>NC_067145.1:31104510-31431638 GCF_903995435.1 Acomys russatus
GTAAGAGATGGTTGCTGTGTGACTTACTCTGATATCCCTCACCCTGGCATTTACGACTGAGCCTCAGCTGTTACTTCTAATTCTCTAGAGAACTATTCTTCTCTCATGGAGGAAGACACGTGTCTTCAGCTTCACCTTGGGAATCCGATCTTGTTTGGTGAATGGCTGTGCCGGAAGGCAGCCATGCCCGTACTGACTTGCATCTGCCCCTCTTTCTCCAGGCAGGCTCCAAAGCAAAGAAAACATTACTATCTCTTGCAACTTAGATGTAAAATATAGACTGTGTGAGAGAGGTTGACTGGTGATGGCTCCTAACGTGCTGCTAGTGCTGTGCCTATTCACGACTCTTCTTCACACACTCCTTTCCTTCTGCTCAGGGCAGACATTTGTGTGAGGCCTCTCTCCTCTGTGATCCGCACTCAACCTTACTGTATTTTTTTTCTAATTCTGTTTGCAGCTCACCTAGCAGCTCTTCCTCCGAGTCCAGTGACTCCTTAACCTCTAGCCTTTCCATCCCACACCAACCTTCCTGGTCTTGTCTGGCATGCCAGAATCCCATGGGTTCACACACTGCTTATTTCTCACTGTCGTGGAGGATAGCCTCCACTCTGCTGGCTACATCCGTTAAGTGGACCTATTAAGATATGGACCACCTGCATGGCATACTAGGAACTCAAAACCACACTTACTCAAATTGAACAGGAGTACAATTTCTTTTCCTTTATTTTTTTATTAAGTTTGTTTATTTTTAGTGTGTTCACCTTACATCCCGGTTGTAGCCCCCTTTCTTGTCTCCTTCCAGTCTCAGCCTCCTTCCTTCTTCCTCTTTTTCTCCTCTCCCCTCGTCCTGAGAAAGGAGGAGCCCTCCTCCCCTACCATCAGACCCCAGCCTATCAAGTCTCATCAGGACTTCCTGCATCCTCTTCCTCTGTGGACTGGCATGGCTGCACCACCAGGAGAAAGTGAACAATGAATGGACAATGGGGTCCATGTCAGAGGTAGCCCCTACTGCCCGTGTTATGGGGCATGGATGGAGACTGTGCTGCCTATCAACTACATCTGTGCAGGGCGTCTAGGTCCTTTCTGTGCATGGATCTTGGTTGGTACATCAGTCTGTAGATCGCCCTGGGCTCAGATTTTTTGGCTCTGTTGTTCCCCTGGTGGAGCTCCTTTGTCCCCTTCCGCTCCTTCTATCCCCCAACTCTTGCCTAAGTCACCCAGTGATCTGTCCTCAAGTTTGGCTGTGAGTCTCAGCATCTGCTCTGATTCCTTGCTGGGTGAAGTCTTTCAGAGGACCCCATGGTAAGCTCTCAGCTCTTCTGGTCTATTCTGTTTGCCCTTCTGAATGAGAATGAAGCATTCTCCCTAGGGTCCTCCGTGTTATTTAGCTTCCTTAGGTCTGTGGATTGTAGTGTGGTTATCCTGTATTATATGGCCACAATCAGCTTATAAGTAAGTATATACTATGCGTGTCTTTCTGGGTCTGAGTTACCTCACTCAGGATGATCTTTTCTAGTTCTTCAACATAAAACCAGACACACTAAATCTGTTAGAAGAAAATGTAGGGAAAAGCCTCAAACTCATTGGCATAGAAGACAACTTCCTGAACAGAACACAAACAACTCAGGCTCTAAGATCAACAATTAATAAATGGGACCTCATGAAACTGAAGAACTTTTGTAAGGCAAAAGACACTGTCAAGAGAACAAAACAACAGCTCACAGACTGGAAAACAATCTTAACCAACCCTACATCTGACAAAGGGCTAATATCTAAAATATATAAAGAACTCAAGAAATCAAATACCACAAAACCAAAGAATCCAATTAAAAATGGGGTACAGAGCTAAACAAAATCCTCAACAGAGGAATATTGAATGGCTGAGAAACACCTAAAGAAATGCTTAAAATCCTTAGTTATCAGGAAAATGCAAATCAAAGCAACTCTGAGATTCCATCTTACTCCCATCAGAACGACTAAGATCAAAAACTCAAGTGACAGCACATTCTGGAGAGGATATGGAGAAAGGGGAACACTCCTCCATTGCTGGTGGGAGCACAAATTTGTACAATCACTTTGAAAACCAGTCTGGTGCTTTCTCAGAAAATTTGGAATAGTGTGATACTCAAAACCCAGCTATACCACACTTGGGCATACAAGCAAAAGATTCTCTACCATACAAAATGGACACTTGCTCAACTATGTTTATAGAAGCTTTATTTGTAATATTCAGAAGCTGGAAACAATCTAGATGTCCCTCAACTGAAGAATGGATAAAGACATTGTGGTACATTTACACAATGGAATACTACTCAGCTATTCAAAACAAAGAAATCTTGAAATTGGCAGCTTTCCCTTCTTTAAATTGTCAACTGTGGGTGCTAGGGATATAGCCCAGTGAGTGACATGTCTGCCACACAAACATGAGGACCTGAGTTTGAGTTTCCCAAGGCCCACGTAAAAAGCTAGGTGCCATAAGAAGCTAGGTGTGGTGGTACAAGTCTCTAACCCCAGTGCTGGGTGAGCAGAGCCAAGCAAATCACTAGAGCTCATTAGCTAGCTATCCTTGTCAGTCTGATGAACTACAGGGGAGAAACCCTGACTCAAAAAAAAAAAAAAAAAAGATTACAGAATGATAGAAATGATAGATAGATAGATAAATAGATAGATAGATAGATAGATAGATAGATAGATAGATAGATAGATATTGAGAGATAGATAATGATTGAGGAGGAAGCCACCTTATGTCAACCTCTGTCCTATATATATGGGGGAGTGACATAGGCTGTTACATGGATGCAAATATTGTACTGTCAGCTCCTCAATTTGTGTGTTTTGTCCCCTCTGAAGTATCATTGCTTGCTTCCATGACAAAAGTTGCAATGTACTCATCTTTGCTAGGGGGGCACAAGAGCATTGGCAGCCTCCATAACTGGTAGACCAATTAGTTATTCCATAGAAAGACAGGAGCATTCTTGGGCAATTCTAGCTTTCTTATTTGGAACATGGAGGTGCTGACATAGGCTTCTTGTGTGTGGCTCGTAGAATTGAGCTTCGCAATAGCTCATAGTAAGTGTAATAGCATTTACTATGTGATAACAACCAAAGAAGATTATAGGTAATGACCAGGCTTGACTGGCACACATGGTTTGTTTGTTTGTTTGGTTGTTTTTTGTTCTTGTTTTTGTTTTTTCAGAGTTTGGGGTCATATGCAAAATTTATCAGTTACTTTAAAGGATGGGGTTGTGGTCCCTTTTCTTGGTCCTCAGAACCCTTTTTCTTCAAGTTGGTGCTTAGATAATGTTTGCAAATGCCACAGCACTACTTCCTGTCACCTGAGTAGCAGGTACGGCATGCTGGACTCTACCCAGAGTGATGGCAACACTGTTTTTGACCCAAGTAAGGCTTGAGTATAATTATGGGGTCCAAGGAGATGACAGAGTGCACAGAAGCAAAGCCTCACAGGCAAGCTGAACTCACGTGCCTGCTGCTGTCTGAGATACAGGCACCCAGCTCTGGAAGGGATAACTATGTCTAAGATGGGGCAGCTGTTTAATCTATGTGCTTTCTGGTTGCTCCATCTTCAAAACTGTATAATGTATGCTGCTTAGGATGCTGTGCAGGCTAAGTAAATGAGCGTGAATGTGCAGAAATATCTCACTAGCATGGAGAGTCCAGAACAACGAGGCTGCTGTGCCAAAAGAGGGAACTCGGGTTAAAAGGTGTTGGATTCCACCAGCCAGTCAGCACTGACTTTTCAGCTATTCCCAGGCACACTAAAGTGGTGCTGAGGACAAGAGTCTGGGCATCTCCTGGGTTTCAAAGTTCATTTGGAGGAATGTTCCATGCTTTAAAATGCCACCCCATAGCAGAGAGGTGATCAGAAAGCCACAGGTGTTTAATCACCTTTATATTAATGCTTAATAGATTAACATATTAATATATCAATTAATTAATATATTATAGTTAAATAATTTTAATATATTAATAGATTTATATATTAATGCTTAATAGATTAAAGCATTGATTACCAAGCCCTCAGATCCCCATTTCCCTCACAACTGGACACCATGACTCTAAACAACGCAGGTATCATTCCTCAACCCTACCATCTAGAAGCTCTGGGAAACATCAAGTCTCAGAAGAACACTTGCTTCTGATAATGTTTGAAGGGCAAAGTTGTATTTGATATGTTTCTGTTGCTGCAATAAAACACCATGACCAAAGAAACTTATAAAAGGGTGCACTTTGGCTTGTAGTATGTGAATGCAGTCATGGGAGCAGGACCTGGATGCTCAGAGTTCCTATCGTAAATTGCAAGCACAAAACAGAAAGAGAGTGAAAAAGCACTGGGAAAGGTGAAGGGCTTTGACCTCAGAGCCTACCCTCAGTGACCCACTTCCTCCAGCAAGGCCACACCTCTTAGATATCCCCAGACAGCATCACCAACTGGGAACTACATGTTCAAATACATGAGCCTATGGGGGTGGGGTATTCTTATTCTGACTACTTTAGCAGTTCTGAGTAACATCAAGTTAGCTCAGCCTCCCAGTTGCATCCCCAAACCTCCTGACATTGGAGAACATAGTGTATTGTCAACCAAGAATTTTAGAAAATTTACACTATTTGGTAATCTGGGTTTTATGGCAATAAAACTTACAGCAATACTATGTACCACAAGGCTTCCCCCTGGACTGTGGGCATAGAGACTTCTGTAGCTTACTCCCCACACAATGCCTTTGTGTCAAGATACATATTTAGGAATGATTAATTTGTATAATATTGACAATGAAACAATAGCAGTTGATGAGGATACTGCTTTACTGTGACATGCCGTGCAGTCAGCTCATTATTAGCCATTTGAACAGGTTTAGATATGAGGATTGGTTAGCCTAGCTTTATATGTGAACACCTCCAATGAACCTGGGTGTTCCTTGCAGGAAGTGATGGCTGAACTACTCCTAGTTAACTACTTACCAGAAAATTTTATGTCTAGAAACTCAATACCCAGTCTTACATTGTAGAATGTAAATTGTGTGGAAGATGTGTTTTATTTTCTTTTTCACTTTTAGAAACTTACCAAATACCAGGTAGCTACCATACAAGGATTCTGTGAGCCACTTATTACCTTGAAAGAAAGTCTCAAGCCCATTTCTTTTGTACAATAGCACAACTATTTTTTATTCTAAGTTCATGTCAAGATTTGAAAATAATATTTCCAACCAAACCATTTATGTAAATATCTTAGATACAAAGGCCTAGAACCAAGTGCCCAAGGAAAGTATGCATCTTTAGATAGTCCTATGCAACTTCCAGTAGAATTTGTGGGATTAAAAAAAAAAGAGGGGCTAGAGAGATAGCTCAGAGGTTAAGGGCACTGTCTATTCTTTCAGAGGTCCTGAGTTCAATTCCCAGCAACCACATGGTGGCTCACAACCATCTATAATGAGATCTGGGACTCTCTTTAGGTGTGCAGGCACACATGGGGGCAGAATATTGTATAATCAATAAATCTTTAAAAAAAAAAGGAGCACTCACTGTGAAGAGACCTCAAATATGAGATACTAAAGCTCTCCCAAGTGCTCAGCCTGTTTGGTCTGGCAAACGGGGCCATATTCTTTTTTGATTTGTGGTTCTGATGTGATACACACAGCCTCCCAGAGACTTGTTCCTAGGAAGATGACAATGGACATACAGCATTCATATGCCCTGTCGCAGGACAGTGCCCCGTCAGCAGAGGCAAACTCCACAGTCTTCACTCCTCATCTCTGCTGGCTGTAGAACCCGAAGTCATAGAAACCCAGTAAAGTACAGCAAAGCAATCCAGATTACTTCATAGTCACTTAAATATAAAAAAAAGACCCTACACTGCCTTTTCCCTTTTCCCTTCAAGGAAGCATCTATACATGTGATATCCAAGACAGGGATTTACACCCCCAGAGAGATGAACCTCAATAAGAAAGTTGTCCACACTGTTTTGCTAGAGAGTAGATATACTTTTAAATTAGCTTTTTTTATTTCATTTTTTACTCTAAAATATTTGAATTTATGGGGCCAATGACTTTTGAAGCGTATGCCTGCGACTTGTACTTTTATCTTTAGAATGCACCCACTGCATGCCGTCAAGCTTGTGCCAGCACTAACACGTCTCTGCAGGTGGCTTATCAGCCACAGTTTGTGGCCAAAGGCACCTGCCTGGTGCTATGTAAAGTCATTTGGCTTCTAAGCTGATGCTGTCAGCCTCGTGTCTGGCCTCTCACACCCTTGTTTGGAACACTGGCTGACATGAGTTTGTTCGTGCTTAGGTTAGAGCATGGGTTAGGCAGTGAGTTGCCGTCTGACACTGATACCTAGGGGAGGGAAACTGAGTCAAAGATACCTTCCCATAGACCCCAAATTTCTTACTCCTAGAGTTGGAGTCTTTTTAAAAAAATTCTGTCCACGCAAGTGTCTGCAACTTATATTCAAGAACCTCAGAGTTTTCACCAAAATGGCCGGGGTGATAGTTTGTGAAGACAGGTCTTCTATAAAGGAGCACATTTGGCTCCCTAGTCATTAGCCATGTTTGATGTCAACAAGCATGAGAAATGAATACAATTAAACATGCCAAGGCCCAGAAACATAATTAAGGGCCACCCCTTGCAAACAGCTCCTTAAAGATTGTGTTTCATTTGCTTTCTTACTGGAAGAGACCAGAATGAATGAGGTTGTCACAATTCCCTAGTTGGCCGTGTGTGTTTAAAGTTTTGTGACTGCTGCAGGAAAATTCCAGTGAGCTGAGGACACAGATTCTTCACCTGGTCACTTAGGACCAGTCCTGTGCCCTCTGCAGGCCTGTGTGAGTGTGCAGACATTTTAACCTACCAAACCTCATGGGCTGTTCCACTCCACACCACCCAGGGTCCGAGAAACTTAGCTCTAGAGTATCCATCAGCAAAACCCCGAGGTCTTCTTTACGTTTCCTCTAAATAACTTTCTCCTTGGGTCTTGAGTGTCTTTTAATTTTTGGAGATTTTTCTCTTTATTCCTTGAAATTTTCAGGCATGTATACAATGTACCCTGTATGTATTGACCCTTCAGCTCTGCTTACAACAACCTTCTAGCCTGCCCTCAGCACCTCTCAATTTCATGTCATTCATTTATTTATATAACCCACTCAGTCAGTGCTACCCATAAGCACACAAGTATACTGGCCTTCAGTGGAGCTCAGGCAACTTAACAGCGATAGCACTCCTGCCTGAATGAAAAGTGGCATCGCTTCTCCAAGAACCACTGACAGCCAATAGCTCCTCAACTATTCCAAGGTGCCTCCATCTATGCTGGAGTTGGGACAAGTTTGATCTCATGCAGGTATTCAAGTGTATTAATTTGAGTTTTGACATCAATTTGTCACACCAAGAGATGAGTTTGCCAACCACAGGTGCCACATCTCATGTCTCAGGCATGTTGCAAATTAGCAGCGTGAACTTTGGGAACTCCTCAGAGCCCAGGCCCTGGTCACACACTGACACCTCAGGTCATATTTCTGTAAGCCCACAAAGGCTTTTTAAATCTGTTTAAACATTGAATGAAAAAAAATTAAAAGAGAACATGTCAAAATTCTGTGTCAAGTGCCTTAGTGTCATAAAAATCTTTCATGAGAAATGACTCACGTCCTTTAGACCCTCTGTGCCACAGCAGAGTGGCTATGATACTCACTGGAAGGCCCATGACATCTAAAGTGTTGCATACATGGATCCTTAGCAGACTTTCTGGCCAGCCCCTGAGCTAGTGAGACTGCAGGACAAATCTAAACATTTACAAACTCTAACTCCATGATGGGTACACCCACTGTGATCTGCTTCAGTCAATGGCCACCATGCCAGTGTTGGCTCATCATGGCTGTGTTTGCTTAGTGTTCATGACAGAGTGTTGTCATAATGCTGATGATTTCCTTTTCCATGTGCAGGCTTTTTAGAGGCAACACCACCATCTGTGGTTCATGTACACTAGTGGATCACCTAATTCCCGTCATGCCTAAAGCAGCCTGGAGATGGGGCAAGACAGTGATTGTGGCCATCATTTGCCGACAGACAGAAGAGCTGAGGTCCTTAGCCAGATGCTCATCTCATCACATACAGCTGTCCCACAAGTGTTTTTGAGGCATTAGTGGATTTGAGCTAGTTCTCAGCAATAGGAGTGAAATAAGCACATGACTTGCATGGCTACCAAGTCACCCTCTAAGGCTCTCAGAGTAAAGATTGTTCTTAAGAAATTCCATCATTTTCAGTTGGATATTGCAGGATCAAATTCCAACAGTGATTATGAGACCACTGTGTATGTACCACAGATTTACATGGACATTTGATTGTTAATAAATGGTTGATGAGTAACTTAGAATTGAATATATATATGTATATATATATATATATATATATATATATATATATATAAAACACCTTAGTTTATATGTACATGTATACGTACATATTCACAATGTTTATGTATATTAAAATATTTCTCTGTTAAGTACTCACACAAAGAGACAGACAAGACAAAATAGAGACAGGATGAAGAGAAGGAGAGAGAGAGAGAGAACATCCACTTTAAATATTTGCATGCCACGCTTTTCCCAACTGGAAATGCTTCCCACCCATCCACTCTCCTGGCCAGGACTTGGCCATGCTGGCCAGAGAATTGCTGATGTGTTCATGAAAGCAGTCACGAGAACAGAAACAAAGCTTGTGCGCGTCAATAGTGGGGTCCTCCCTGAGGATGTCTCAGCTCCTCACTATGGTATTCTGTGGGTTCTGGACCCCAGTGACCATCCAGAAGCCTTCCTGGCAGAACGCATCAGGTGGGAAGAGTGACCTCAGAAGTAGATGTTGTGTCTGAGGTGAAGTAGGCATGGTATTACTCTCCAGTGAAGTTGCTGGAGAGGGAGGTCAGGTGGGCTCTGATGGGCTCCATCAAGTCTCAGGACAGGGAGGCTTCCAGATACACATTATCTAGGTGTAGTCCTTATCAAAGTCTGGTTAGGACCAGTTATCTTGGCCTGAGGCAGAGGGCTGCAGTCAGCAGGAGGTAGACCCAGGGAGGATGACAAGAGCCCAGGTCATGGAGAGGAGTGGGGAGGTGAAAAGTCACTCTAAGGACTCCACCGTATAGGTTGACAAATGTCCCGAGGCTGAGCATAAGAACAACACAAGGTGTAAGGGCCTGCAAATGAATGCCCATGAGATGCAGGGCAGGGCAGTTCCAGGAACAGAGAGACTGATGGGGAACTTTAAAGGAGAATGTTCAGGAAAAAAGTCACTATTTTTTCTGAAAATATTGTCCATGAAAGAAAGAGCAATACAGTGTAGAATTGTGTGTGCGGGTGTGTGCACGTGTGTGTATGTGTGTGGTATGTGTGCGTGCGTGTGCATGTGTGTTTGCATGTGTGTGTGTGTGTGTGTGTGTGTGTGTGTGTGTGTGCATCTGCATGTGTGAATGCCCAACTACAGTTACTTGGAACCCTTTCAGGCTCCCCTGAACAAGAGACACAGGAAGCAGATCTTTTGGTACTTGCTGACAGCTTTCTGTATCTTTCCGTGAAAGCTGTTCATCAATTACATTTCTCGTACTTGTTTTTCTGAGATTTCGGTTTGATTTTCCTGAAGCCACTCAGATCTTACCACTCTTAGTGTGAAGTCATGTGACCTCTCCTCAGATTTGTCAAGTTGGTGTCTCAGTTTTCAGTAATTTCCCAGCAGAGTGAGCTCTGCTATCCTCAGAAGAATTTCTAGAGAGAGTTTTCCTCAATTTCACACTTTCCCTCACTAGATATTGGCTGTATCTTCACCAAAACCTGAGACTGTCAGTCTCTATTTTGCATTGTTGCTGTGAGTGGGTGGTGGCGGGGTCACTGTTGCTTTAAACTGTGTCCCCTTAATGTGGAATGAGTTGAGCACTGTTCATCTGCTTGTCAACTACTTTTCAGTCTTCTCTGGTGAAATGTCCTTTCATCATTCTATTAAAAGTAGAATTTGTCCCCTCTTTATGAATCTGTAAGTATTTTTATTTCTCCTAAGTCGAAATCAATTCTCAGATATAGTCATTGTGAAGAATCCTTTCCAGTTATTGACTCAAATTTTAGTGCTCTCATTGATTTGTCTCATAGAGAAGCTTTAACTCTTCCAAATTTTGTCTTTTTACTTTGTAAATACATCTTTTATTTTGAAATAGAATTAGATTTACATAAAAACTGAAAAAAATGAGTATAAAAATATCTCAGTATTCCACACTGAGTTCCCCTATGGTTGACCAGCCACTTCAGCATGTTCACTAGTCACGATTAAAAATGAGGAATTCCCAAAATTTGTGGACAAATGGATTGATCTAGAAATTATCATAATGAGTGAGTTCACCCAGAAGCAAAAAGAGACAAACGGTATATACTCACTTATATCAAAATACTAGTCCAAGTTGAGTGGAGAGTGAGATCTGACTCTCACACGAACTCTGACCATGTCCCCTGGATGGGGAGACCTGGTGGCACTCAGATAGTTACCAAGAAGAGACTTGATATTCTGAGAGCATATATAGGGGGAGGAGGTCTCCCTCAGTCACAGACATAGGGGAGGGGAGAAGGGGAGAAATGGGAGGGAGGGAAGAATGGGAGGAAACAGGGGAAGAGCTAACAATCGAGATGTAATATGAATAAATTAATAAAAAATACTGTGCAAACATCACTATTACTTAAGTTCCATTTACTCAGTTTCTCCATTGCTCTCAGCCCCAGGATCCGCATAGGATCTCACACCATATATATTCCTTTCATGTCCCCAGGTTCCTCTTTACTGTCACAGCTGTTTACATTATCTCCATCATGAGCGATGGTTAGTGTTTTGAGAACCAATTGTTTCCTTCATAGAACGTCTCTTAGCGCTGGATTGTCTGGACATCTGCTTGTGAGTAAAGGTATAGGCTTCTGGGGGCAGGGCTACAGTTCAAAATTGATACCAAGGAACTGGAGGGATGGTGCAGTCAGTAAAGTCCTTGGTGTAGAAGCATGAGTGCTGAATTTGATACTTACGGAACCCATGCAAAATGCCAGGAGTGGCGGCACACACTTGTGACCTCAGCAGTGCGGAGGCTGTAACATGGATCCTGAAGCTCCTTGTCCAGCCGGTCTAGATGAGCTAGTCAGCTCCAGGTTCCAGGAAACTACAGAGGGGAGTGTAAAAACACCTGAGGTCGGGGGGGGGGGTCCAACATCCATGTGAAAACACACAGGCATGTGGACCTGAATATGTGTGTATACACACCCACTAAATAGGTGGTATGCCATGATACTCTGTCGATCATTTGATTTTTTGTTTTTTTGTTTTTGTTTTTGTTTTTTTTTTTTTTTTAAGATTTTATAAGTTATGTGCTTTTCACTTGTACTGGTTACTTTTCTATGGTTGTTACAAAGCACCATGAACAAAGAGATTCATAAAATAAAGGGTTTTCATTTGGGCCTATGCTTTCAGAGGGTTAGAGTCCGCAACGACAGAATGGAACAGTGGCATGGCAGCAGGGACAGCTAAGAGCTCACATCTCAGAAACCACAGCAGAAGGCAGAGAGAACACGGGGAAAGCTCAAAGCCTGCCTTTATGGCACATAAACAATGCCAGCGACAGGGGACAAGTACTCACATGTATAAGCCTATGGGGCCATCCTCATTTAAACCACCACAACAGGGCCATGATAGACCAAGGAGAATTCCCCCTACTCTTTTCACCCACAGCATTTATGTTGTGGGCTTTACACTTGGTTTGGCACAGCACTTTGAAATAATCCTGTGTGTAATGTGAGCAACGTGTCCTGGTCTGACTTTGTGTGACAAGGACACCCAGTGTTCTCAGTGGTACCTCTTTAAGATAACAGCACTTACCAGACAGTGCAGGTCTGCTCTGCAGGTCACATAAGGAATGTTAGTCTCTCTCAGAAATATGCCAGTCTTTTTTTTTCTTATTTCAATACCATATTGTCCTGATATTTGGAGCTTTATACAGAGTCTAGAGTGGAGTAAGAAGAATAATTTGACCTTGTCTATAGGTTGCCTGCATTTCTGTATCAAAATTCATTTTACAATCAAATATTGACTTCTTTAAAAAATCACTCTGGGGTTTTCGTGGGACCACATCCAGCTTCTTCACCTACTTTGAGGGAAACTTCTTGCTATAATCCGAGAAAACGCCGCATGATTTTAAGACTTAAATTCTTTTGAAGACTCATAGTTTAGCAGGTGATTCTCTGAAAACCATAACCTGCCTTTTGATAGACAGTTTCATTCTCTGGCTTCTAAACTCTCCATCTGCAGCTTCAGTTACAGGCACCTGGCTCAATCTTGGCCTGTCTTGCCATTCATCCTGTGAAGAGGCTTTCTAGCGAGCATGGTCCTCTCTCCTGTTCAGATTCATGGAAACGCAGAGCTGGTGACCTGTGGCCCTGCACAGGGGATGCATTTAGTGGCAATGTATTGCCTACTTCAAATCATGAAGAGAATGGACGTCACTTAGTGGCACTGCAAAGCAGTGATAAGTATTTGATGCAATTGATATGTTAGTTAGCCCAAGTGCATGATTTTAAAGTGTATGTGAATAAAAGAGTTACACCACTGCTACATACAGTTGTTATTGGTCCATTACAAATACTTCAGAAACTCTGTTTTGGTTAAAGTGTTTTCTCTTCCATATTAATGTGTGTCTTTTACTTTGAGTTTAAGAGAGCTAGTCTTAATTGTTCTGTGCATCCCACACACCTCATATGTTTATAATTTTAGGACAGTATAATGCTTGTGAGAAATTACATGTTTTCAGAGCAAAAGAACCAGACACTGACTCTGGATCAGACTTGACATGATTCATACCTCCCGGTATTTTGTACCCTTACATCCAGCATCCTTCGTGTTCCAGCACCAAGTACTTCAGTTGCTGTTCCTCATCAGAACAGGACAGCTTCGAAGAAAACTTCCCATCCCAATAGCTTCAGCAGTTCAGACTATCCCACACAGGACTTCTATTAAGCCTGGAATTTTTTTTAATTTATTCATATTACATCTCAATGGTTATCCTATCCTTTGGATCCTCCCGCTCCTCTCTCCCTCCCATTTTCCCCTTATTCCCCTCCCCTATGACTGTGACTGAGGAGGACTTCCTCTCCCTTTATATGCTCATAGGGTATCAAGTCTCTTCTTGGTAGCCTGCTATCCTTCCTCTGAGTGCCACCAGGTCTCCCCATCCAGGGGTCGTGGTCAAAAATGAGGCACCAGAGTACGTGTGAAAGTCATACCCCACTCTCCACTCAACTGTGGAGAATGTCCTGTCCATTGGCTAGATCTGGGTAGGGGTTTAAAGTTTACTGCCTGTATTGTCCTTGGCTGTTGCCATAGTTTTAGAGGGACCCCTGGGTCCAAATCTGCCTATCATAATGTTCTTCTTGTAGGTTTCCAGGACCCTCTGGGTCCTTCTACTTTGCCATTCTCCTATGCTTCTCTCATCTAGAGTCCATGGAATTTCTTAACCTTTAGAAACTGGACCACAAATGCTATTCCTAGCTTCTTTACCATTTACCATTGGGCCCCAACAAAGGTATTATTCATCCCAAATTAGCCAGAGTACTAGTTGATGGGTATGAGTGGTGTCCCAGGAAGACCCACTGAGAAAATCAAGGAGCTGCATACAGGAAGACCATAAAAGGAACAACCATACAATCTTTAGTACTCTATGAATGAGAACTCGTGACCTTCACTGATCCTGTGTTGATCTTTGTCACACCATGTAGAGCACCCATGCTACTAACATCTTGGTGTTTGGTAATGCTCAACGGTCCTCCAGTGCAGAAACTGTGTTCTTTCTTTGTGTGGTTTGAATAATCTTTTCTGCTCATTTGTCCAAAGGCCTCTCCATCTAAAAAGTGGAGGCAACAATACATGTGTTACTTACTTCCCACTCACAACAGTTTCCATAAATTAACGTTCCTGGGGTGCCCAAAGTCCAGAATCTGAAGATCAAAAGTACTTTTCTTTTTCTTCTTCTTCTTCCTCCTCCTCCTCCTCCTTAAGTATGTATGCTTAACTCACTGGAGAACATGAGCATGGATGCATATTTACACACACATATGAATACATAAGGATACATGTGGATGGATATGAATGTATAAGCATATAATATGCACAGATAGGAATATTTATACACACAGAGGCATAGAGAGAAACAGTAAAAATGTGATATCTGTTAGAACTGCAGTGGGATGCTAAAAAAATGCAGATGAGCCAACAAAGCAGGAAAGATGGTAGCTTGGAGCAAAAACAGATAATAAAAAAAAAGAGAACCAATAATAAAACGGCAAGCCTGGGTCTAAACAGAATGTGAACTCAAAAGAGTATGCTCACCTGTGTAAGACATGCAGGAGGTCATACGACTCCACATGCCAACATGGATAGGAGGAGGTTTCACAAGGCCCCACCTAGCTGACTAGCTACAGGCAATCAGTGGCTGCTGAGGAAGAAAGAGGCCTCTTCAGTAAGCCTCTGGACAGTGCACACAAGCCTAAACCCATGCACATATGGGCAACACTAAATGGAAAGAGGGGGAGTAGGGTGCTGCGCCTTCTTTGATGTGCACCCTTTGCATTTGCTACAGTGAGCACAGACATGCTCACCAACATAGGCTATTGGAGGTACAGTATCAAGGTAGCCCTCTGTGATTGTTCAGATGAGCAGACAGTAAGGGCCATTGTTTTGAGAGGTCTGTAGTGAACCAGGATGGAAGCATGACCCTGGTACATCTGAGTGGAGGTTTCTTCAACACGGTTGCCATTTTGGGATCTTTAACCTAACTGCCCAGTTTGTGCAGCAGTCAACACAGTCACTCATGACCAACTTAAGCAGTTAAAGCGCCTGTGTGTGTTAACCTCTAAGTGCGATGTGTGAGTCACACAGCCTGCCCGGAAGGAACATCATAGTCATGGGAGCAGAAAGAATGGTAGATCTGGAGAGATGGGGCGGGGGGGAAGGGAGACTTGTGAAATGCTGTCTTTTGGACATGGACATGGATGTTGCAGTTACCAGCACAAAGCCATCTGCACAAGAGCTGCATAAGATAAAACCAGACAATAGTCAAGCATGGATGGGAGAGGGCATCACTAGGCTCTATCCACAGCTGAGGACCTATTGCCATCTGATGGCTGATGAGAGAAGGAGGGTCTTTGGTAGGTGTCCAGTGATTCAGTAGGTGTTCACACAACCATACACATACTGACACACAAACTGGACTTGGTAAGTAATAAAGGGTAGAGGGCGAGGAAGAGGAAGATATGAAGATGGAAGGAGAAAGCATTGGGGGCAATAGGAGTGGGAGGAACATACGCTCTAGAAATCCTGTATGCAGGAATGAAAGTGTCAAAGAACTGTAAAAATCACCCTTGAGTAAACATTCTCTACACAGCACAATTAAGAAAAAAATTACTCAATATCAATGGCACTAGGTTAGCAGGAAGTGAGCCATCATTCAAAGCACAAGGCTATGGACATTTTGATGAGCAAAGGTGTAGGGCACTTCCTGAAACGCATGGTGAACCACAGCATCTACACTAAAGGGAAGAACTCAATTCCAGGCCAAGAAAACAACCAGGCCTGAAGAGGGACATTGAAGATGCTAAGATAAAGTTTCACAAAAAGACACAGCAGTATTGAACATGGGATTATGATCCCCAGAACCATGGGAGCAGAACCCAGAAAGAGAAACATACATACATACATGTGGCTCTCGCTGGTCCCATTGCACTCATCTCTTCCTAACAGATGAACTTACATAAGAAAATCCCTGAGGACCCAGCCGAATCAGGCTCTGAGCATGATCAGTTCTTCATCTGTGAAGTGCAGCCAGCAGCCAGCCAGAGGGCCTTGCAGCACAGCTCCTGCCTGGCAAATGTTCCTGCAGCTCTCACCAGGGAAGTCTGCCGCCCAGGTCAGTGAACACACTCATCAGTGGCACCATGCCACTTGAACTGCGTTTCTTAAATCAGAAGAGAATTAGAAACCAAGATGAGAAACTAAATCTCCAAACTCTTGGAGAGTAATCAGCACACTTGTAAAAAACCCAAAAGATTATTCACAAAAGAGGGCCATGGTTCCAAGAATGAAGAAATATTTTGAAGAAAATGAGGAGAAAGGCATTGGTTCGAATTTCTGAGATATGTTAAAGCAGAGCTTTAATAGACAAAAACCAGAAGCAGTTTCACACCAAAGAACTACAGGTCTTCTTCCTAAATGAAAGAAATAAACACACATCAAGAATGGTTGGAAGGAGGAACAAGACACACAGGCACAAAGACACATGACCCAAAGGAAATGGTAAACTCTACATGCAGGTTCTTGCAAGTGGTCAATAAAAATGGCAAACTTCAAGCAAGGCTCACAACAGCAACAGCAGCAGCAACAACAACAACAAAAATACAGACAAAATGATTCAAATTACCTGCCTATAAAAGAGATGGTTTTGGTCTGGAAAGATGGCTCAGCTGGTAAAGGTTAGGTTCACAACCAAACGTATAAAGAAATGGCTTCACTTCAAAGGCATTATTGTGTTGCAAAGAGTATTTTGGCACAAATAATCCTGCACTCCTAATGTTCAGTATTTACCAAAGAAATGGTTCATTTATTTTTAAAAAATAAAGCTTTTCTGTGTGAGGAGAAAAGACCAAGGTTATATGAGATAGGCACTGAGAGAAAAAATATTTGTAAATAATTTTCTAGAAGATAACTTGTTAGCTCACATATTTTTAAGTCTCCAAACAGTAAGAATATATCTAATTAAAAGTGGGTAAAATATTTATACAAATGACTTAAAAGACAGAGACCCAAATAAGCAGGAAAAAAGATGTTCACGACACTTCTCTAGAAAATGTTAAGAGTATCAACTTAACCACCTGTTTACCATATCATCACCCAAGACTGCATCCTTGGAAACCAATACACATGCACATGATGACACAACAACTGACTCTGTGACAGCTCATTGGCGGGTATGTCTCCAGTGTTGGTCCACTGTGTCAGATCTGGAGTGCCTGTTTTGGGGTGGGCTTCCTTGACACAGGGAGGACGGTGCTGACAGACGCCCTGAGGAAGGCTCTCACAGACACTCTGCTGGGTAGGTAGGAGCCTGGTGCAGTCACACATGGAACAGCCTGATTTATGCCGGGCCTGCCTCCCCAGAGGAAACCTCGGTGCTGGGCCTCCCGAGGGTCAATGTTACAGAGGAGGGTGCATGGAAAGTATTGGCATGACGAGTTTGTTTCATAGAGTCAGAGTTCTAGTGATATTTACACAGACCATGGCAGCCTGTGAAAGGAAGGACATACCTACTGATGAAAATGTAAAAATTAAAGTTTTGTGAAGAATCTAATAGCCAGCGACAACAGAATGATTCAGAAGGTCATGACCACAGTGCTTGATCTAATGGTAAAATGTTGCTTTTAAACACTGCAGTAACATACGAGAAAAACTTTATTTATTTATTTATTTATTTATTTATTTTTGAGAAAAACTTTAAATGTTTGCTGAGCCACACTGCAGAACTGTAGGTTCCTTCTGACATCAAACTCCATTGTGAAGCAATCCAAAGGGACAAGGGTAAAAGGTCACTCACTCCTGTCATGTTCTAGACAGTTTCTCCTACGGTCTTTTGTTCTAGAATTGCTGGCATGGCGGCATATTATTTACTGCATATAGAATTATTTAGAACATGTAAACTGTTATGCATTTATCCACAGAACACATCTTAAACATTACACAGAAGTACATAACAGCATAAAGAATTTCTGCTTTAAAAAAAAAAAATCATCCGATGCGCAGAAGCTGGCCCAATGTCCCATGTTGTCTCTGCCATGTGCCTGTTGCTTGGTTCGTACCACACCAGGGACATTATAGATGCTCCAGGAACGAAGGTGTTCTACACAGAGCGCACACAGAGAAAACTCACTCACAGTGAGAGGTTCAATCCGCATTAGTAACTCGACAGTCAATATTTTAATTTTTATTTTAATTTTAAAACTCTAGGAACAATAGTGTTTTGCCCATATCCTATAGTATATCTGCATACCACTGGGTGTCTAGTGCCAGAAGATTCCCCTGGAACTGGGGTTACCATACAGGTGCTGGGAATTAAACCGGGAGCCTGTGGAAGAGCGTCAGTCATCAGCGCTCTTGAAGGCTGAGCTGTACCTGCAGCCCAATAGTGAGTGATGTCCTAGAAATCAACGTCGAGAGAAATAGACTACTACAGACTAGTATTTTGACATCTGAGAAGTACGTAAAAAAGGAAAGCTGCAGGATGTAGTTATTTGTTTTAAGTTAGATGTTTCCAGAACAATACTCTCACTTTATTTTACTGGAGGTTTCTTATGGCAGAAGACAAAAGGACAGGATTGGAGAAGTGGCTCTGTGAGAAAGCAATTTCTACAAAAGCTTGAGGGCCTGATACCCTCAGAAGTCCAGCTGGGCATGGCAGTGTGCCTGTAACCCTCGCTCTTTGGAGGTAGAGACAGAGGGATCTCTGCAGTTGCTAAATAGCTATTCTAGCCGAGTCAGTGGGTTCCAATGTTCTAAGCCACAGGTTTTCATTTCTCATTAGAGGAATAACCATCCCAGCTTGTGTTGGTGAGGTGGTGTTTAGAGAGGCAGCTTTCAGTGCTGCAACTGTGTGCCCCTGAGCACATGTGACACAAAGTCTTTTTTACCCTTGACACATTTACACTGAGCAGTTGAACTCCACTTGTGCTGCCTGAGAACCACAGACACACAGCTAAGGATCAAGACACAGCACTACGGATTAATTCAGATCACCAGAATCAAAGAAAGCATCTGTTTGGGCCAGAGGCCAAGTGTATAAAAACATACAAATAACCCAAAGCGCAGACACACAGCCTAAGCGTGTGGACAGTCTTTCTAAGCGCTTCAACTTGGAATGCGGGTAAAGTGGGACCTTCAGACCCTCTGTCCCCTGCCCTGACTTTCTGGTGCTCTGACTAACAAGAGGAGTGCTGTGACCCATAATTGCAGAGGATCCACAGCAGGTTTCAGGGAGCCTTTGAGCGGCAGTGGCCAGCAGCCTCCATCTGCCGCAGCCTCCCGTGCTTCCCATGGGGCGACCCGGCTAATTTTTCAGTCAATTAGCAGAGGGTGCTTTTGTTCTGTCATTCGCCCCCTGGGCTCTGCTTACACCAGAGCTCAGGCGTTCAGATGGGCTGGGCTTGGAGAAGCATATTGTGTTGGTTTTTTTCCTGTGACCCTGTGACATTGTTGGGCAAACGTTATCTCAGTAATCTGGGCAATTTGCAGAAAAGCCCAGGAGCTGTGCTTTTATTTGTCCGTGTGTGTGTGTGTGTGTGTGTGTGTGTGTGTGTGTGTGTGTGTGTGTGTGCTGGCTGTTTTCACATGCATCACATGTTTTGAAACCCTCTACACTTTGTGTCCAGTTTATTTATTAAAAGTACACAAGTCTGCCACTTTAAAATGGCAATCAGGTTTGCTGGAGAGATATTTTTTGGATTTTTTGGTTGTTTTGTGGTTTGTTTTTGTTTGGTTTGGTTTGATTTTTAGAGACAGGGTTTCTTTGTGTAGCCTTAGCTGTCCTGGACTTGCTTAGTACACCAGACTAGCCTGGAACTCACAGTGGTCCACCTGCCTCTACCTCCCGAGTGCTGGGATTAAAGGCGTGTGCTACCATGCACAGCACTGGGGAGATATTAATATATTCCTTCTCCTATTAGAGGTGACTGGGTGATTCCAGACTCAGAGAGACTGCAGGATGCCTCTGAGAAGAACCCATCAAGCAGGTATCCAGGATGTGGCATTGTCACATGACTTGGTTTCTTGACACAGAATGGAAAAGAATTAGGAGTAATTGTGAATGCTTAAGGGTCCCCATGGGTCCAGGTGTCCATAGAGGAAGCTTCCCAACTTGATGCTTCCTCCTCTCATGGCATCAGGTGAGGCCCTGTCCACCATCTGGGCCTGGGATCATGGGTTCCTTTCCTGTGTAGCCTGCACATCCTCTGCAGTCCTTTCCCTTATATGAACTTGGAAAACATCCTTCTGTCCTCAGTATGATGCCTGACCCAGGTCACCTACACAGATTTGTGGCAAAGGTCCCCACAGCCCCACCCTGTGTTTTCTGTGTTCTCTATGCAAGGTGAGACCTTCCTAGTTGCCACATACAGGTGGTGCTGGCTTCTCCAGTCTGCGGTTCTAAGTCATGCATTACTTCATTTGTCTCTGAAATAAAAATGGCCTTACCTTGTGTTATAAGTGAAAGCCATTAGAGCTCAACACTTTGAGCTCTCAGTTAAAACTTTCCTAGTGGAAATCTACCCCATCATCTCTCCCCTCTGTCTGGAGATCCGGGTGACTGTGGTTGTGGTTTCTATGTTGACTGCACTGACTATGATTGTTGTCACTGGGCCAGCTGTCACACTGCTCCCCACATTCAACCCTGGCTAGATCCCCACGGCCCTGTGCCAACTGCCCTTCTCACCCCATGCCATCTTTCTGGGAGTCCTAGTGA
The DNA here is from genome assembly GCF_903995435.1 of Acomys russatus. NCBI lineage: Eukaryota > Metazoa > Chordata > Mammalia > Rodentia > Muridae > Acomys > Acomys russatus. Next base: position 31,125,085 of record NC_067145.1, read on the forward strand.
AGCCAGTCCCTTCCCCCGTCCTCTGTCCATCACCTCCCTGCCTGTGATTGTCCCCACTGGATGCTAAGGAGCCTGCCTCCTCTTTGCTATGTGTCCAGACTCTTGGCTGTGTCTTCCCACAGTTAATAAATATACCTTCGCTTCTCCATGTGGGGTGATGAAATATTCACTGGGTCTGAGCTGGGGTTAACAGATTTCTGAAATTTTCATCGTGTGACAGCCTGTCCTGCATAATCCTCTCAAGCTGTCTCATGTTCGGGGCAGAAGTGAGCTCCTGTGTCAGTCTAATAGTGCAGTATTACACTTGTCTCCCTGTCCCCAGCATATGGGGCTGTGTATACCCCTAGGCCCCACTCCCCCTCGTTCACGGCTTTTAAAATGATAACATTTGGCAAAGACAGCTAGCAGAAAAGTGCACCTCCTTCCACGGTGGTAACAAAGGGGCCACCAGAGGCCTGACCGGAGCGGCCAATCCTGGTGCTCCTCACTGAGTAATGAGGGGGCTTCCTGTTGCTGCTGATGCCCAGTGCCCAGGGGGCTGGAGGGCCGATCTCCACTTAATTACACAGTCTCCCTCTTAAGTGCTCCAGCCACCGAGGGCTTCAGCTGCACAGGCCTTCCCTGAGTCACCTCCCCCACCACCACATCGATCTGGCACTAGAGGTCCCAGGAATGAGACACAGGAGCAAAGAGACAGGCTCATCGGGGAGACGGGGGAACAGGGACATGCACACAGACAGGCAGAAGCAGATAGGAGAACCTGTGCGAGAGGGCAGTAAGCAGGACGTAAGTGCTTGGTCCTTGCTACAGAATCCGCAGAATTTCATTCTGTGTAAAGGCCTTCATGCTAGTGGGGCGGGGAGCAGGGGGCGGGGGGCGGGGGCGGGGGGCGGGGGCGGGGCCAAAGAGCACCAGCCAAAAAGGCAAGGGATCAAGTACATTGTAACAAGGAAGCAGGGCATGGGTGGGGAACATAAACAAAAACAGGAAGTGGACAGTGCGTGGAATCAGGGATGGCACCTACAGTGAAAAGGAGGAAGACAAGGGAAGGGTGTCATGGGAGCAGCGGCACCCACAGGAAGAAAATAGAGTCACTAGGAAGCAGCATAAGCCATACACACCAGTGCGTGATTCACGAGAAACACAGGCCGCGTCGGAGATCTATCCTGCTTGGTACTGGCCAGCAAGGTACATGCTATTTGATGATGAAGAAGCTGTTGCTATTGTCGCCAGCCATCCACACCATCTAGTCACAAAGCCCTGTTTCTTTTCCTGTCTGTCCCGCTCAGGATTTTCCAGCCACGTATTGATTTGAGCTGCAAGATCCTCATATAGTGATGGCGGCGGGGGGGGGGGGGGTGGGTGTCTGTTGTTATGGGAAGCTGGTCCTGCGGCAACTTGCCCATGAGTGAGGTGCATAGGCTTGCCATGCCCGAACCCACAGTGTTTGTCACTGGACAGATAAAAGTCACCAGATTCAAAAACTGTGTACCACTTGTCCTATCATGAGATCGTTCGGAACGCAAGACCCTGAGTTTTGCAAAAATCTGTCCTCCGTGTAAAATGCTTGATGGCTTGAAGAACCACGCATGCGTTCTGCAGTTCCTTGGACAGCATGGCTGCTCCCTGCAGGAAGCTGCCCCACGTGGGCACAGCTGTGCCCTGCTGTGTGCCATTCTCTGAGCTGCAATCTGATCATGGGGTTCATCTTTAACCCTATATGCGTAGCAGGTGGGGGGTGTTGTGTGGGTCTTCAGGACACCTGAGCTTGGACCTCCTGAGCTGTCTTATTATTTTTGGTTTGTTTATTTTTATTTTGGTTTTTCTAGACAGGGTTTCTCTGTGTACCTGTCCTGGACTCCCTTTGTAGACCAGAGTGGCCTCCAACTCACAGAGCTCCATCTGCCTCTGCCTCTGTCTCCCGAGTGCTGGGATTAAAGGTGTGCGCCACCATGCCATGCTCCTCTTAAAGGCAGGCTTTGGTCCCAGCTAGCTGGGAGCTGCTAGGTCAGACCGAGCTGTCCGGAAAGACTTCTATGTATGTCTTAGCAAGTCAGCACTGAAGCTGGCAACTGATCCAGGATTTTCAAAGCAAAAGCAAGACTTAACCAATGACTCCATGTAAGTGTAGCTTATTGGAGGTACTCACAAGGGTTCACTCAGGGGCAGTTGCATCACTGAAAAGCTCATCCAGCCTGAGAGACACTCAAAGAAGCTACATCCTTGACCACGGTGACTTACAGGCAGCTCAGATGGTTCAAGAGTCTCCATTGCCCAAGGATTTTTTCCTGCTTTTAATTCTGAGAAGGTGACAAGTGAATCTAGTGACTATCAGGTTAGTGCAACCAAGGATTAGGGTTAGAGAGGGGTTTAAGTCAGATTTCATGTAACCCAAGGTGTCCCCAAGCTCTATAATTGAAACTGGCTTTAAAATCCCAATCTTGCTATATCCACTCTCCAAGGGTGTGGACTACAGGTGTGTGTATCTATATCCAGACCTAAGAGATTTGAAAATGCTCAGTTCAAAATATTTGTACTGCCCTTAATGATTTCATCTTCTACAATTTGGTTGGGTGGAAGATTGTATCTCAATTTTCTAAAGAGTTTTGGGCTTCCTTGTTCTTTTAATCATTGAATTCTAGTTTACTTCTATGGTTTTCATAAACAGGGCTTGTTTTGACCCTTTGAAATGCATTGGTCCTTTATGGACCAATGAGAGAAGTGCAATAAAATAAAAACAGTAGGTTTCCATTTTACTTTTTCTCCTTCTGCTGGTGTTTTCATTGTGATTTGGGGCTCATGGGACTTTAAGACTACTGTGTCTCCGTTGGGTTGACCCATAGCCTCCTTGAAGCTCATCAGTTAATCTCTACACCACCTGGATCTGCCCTTTATGCTACTGCATCTGTTTGTTTCACCTCATACATGGGATGCACTTTCTGTTTGCCAGAGTCTGGACCCTTGTTTCTGTTTAGTGTGTTTTGTAATGAGCATCCATCTTCTTCTTGCTTCTCTTTATTCAATTAGAAATGGTTCGGTTTCTCTCGGTTCTTGTATTTTCTGATGTAATCTCACCATGTAGCTGGGATTGGCCATGTGCCCAGAATCCTCTGCTTCAGCCTTTGACCTGCTGGGATCGGGATCGCAAACAGGCACCACTTCACCTAAGAAGGTTACTTAATATAGTAACATTAAGTTGATAATGACAAGATGTGATGGAGATTGATTTACATCGAAATTTTAGACACACTAAGATAGGAAAGATATTTTCTTCAAGGCTGTCAAATACAAGTATCCAAAACACTAAGAATGTAACATTTGTATAACTGCTGATTGTGCCATGGTTCTCCTTGCTATAGGTAGTTTATTGTATATATGTGTAAAAATATAAATATATATGTAAAAAAAAGTTTAATTAATAAAAAAGAAAGAGATGAGAGGAAGCAAGCAAACAAACAAATCATTGACCAAGCTGCGACTAGACCTCTCATCTCACTATTGTTATGGTTCCTGTATGTAGACCTGCAGCTTTGTTCCTCACTCACAGCTTTCAATTAATCTGGCCACCTCAGTCTTTACAGTCTTGGGTTGACTTTACAGGGATGCCGGGGATATCTTATTAGGTAGCCCTGAATTAGGTTTCTGCTTTCATGGTGTCTGGATGAAGGTGAGCACCTTCTGGAGTTTAACTTTATTAATCCATGCCTCTTTATCTCAACTCTTAGTGTTTTACATCCCTTAATATTTACAGCACCTCACCTTCTTACTCTATGTTTGTGGCAAGGCCAGGCATTTTTTTCAGGTGGAATTATGTTCCTCTCTCTCTCTCTCTCTCTTTCTCTCTCTCTCTCTCTCTCCCTCTCTCTCTCTCTCTCTCTCTCCCTCTCTCTCTCTCTCTCTCTCTCTGTGTGTGTGTGCGCGTGCACGCACACCTCCATCCATTTCTCTACCTCATTTGTGTCTGATATAGATATTTTAACTCAATATATTTTTAAAGGGGAATTTAAATAACATTTTTATCTAAGTCAGCTGTATGAAAGATTAAAAACTGAATAAAACTCAGAAATTTTAAACAAAATTATGACAAAGAATTTTTTTATCATTCTGCTCAATGTCCTTTTTGAGCCATCCCATATTTTAAATCATCCTGATAGCCACTGACACAATTTGTCTCAGTGTAACAGTTCTTAGGAAGGTTCCTCACTGAGCATAATGCAGCTGACAGGCTTCCTATTCCGGTGTACGGTGGTATTCAGTTCCTCTTTACTGTCAACTGTTGTGCGGCCACAATTTGTTTTTCCATTTGTCAATAGTAGCACTGGACTGTTTTCTTTACTCTAGGAGAATAAAGTTGATAAACATTCATGGATATATTTTCTTAATATATGCCGTTACATTTCATAGATAAACATGTAAACATGCATTTGATTGGTCTTTGGCAAAGAATATTAAGTTTTACAAAGAAGGAGAAGGAAAAATTCCAACTAGCTCTCCTATTTTTCTTTCCAAATAAAAAATTGTGTGCATCCTAGCTGCTCTTTGCCTTCACCAACACCCAGAGCAGTCAGTCTGTGAAAACAAAAAACAAAACAAAAATGAAAACAAAAAGAGCATTCAATGAGTGGGGAGAGCTTTCTCTCTATGAATTAAATCAAGTTTTGCCTAATAACTGATAACTCACCCATGTATTTATTATTATTTGTAATGTATTTTTGATACAGAAAGTATTCAAACCTTCTGTTCTTTAGAGAAAAAAAAATCAGCCTACACATCTTACCGTGCTGTGACAGCTTTTTAAATGTTCTGAATGTATGTCTGCTATGAGATTTGTTTTGCAAATTTTCTAGTTTGAGTTTCCTTCTTTTCATTTTCTTTAAGGTATTTATTTATTTTTATTCTATGTACATGGCATTTTGCCTACATGTGAGGGAGCTGGAGCCCCTGGAAGAGAAGTTACAGGCAGTTGTGAGCTGCCATGCGGGTGCTGGGAATTCCATCTGGGTCACGCAGCAGCCAGTGCTCTTAATCATTGAGCCATCTGTCCAGCCTCTGTTCCTTTTCTTAATGTCGTCTTTATTAAATCTACTAATTTCTCCTCTTATAGCCTTTGCACTCCTAGCTTAAACCATGAAATGTTTTTCTTTTATAAATGTTATCGCTCCGGCCCTTGGATTTTAGTACAGCTTGTTTCCAGTTAAATTTTTTGTGAGTTGTCAAGATTTATGTTCATCAGTCATAGGGGAGGGGAATAATGGGAAAATGGGGGGGAGGAATGGGAGGATACAAGGGATGGGATAAACATTGAGATGTAACAAGAATAAATTAAAAAAAAAAACAAAACAAAACAAAAAGATTTATGTTCATTCCACAAGATGGTTGTCCAAGTCCCCAAGACAATCTGTTAAGGAGAATATTTCCACATTGAAGAATCTAAGCACCTTTGACAAAACTCAAATGGCAGTGCTCAGCTCTATAGCTCACACCTTTACCACCATCACTACATACACATATGCTGTGCCAACTCTGTGTGTTCATTTAAAAATTACTAACACTTTTTCATCTAATATATTTTGATCATAGTCTTTCTTTTCCCCCAACTCTTCCCCAGATCTTCCCCACCTCTTTCCCCACACAACCTCATTTTCTTGTCTCTCTCTCTCTCTCTCTCTCTCTCTCTCTCTCTCTCTCTCTCTCTCTCTCTCTCTCAAAAGCATAAAAACAGCATTGAATGTTCTTAACTTCTAACTTTATAACAATATAAGAAATTACTAATTGTAGATTCCATAAATTGTTTCTAATTTAAAGTATTGATTTGATTATTTCAGATTCTCTCATTTTCTATAAATTTTATAAGTCAACCTGATACTTACAATGGCCGTTCCTTGGGTTTTGATTAGGATAATGTAAATATGAAGACTAATTGGAAACGATGCCTATGCACACTGCACTTAATCAGGGTCCTGTGCTGTTAAACTTTCTCCAATAATTCCTATCCAATAATTCATATATCTATGTATACATATATATAGTTCTATAAGTAATTAAAAGTCTTTAATCTATAACTGCTCACTGAAAATGTATAAAAGTATAATCAATTTCATATATTGATCTCTTATCCCAATACTTTGATAAACCTGCATATAATTCCAGTAGATTTTTAAGAATTTATCACAATGGTTACAAAAATCATTTTGATATCTGTCAGTGATTTCCACTGTCTTTCCTTCTTGGCCATCTGAATACCTTCATTTCTTAGAGCTTCTTCACGACAATGCTCAGCAAAGCAGTGAAAGCAACAGTTTTCTTCCGTGTACGGATCAATGTTAAGCCATGGACAGTCATGCAATTCACTTTTTCGTAAAATGTACTTTGAAATGCTAAATTATTCAAGAGATCTGTCTATTTTATTATTCTCTGTTAAACTTTCAATTTACTGCATGATCTCTGATGGTATTTCCCCTCTGATATTGGTGGGTTTCTGTTATATCTTAATCCCCAAATATTTGTGGATTTCCTCAGAGTTATTTTTGCCTGTTTGAGCCTAATTCATTTGTGTTCAGAGGACACACACATACACACACACAAACACACACACACACACACACACACACACACACACACACACACTCAGTTGTCTTAAACTTACTGGGTTTTTCTAAACACAGAATCCACCCTTTTGTCCTGCTGTTGATTGGTCATGTACAGAGCACGTTCCACTGTTGGTTGAGCTCTGTTTTTCTAGGCCCTATGTTCTTGCTAAACTTCTTTGCATCTGCTGGAGTAGGATGAAACTTATCATAGCTTTTTGAGATCTCAATTGCATGTTCTATCAGTGTTTGCTTTATGTTTGAAGCTCTGCGTTTAGCTGCATTTGTTAGAACGCTCATGTCCTACCCTAAATGAACCCCTTCACTGTTGAGGAAGTTCCTCTTTCCCTGATAATAGTTTTTTTTTTTTTTTTGTTAAGGGCTAGGAATAGACTCTATTTCTTTTAATATTTTTATATTTTACATATACATTTATATTGTTATACATATATAAAATAAACTACACACAGCAAGAAGAACAAAAAAACAATCAGGAATTATATTAATGTTATATTCATAGTGTTTTGGCTATTTGTTTTTTTGTTTTGTTTTGTTTTTGTTTTTATTTTTTTTTCCATTTTATTATTTTATTCATATTACATCTCGATTGTTAGCCCTTCCCCTGTTTCCTCCCATTCTTCCCTCCCTCCCACTTCCCCCCTTCTCCCCTCCCCTATGTCTGTGATTGAGGGAGGCCTCCTCCCCCTATATATGCTCTTAGAATATCAAGTCTCTTCTTGGTAACTTGCTATCCTTCCTCTGAGTGCCGCCAGGCCTCCCCATCCAGGGGACATGGTCAGAAAAAGGGGCACCAGAGTTCGTGTGAGAGTCAGATCTCACTCTCCACTCAACGGTGGAGAATATCATGATCGTCGGCTATTTTAAAGTACACATTTCTGGTTTTCTTTTCTTTATTCTAGTCTTCAAGCTCAGTTTGTGCTGCCAATATAGTCTGGGGTATGTAGTTTTCCACCAAAGTATGGAGGCGACAGGCCCCCCTCTTTTTATTGAAACTAGATTCTTTTCTCATACAATCTACCTTGACTATAGTACCCCCTTCCTCTACTGCTCAGTTCCTCCTTAATTCAAAGCACCAACAGCGTAGCCTTGATAATTTATTTGTCAGCTTTAGATTTTCACGAACTAGACTTACACCCTCTGTACATTTCTGTCTCTGAATATTTTTTTTTCTCCTAAACTCCTGTAACAACCAATTAGACTTTGAACAGTGAATGGCCTGGGTTATTTTTTGTTTGTTTTGTTTTGTTTTGTTTTGTTTTGTTTTTTCAGTCCAAATCTCCAAAATTTTCTCACAACTCTCCCCAAAACGAAATGGTCAGATCTGTCATAGCAATGTCTCACTCTCTGCTACCAATCTCTGCTCTGCCTAGGTTTCTGCTGCTGTCACCAACCCCATAGCCAAAGGCAGTTCAAAAGAGAAAAGGGTTTATTTAGTTCATGGGTTTCAGCCCATTGTCTAAGGAAGTCAAGAGAGTTGCTCTGATGCCAGGAAGTCCCTACAGAGCGACATGGGATGTGGGGAGGAAGCAGAAAGGAGACCATGTGGAAGGACAGTGGAGTGTGAGAGAATATAAAACAGCCAACAAGAATCTGACTTCCTTCCTTTAGCTGCCTCAAGCTTGTTTCTAAACTACAACTCAGGATGGCCCACCCGGAAGTGGCATTGCCACCCAAGGCCTTCCCGTACCAATGGTTAATCTAGAAGAAGGCCCCACAAACGTGCCCACAGTCCAATCTGACAAAGGCGATTCGTCAGCTGAGCTTCTTTTCCCAAGATGGGTCAAGTCAGCCACAAGCTGAATCATCAAGGTTGGTTTAAGTGCTGAGAATGGGACCAGTGAGAAGTCTGAGCACGGCTTACCCACGTGATGATGGTGAGGCTGATGAAATGTCTCGAAAAATGGAGACTCACGACGCAGTGTCTTTTTGTGGAATGGGGTGAGAGGGGAGAGGTAAAACGGAAGTTAGCAGACATGAGGCTGGCTGTGTGCGGAGAACAATCGGTGCATGGACAACTTCCTGTATGCATCAAGTTTGGAGCACAAGCAAGACTAAACGGGCCTGTCCGGTAACTGCTCGTGTATTTGCAGTGCGGAGGGCCTTGAGGGTGAAGTCGTATTGGTTAAGTCATCAGGGCCCATATACATCGCATCACGTAGACGATACAGTCACAGCCGATACTAGAGTTTCTTCCCTTGGGAGCAGCACTTCACTCTCTCATTCTTTGTGAGTGCTCCGAGCGGACAGTTTGTGGTCTTGTTGACCCTGACTTCAGGTGTCCCCAGAATGAAAAAGCCTCCTCCTCCTCCTCCTCCTCCTCCTCCTCCTCCCCCTCCTCCTCCTCCTCCTCCTCCTCCTCCTCCTTCTCCTCCTTCTCCTCAGGTTAACAATTATGTATTTTCCCAACACGAACTGTTTGCCTTTGGAATGTCAGCCACACAGTGCAAGGACAGATGTGGGAAACTGCCAGCCTCCAAGTTAGGTAAAAGTATTTTCTCCCAGCCCCCGAAATGCAATTTATAACTTCAATTTTACTCAGTGGAAACGGTAGAGATAATACAGTGTTTTATTTATTTTCAATATCTCATTATTTATGTATAATTCATTAGGCTATATGCCATGCTTCACCTAATTACTTTTTCTGAGAAGTTGCACAATTTATTTCCATAGCCTTTTAATGTAATAAGGACACCATATTGTGGCAAGATTTCACAGTTTACACACTTACCTTGGATTTATTGCCAGCCCCGACCATAAATCGCAACACTATCATAAATTAGAAATAGCTTCTGAACGTTTCCCATTATGTTCAGAAAGAATCATAACTACCAAACAACTCATTGCCAAAGTCTCTCGCTCTGACCTCAGTTCCATTCATTATGATTGTATTATCCCTGTAATGTTGTCTATTAATTAGCCAGTGCCAATCAATATTATAATGCATTTGCTGTGTTGCAGCCAACAAGTACAAGAGATTCACAGCATTGTGAGCTGCATCCTTACTGCACTCTCAGTTTTCTGTGGATGGGACTCCTGGAAGACTTCTTCCATACATGTCTAAAAGAAGCACATAGTATTATGAGCTGGACAAAAAGACACTTCCCAGAACACTGTCAGCACGTAGTGATACCCATGTTTCTCCTTTGTAAAGTAAGAATACATCTATAGAGTGTCCTGCATTCCCCTGGGGATTAGAGGAGGTTCTCACAACCCGGGGCTCTCCTTACTCATGTCCTTAGGAATGGCTGTAGTTTGCATCTGGTTATTTCTGTATAATTATATTGGAATATAATTTTCTAGTTCTCTTGTATTCTATTATTTATAAATACTAATGTTTCTACTGCTGTGATACAAATTACAAATCGTAAACCCCACCAAAAACATACTTTATAAGTACCTGGGCTGGAGAGATGGCTCAGAAGTTAAGAGCATAGGCTGCTTTTTCAGAGGACCAAGTTCAATTCCCAGAACCCATATTAGGTAGCTTACAATTGCACGTAACTCCAGAGGAATCTGGTTCCTCAAGCCTCTGTGAGAACCTTCACTCATGTGCAAATATGTGCACCCATAAGCATGCACATGTGCACACACACACACACACACACACACACATTTGAAAATAATAAAAAATAAATATGTTTTTAGAATAGTGGGAAAAGACACCTGTTGAACACAAAGAGCTTACCTGACTTCCCAAGTGCTACTCACTGGGACCCAGAGTGTTTGGGTAGTGCCTCTGTCTGAAGAATCACACTTCCCAGAGGATAGCCTAGCACCCTGCCCTTGGTCAGGCAGGAAGAAGACAGCTCATCATGCAGCCCAGAGCCAGACTTGAATCCACCAAGTCCATTGGCTGTGCAGCATCTCTGTGGCTCTGCAGCTTTTTCCCCACTGCAGAGCCATCGAGGCAGACTTCCTGACTACCATGGGTGTTAGGCACCTGGCTTTGCTTCTAGAAGTCACCATCTCATTAACTGACAGTGTTTCCTACCCTCCCATAGCCTGTGTGACTACAGGTTCCAACCCTGCTCCTCCTTAGACACTGCTGGGGAGGAGGCCCTGTGTAAGCATATAATAGAGGCTGGATGGTGCTAATCCATATGAAGAGATGTTTTTCTTTAGGTGACCTTGTTCAGAGCCTTAGGTGGCCCTTTTGATCTGAGAGACCATGGCTTGTGTGGTCACGACAGGGATCCACCATAGTCTGAAAATAGAGACTATGCTTGTTCATTCCCTGCATGAAGGTCATGATGGTGACCCTGGTCTCTGTGAAACTGTGAGGTCTGAGGTCTACAAGCGTGTGACAACTGATGCCCACTCGTTCTCAAGAGAGGGAAGCTTTCTTCTGAATCCAGGCAATACCCTGTGATGAGTTTCGGCTCCTTCAAGCACTTCCAGCCACCCTTTCCCAAGGGACCGCACTATGTGACCCTGAGAAGTGCAGTCTACAGAAAAAGATGCTCCTGGGCCTCTCAGAACTGGAGCGTGGCAGCCTGGTGTTAGCAAGGTGGTGGTGTCTGCCTGCTAGTTCAATGGCTAAGCAGCACAATGACTAACAATGAAGTCAGTCTGTCTGTCTTTCCATTTTTCCGGTTCAGTAACAGCATAGCCAGCTCCATTCCCTCTGGACTTTGCACTGCTCGACAATTTGGGGAGTATCCTTCTGTCATGGTGCTGTGTCTGAAGAGCTGTGGTAGATAATTCTCATTGTCAAAGTGACTGGAATAAGCCAGGAGACATGTCGCAGAACGTCTGTGCAGACTGCCTGAGAAGAATGACCCTCCCTGACAGGAGATGGCACCAGGCTATGAGCTGTGGTCCTAGAGCACCAGCCCCCATGTCTCTCTGCCTCCTGACTCCAGATGCCATGTGACCAGCTGCTCCACACTTCTGCTGCTTCTGTCAATTGATGCGATTAAACATCTCGACAAAAACTCTAGCGGGCATGGGCGGTGTTATTTGGCTTATGTGCCCTGATTACTGTTGATCTTGAGGGAAATCAGGCAGGAGTTCAAATAGGCTAGAACCATGGAGGATTGCATTTGCTGTCTTCCTCCCATTGCATGCTCAGCTTGTTTTCCTATACAAGCCATGGCTGTCTGGCTGTCTCTCAGGGATGGAACCACTCCAGTGGCCTGTGCTCTTCCCAAATCAGTCATTAGGAGAATGCCTCACAGACAGGCCATAAATTTTACTGATGGAGACAATTCTTCAAATGAGGTTTTCTCTTCCCAGATGATCCTAGTTTGTTTCAAGTTGACAAAAGCTAACAAAAACTGACCATCACACATGGCTTCCTTGTCACTATGGGCCATATTCTCAAACCTCTTGTGCCTTAAGTGGCCTTGCCAGGTATGCTTGTGACAGGGTTGAGAAAAATAACATAAAAGCACCATTTCCAGACTTTGTCTCCTGTCTTGAACTTGTCTTTCATTCTAAGAATTTGAAATGTTTTTTCCAGGCCATTTCATATTATCCTCTCTTGTTGAGTAGCCTGCAGAAATACCCATCTTAGTTGTGGTTCCTGTTTATTTCATCAGCTCTGTCAGATATGTTTCTCTTCAGGAGTAGGCCTTGCACAGCTGTCATGTGTGAGTACGTTTAAGTACCACATGTTCTGTGAGGATACATGATATACACCATGTGTTTTAGTGTACACATTAGCTTAGAAACTATGAGTTGAGTCAAGCTAACTGTTTGAGAAGCAGTGTCCCATACTTCACAGTCATCTAACTCAGGACCTTTGCCCCTGATCTCAGTAGGGCTGGCTGAGTCAATATCTTGACATTTCAGACTCCTTGGCTTCTACCTGCTACATGTCTCCTGGCCTAAGGATATGATGACTTAAGTCTCTCCAACATTTCCAGGTATGCAGATCAGGGTGTGACAAACCGCTGCTGCCTGGGAACTGACTCATCTCAGCATAGATGGCAACTAAGGGCAGGTGTCCACGCCCATGTACATAGAGGAAGATGCTCAGAGAGATGGCTCAGCAAGTGTCTCAGTGGATAAAGTGGGTCACAATTTCCAACACGTCTATAGTTTCAGCACTGGGGAGGTAAAGATAAATGGGTCCCTGAAACTTGATGGCTAGCTGTTCTAGCCAACCAGTGAGCTCAGGGTTCAGTAAGAGAACCTACCTTAAGCAATACAAAGCAAGACAAGAGTACAAGGAAGACAGTGGCGGTGGCACACACCTTTAAGCCCAGCACTCAGGAGGTAGAGACAGTTTGATCTCTGTGGGTTCAAGGCCAGCCTGACCTACAAAACAAATTCCAGGAGAGCCAGAGCTGTTACATGGAAAAATCCTGTCTCAAAATAAAAATGAAAACAAACAAAACAAAAAGATAAATATCAGCTGGGCGTGGTGATGCGTGACTATAATCTCAGTACTTGGGGAGGTAGAGGCAGGCAGATATCTTTGAGTTGGAGGCCAGCCTGGTCTACAAAGCAAGTTCAGGATAGCCAAAGCTACACAGAGAAACCCTGTCTCAGATAAAAAAAGAATATAAAGGAATTAAGGAAGACATCTGACATCTACCTCTGGCCTCCTCATGCAAGTACACAGATATATCAGTGCTTGCTTATATCAAAACATACACTCAGAGAAACAAAGGGAAAGAGAAAGAGAGGGCAACAAATTCACTGTCAGAATACATTCAACACCTCACATTATGCTGAGGCAAAATATCTCTTTTGAGCGATTTTGGTGTGCGTCTGGACACCAATGCTTTCAAGGGAAAATGGTTTTGCTTGAAGTGAGAATCCCTCCGAAGGTGAAATGACTGGATTGTGTCCACCATCTCCCTGGAAGCATCTTGACAGAAGAGACTTCTCGTATGTGTTTTCTTCATTTTTAATTTCTTCCCCACTTTTGGTCCACCAGCGGTATCACAAATGCAGAATAAAGTGTTAACATTCCACAGAACACAAGTAGAAAGGATGCTCCCCTCCCTGCTGCCAATGCCGTGTGGAAGGACTTCCCAGGGTGCCAGCAAAAGGTTTTTTGTTTTGTTTTGTTTTGTTTTGTTTTTTACCAAAAGTGAGGAAACTTCAGTTATCTTGCAAAAATAAAAGGAGTGTGGCGACCTGCCTGTCACTCAAAGAGAGTTGCAGGAACTGAGTGTCTGCGGGCAGCAGCTCTAAAGGAGCCACTATCTCCCACACGGTGCTGATTCATCCGTCAGGCACAGGGGCCTGGCCACTTCTACACCGAGGCACAGCTGGAGCCCTGCTCCCTGGCATAACTCAGTACCAAAGGCCATGCCTGTGAGGTAGTGAGTCCAGGCCTGAAGCTTATGGATACTTTGCGGTGATCTTTACTCTGTGTGGGTGGTGGGAAAGCGTACCCTATTAGTGGCACCTGTCCAGGGGAGGGACAGACTGATACACATTCAGAGAAGAAGGGAGAAGTCCTCTGCATGGAGAGTGGGCTTGGCTGTTTCTGGGATGTAGCTTGACAGCCGACCCCTCTCTTCTCTCACTGAGTGGCAGGTCTCAGCTCTGTTACCATCTGACGTGACTGCTGTAAAGTCTTTTGGGATTTAGTGGAATCCCTACAACAACCCGGCACCAGGTGTTCAGTTTTGGGCTTCATCGGAATCTCTGGATTCTGTTCCCCACTTACAGACAGAGCATAGACTTTGACACAGAATTTCTCATCAAAGACGCTTGCTGGATTATGAGTTGTGGTGTGAAATATTTTTTAAAATTTTATTAATTTATTCATATTACATCTCAGTGGTTATCCCCTCCCTTGTATCCTCCCATTCCTCCCTCCCTCCCATTTTCCCCTTACTCCCCTCCCCTTTGACCAAGTCCCCTGAATGGGGAGACCTGGTGGCACTTAGAGGAAGGATAGCAGGCTACCAAGAAGAGACTTGATACCCTATGAGTGTATACAGGGGGAGAAAGTCCCCCTCAGTCACAGTCATAGGTGTGAAATCTTAAAGGCTGAGATGAAGACCACCGACAAACTAAGGCCGCGTTGTTTTGGAATCTTCCTGATGTGGTTGTGTCGGCTGTGTTCTGGCTGTTCTGGGTTGCCGGCCACAGAGCAGCTGTCTGAAGATACAGTATCAAGGATCCATCCTGGCAGTGACAAGGATGCAAGCATTGCTTCTGGTTTACTCACCACCTTTTTCAGAGCCTTAAGCCCTGTTCATTCAAGTTCCGTTATCCCTGTAACCCATATGAGATATGTTTCCTGCAGGTCCCTGATAGAGGGAGAACCAAGCAAGATGGCACAAGTGTGAAACCTGAAGGTGACCTCTGCACCATAGCAGCCTCCAAAGAACATCCATTGCAATGACAGAGCCTAACCAAGGGCAGACACAGGGAGACTTTTCTTTGGTCACAGTTTCTAGGCCTGCAGTCTAGTTAGTCTTGTTGGTCTTAGCCAGTGGTGAACCAGCACTTCATGGAGGAGAGAGAAGAGGACCATTCATGTCTCTACCAAGAGGCAAGGGTAGATGGAGGCAATGCTGGGCTCCCACAATCTCCTTCGCAGATACTCCCCCAGTGTCCATCTTTATTTAAGTATTATTAAGCAGATATTTACTGACTACCATTTGCTCCTGATGAAGCAAAGTCAGGAACACTCAGACAGATACAGCCTGTGGTCTGAACACTGTGTTGCCCTTTGACTCACACCTAAAAGCTTCTGGCTGCTGTTGTGTGTCATGGAGGAGGGCTGTGGTGAAAAAAAACTAAGAACTTATGGGATATAATGAGAGACCTCACCCACTAGACGGAAGTACAGCATGGAGACCAGAGGCCAGGAGCTAGGCTTGTTGGCTGACTACTTTCTGAAGGTTTTAAAGTCACAAAGCTCCACACTTGAATGGTTCCTCCCCCTGTCTGGGATATACTATAGAAAGATGTCTGAGGAGAGAGCTTGCTGGTAGAGCAGGCATCATCTGATGATGAGCAGTGGCAGAGCCAGGGCTCCTAAATGAAGGAAAAGATTTCCTGCCAAAAGGAAGGTTTATGGACACGGGGAAGAGCTAGGTGTGGGCATGGACCCTAGGAAGCAGTCGCTGGGAGCCGGAAGCCTGTGCATCCCTTTCTTCTCAGTGGTCCTGCCCAGTTCCATTCTGCCATGCCTGTCTCCACTCGAGTCACCGGCACATAGTCACATAGTCACTTTGGGATCTCAGGTAGGGACCTGGTTCTAACTCCCATAGAGATGCTCCATTCTCCCCCTAGGAAAGAGGTCTAAACTCCCACAAACACATCTCCTCCCACATGGAAAACTATTCCTCAGCCTTTCTGATCTTCAAGGTGCCTCAGCAACTCACACGCAGCCTATAGTTCTCTCCTCTCTCTTTGTCTCTCTGGTCTTTGTGTTCATGGTTCTCCTTGCTATGTGTAGTTTATTGTATAGGTAGCCTGCCATGTTTGCTCTCTGATAGCCCTCAGACACTGCTCTTGCCTTTCTTCTGCATGACAACGATACCTTATGATTTCTAAACTCTGTGGGTTGTCTGGTCTGTGGATGTCTATGAAAACATACTGTCATTCATTCACAAAACCAGGTCTCAGTACAAGTTACTGTAACTTAACAAGGTCATGAGATCGTGAAGGGAGCATGCCTGCCATGACCAAGGTCACCTCCTATGGTTCTGGTTGATGGAAGGATTGCCTCTGTCACCATTCTGCAGGTGATCTTTGTTTTTCCTTTCTTTCCAGTGAGGTTCTCTCTATTAGCTTTACTTTAGTCTGGGATATAAACAAGAACACATTAGGCAGACTCTACATGCCTTTTTTTTTTCTTTTCTTTTTTTTTTTTTTTTTTTTTTTTTTTTTTTGGCTCTGTAGTCTTATTTTCTGAGGACTTTGCTCTGGGCACTGTAATTGGAAAGGCACTTACCACTCCGATTTATAACCATTATTAATTTGAACTCCACGTACTGTGTGCGAGCCCGGCAAGTCCTGATCATTATCAATATTCTAACACCCACAGAAAAATTAGTCAGGTACCTACTGTCTATAAATCCTCTGCTCGAGGAGATATCTGTTGCCAGCAAAGATGATCAGGATGTAATGGAAGCGTTTAATGTAGAAAATGTTGTTCTATTTCTCTTCCTGATAGGACCAGACAAGCAGGGTGTCAGGGTGGGGGAACAAAGCTACTGAGGAAGGCTGCCTGGGAGAAGCAATATGTTTGCCAGGCTGATCGATATGAAGATTAACTTAACCAAGCAGAAGACTTATCAATCTTACTATTGATCAGTTTAGCAAACATATTGGTGTGCTGGTGTAGTGTGACAGGGCCATTCGGGCAGTGCTTTATCAGGGCTTCGCTGCCAGATGAGCAGTTTGTAGTGTTGGTGTGAGACCCCAGGCTTGCTATGTGTGGTGGACAAGGCTGCCTCTGAGCCTCCAATGCCAGAACAGGGTTCTGCAGGTGGGAGAGAGGTACTGGACTCTGGCTCAGCCAGCAAGCTCCTGGTTTTAAAGTAACTCTCCAAAACACACAGGCTCCAGGTCTCAGTAACACACTGAACTTTTATTGTGAGACTTGAATTGATGAATTTTTGGTGAAAAAATTATGTCAAAGAAAATGATGTCAAATCCCCACATTCATGAGAAACACAGTTGCTGGAGTTGAGTAGGTCCTGAAACTTGAATGCTGAGAAGCAGACTGAGAGTTTTCTTACAAAAAGCTAGTTTGAAAATATGTCGGGCAAATGGCAAATGCTGTAGCTTGAATCATCACTATGAATGTGAATTTTTGGGGCAGCATTTTTGAAGCTTTAATAATTTTTGTTTAGTCATTTAATAGGCACCCACTGCCTTGAATCTCCATGTTTGGTTGCTGCTGTCACTACACCAGTGGGATCTGTGTGCGCAGCCATCAGCGCTCTCAAAAAGAGGCATGGCCAGAATCAGACCACAGCACCTGCTCTTGGTTAACTCACAGCACTGAAGGATGGAGTCTCAAACGCATTATGTAAGATTATTGTCATCTGCAACTCCAGTGCTTTTCTTACACATCTAAAATCCCATCCTAGTTAATTCCATAACTGTTCTCCTCATCTCATCAAGGATAAACACTTGGCCAGGGATCAGTGGCCCCTTATCCCCTCATAGCATTTGGAATGACAGGTCTACCCCAGAGGGACTGAGACAGCACCACACCTCTACACTGGAGACAGGATAGCACATGATGGTCCCGGGGGGGGGGGTGGCGCGATTCCCCCATGAAATGAGAGCCTTGTGAGCTTGCTCTCAGTTGTACTGTTGGGATCTGGGAACTCTGATGGAAATTCCAGAGACATAAGACTCACAGTGTGATGTCATGGGGGCCCTGGATTAGGAATGAAGATCGCTTGCTTCTCAGCGTGAGTGTTTATTACTCTTATGTGATAATTACATTTTATCTGTTATATCTTATAGGCTTAGGCAGATAAACGTAGGATCCCATATTACTTATTCATTCAAACACAATTATTGGAAGCTATATATTTTGTTTTATTTCAGGGCCAAGAGAAAAAAACATGAGTGTCTGGGCAGGAAGAACTCCACTGGAATGTCTTGGAAGGGAATGCCTACACAGTAAGAGGACTACAGTGTCCCCATACTGTTTCATGTGGTCCTCTTGGAAAGTAAAGCAGTGATATTCTAGTTGGAGAGGAAGGGAAAAGCAGATTTACCTTGCAGTTAGCTTGGCTTGAGGTATTCCAGCTGGATGCAAGATGCTCCATGAAAGAATTGGGCAACCCAAAAGTTGTGCTCAGTGATTTGGGACAGGGGAGGTGATGGTGACCCATGTAGAGAGAAGCTGGCCCCACAAGTCAGCTTCAGTCTGTGGCGGGGGGACACAGTAGGTTATTCAGTATTCAAAAGGAAAGACAAAGAGAATGTGCTCAGCCAATCCTCCTGTGAGAGCATGTGTATCCCTTCAGTTTGAGGCACCCCTAGGGTTGGAGAATCTAGGGCTAGTCACAGAAAAGACATTGTCATTGTCACCTTTGCTTTCTCTCTCTTGTGTGTTTTTGTGAGTGTGTGTGTGTGTGTGTGTGTGTGTGTGTGTGTGTGTGTAAGATCTAATTTGTTTGTTATTTTTCTGCTAGAAGTTATAGTTTCTGGCTTCCGCTTTGGAATTTAAAAATATTCAGGGGGATATATTTTCACTTTTGTGTTTCTTGATCGAGTTGAACAGCTTTTATAACTGATCATAAAGGACATATTCAGTGAGGGTACCATTAACCTGAGTCATAAAATACTGTTGGTGAAAATGCAATGTCGTGACAATAAGAAGCCAATTCAGTACATAGACCTGCTATGAATTCTGAGTCCTAGGGTCCACCCCAGCCAGAAAGGCTTACACATCCAGGGTAGGAATCCAGAAGTACTGAATTTTAGCATACTCCCCTTAGCAACTCATAGTAATACCCCTTAAAGACCCAAGTCTTAGAGGTACTTTATTGAGGAGGCTTGCTTCAAGTTTACTATGGTCAATATGTGGATGATCCCGAGTATATATCAATAAAAGTAATACAACACACACATATATAGTAGGCATAGTTATAGAAAGTATGCACACATAGTAGACAGTTAGAGGATCTCTACACACACAGTAGTTTTTAAATCTACATGCACATGTTAGAGTTATGGAATCTATGCACACATAGTAGACAGAGTTGTAAAATCACACATAGTACAGTTATAAAATCTCCATGAACGTGAAGGTTGTGGGTCTCTTTGCTTGGAGTACACACACTTCATGAAGGTTTGGTTGAAATCTTGATTTAGACTTGCTTTTAACTTAGCATTGACCTGGTAAATAAGACATTACACAATCAGAGTGTTTCAGGAGCTCTGGTGGAGCCCGGGGGAGTTAAATCACAAAGCTCATTTGTCTTCTGTGAGCTCCTCTGTGATCTGTGCCCTGACATGTGGTGAAGACAAACACAGATAGAAGAAATTCCAAGAGGCCTCCATTCCTCCTCGTAGGTGCATCTGCCCTGTGAACCTCGAAGATGGCAGTGTGTGAGGACCACGGAGCGCAAGCCAGATAGGAAGTTTATATTCTTGAGAGAGGTGAGCCACATGGCTTAGGAAAGTGTTAGGTAAAACATTGTGTTAGGATGGATTTTGTGAAGCACAGAGCTCTTCCATTAGTAATTGGTTTTTACATATCAAACTGGCTATAAAGGGGTGTGCTCACCAGTGTCAGTGTGTTAGATTTTTGGCATCAGGATGAGATTCCCAGCTGTCAGGAGCCTGAGCAAAACAGTCTGCTTTAAAAGACCAGCAGTGGTTTGTGCTGGATGATGCAGGTCAAGGGTTGCACCATTAGTATTCACCAGAGACTCAAGCACGGACTAGTTTTCTGAAAGGACTAGCCGTTAGGTCCCCTTAATCTAGGTGACTTTTGGCAAATGCTAGAAAAAAAAAAAAAAGCAAGTTGGTTCTAACCTGCCTCTGCCATGGACAGCTAGGATGGTGTGAATTCAAAGGCTCTACCAAGCCAGAGGGCAGGAGGCATGCTCCCCTTTTTAGCTGCTTCATACCATGTCTGGGCCCAGACCCACACAACACTTTCCTGCCATTCAGCATGTGGCTATAGATGCTCCTGACCTGCTGGTGGCCACTTTTGTCCTGTAGGCTTTGCTTTAGCTGCTGCATAGAAAGGCTGGCACTTCCTCACCTCCCACAGGTTCTTCCCTGGAGTCAACATCACACACCTATGGAATGGTTAACTCGGTTGATGAGGGAAGCTGCTGACCATAAACCCAGAACTGCTCTTTCTGCACAGAATTAATTGGCCATGAGGGACCCAGGTCTATATCTTGATCTCATTAGCACCAAGTTTTACTTAATGGCCCAACTGACCCATGTCCAGAGCCACTTTCCTCATCAAAAGGTTAGATGAATGCCAAACTCAGTATTCACCAGTCATTAATATTTCCACCATAATTGATGAAATTCAAGGAGGCAGACAGTCTGAGGGGAACATGCTGAAAAGCTCCCTGAATTTCTTCCAACTGAACATCCTGCATTTTATAATCTGCCCATTCTTGGCAAGTTCAAGACAAGAGACTGGAACCCATTCCTTTGATATGATGCATGGGAGGAAGATATGACCCAGCTCTTTCAGGCATGAGATGCAGAGGGCAGAATGCTGGAGACTGGCTGGAGACTGTTCAGAAACTGGGCAGCTTGTTTTCCCTAGATGTCATTGATGACCTAAGAAGGACAGGAGCATAAGAGAAATTTACCTAAGCACATCTGAATAGAAGTGACTGAAAAAGAAAAGTGTCTTCATTTGTTCATTCATTAAATCAGTTAATAAATTCAGTTAATTAATTAATCCACTCCTGTACTATTTGTTGAACACAAGCCATGTGAGCGAGTGAGCCAAAATAGGCACATAAAGAGAGAAGACAGAGTCTGTGAAGTTTGCACTAGTGGCTATAAAGTAGATACTCAGAGGCCATGTTCAGACCTGTGTGTTCTTGGCTTATTAGGTCTGTCTAATTTTGCTGCGTGTATACACATGTGTGTGTGGGGGGGTGCAAGTGCACATACATGTGTACACATGTGTGCAGAGGCCACAGGTCAACTCCAGGAACCATTCCTCAGAAGCACTCTATCTTTCTATTTAGTATGGTGTTTGTCACTGGAGCTTGGAGCTTGCCAAGCAGGCTCCGGTGGTTGACCAGTTAGCTCCAAGGGTCTACCATCCCTGGCATTTTACTTGGGTGCTAGAGAACTCAGGTCGTCATGTTGTGCAGGGATTGTTTTGTCCATAGAATTGTTGTCTTCTCTCCTTCATAGCCCTCTCCACAGGAGTATCCTCTGCCTCCCAGTAGGGCATTGAGAAGTTAGACACACAAATGAAAGCTGGGGTCAGGTAGACAGTGGGGATTATTGTGAGCAGCAGTATACTCAATTACCATATTATGGAAATAGCCCACAGTCTTTGAAATATTCTGCATCTTATTCATAATAGTGATTGTTATGAGTCACTAGAAATAGCATCAATGCCAGAGTTGTGAACATGAAGCAAAAAGGAATTACTTCGGATTGGGATGCTTAGACTCCATTCTTTGAGACTGGAACGTATTTGAGGGAGTGTTCTGGGAAGAACCACTTGTATAGTGGCAGCATGGGTCAAAGAGATGACCTTCTTACAAAGGCAGGTGCAACTAAGAACTAGGCTAACCATAGAGCTGATATGATCCACCCAGGTAAATCAACAGATAAACCTCTATCTGCTTCCATCATCAAGGCACTGGCTGACCAATGTGTGACTTTGGGCAGCACATGAACATAGTCTGTCTTTAGGAAGTGGTACTGCCGGTACCTGGATAATCCTGTTATCCTTGAGATGGGGATTCATCTAGAGAGCCCATATTCGGTATTGGCATTTGTGTTGATGACCAGTACCTGATCTGGCAGAACGTAATGGAGTAAATAACTTATTTTGGCTCACAGTTCACATACACGGCAGGAAGGCATGGTGGCAGAAACAGCTTGTTCCTTGATGCTAACTAGGGGCCAGAGGATGAGTGTGGTTCTCCAGTGTTTCCCCTTTCTCTTTTTAGTCAGTATGGGGCCCCAGCCCACAAGGTGATATCATCCACATTTACAGTGTGTTCACCTAGGAGACATGTCTCTTTGGAAATGCTGTTTTGGTAAAGCACAAGCTATGTCTCCTAGGTGGTTCTAAACCTAGGCAAGGTGATCATGATTAGCTATGACAGCCATGATTAGCTATCACCCTGTGGGATAGCCTGTTCTTGTGGGAGTCACTCTTTCTACATCTTTGTAAATACTTCCCACCCAACTTCCATTTGAAATTTTTATTTTTGTGCTAGGTCTAGGCAACTAGAAAGCTGGATGCTTTATTTTTTGTTATTGCTCATTTGTTTGCCCAGTTACGGAGCTGTCAGGTTTGTCTCTTTTATTGAGGTAGTTATCTCAGTATTTAAGAGATATAATTTTCACCACTTGCTGACATAAATACAGTGGGAAGTGGTGGCAAAGGTAGTAGCCTTTGGTTTTGCCTGACATAGATGTTTATGTTCTTTTCCATTTCCATTTCTCTAAGTAATCAAATGGAGACGCCGTGTCCTTCTTTATCTTTCAGCTAAATGGCAATCTCTGACGTCTCGAAACCTTATCTGAAATGGACTAATGAGAAGAAGAGAAAATTAACCAAGGCTCAGCTGCTCATCCTATCCTTCCACTTGCATGACTGTCATAAGATAGTGTTGGCAAAGAAGGCAGACCATGCGGAGGTCGGATCACCTGTCAGGCACATCCCAGGAGTTAGGAATCTGTATTAAACACTGTCACTACCTTTGAAGCTGGACACCTGTGATTATGGTCCCACCTGTGGCAGGGGGTCCTTTAGAACTGGAAGATGCCGAGTGGGCATACCAGGGAACAAGAACATGGCCTTCTTCCACGAAACTGAAAATCCCCAAACACAAATGAATGATAACTTCTGCATCCTGGGCAACCTCAGCCATGGCTTAAGTGGCTACACAGGACACACTCAGCCTAAGATTGCTACAGGGGAGAAATGTCCTCACTCTCTCTGTAGTACATATAGAGACAACTGCACCTGACATAATGGTGTGAAGCCTTACATGTTCCATGGGAAGATTCTGATTGGTCGGCTTGGTCAGGTACTCAATGGATAAGTGAAGGTTGCCATGGCTAATTCAAATAGTCAACCTGGCTCAGTTGTAGGGCAGTTAGAAAACTGGCAGGATAGGCGCATGCATGCACTCACAAACATACACGTGTGTGTGTGTGTGTGTGTGTGTGTGTGTGTGTGTGGTGTGTGTGAATGTGTGTTTTCCTTAGCTTCTGTTTCTTTGGAAATTCTAATGTAAGAATATTTGGGGATGGTGTAGATAGTTCAGTTGGTAAACTGCTTGTTGCACAAGTGTGCAAACCTGAATGTGAGTACAGCACCACTGAGAAGGCAAGCATGGAAGTACATGCTTGTAATCTCACTGCTGGGTGGCAGAGACAGGCAGAATCCTGAGTTTACTAGCAAGCTAACCTAGACTATTCAGGGAGCTCCAGGTCCCAGGCAGAGACACTGTCTGAGAAATTATGGTGAAAAGGCAGGAAAGTTGATTCGGGAGACAAGAGCATCTGCTACTTTTTTTTTTTTTTTAAAAGAAAATCCAGAGTTAGTCCCCAGTATCCTCATCGGGTTGTTCACAGTTACTTATAATTCCCAATTTAGGGGATCCAATACCTCCTTCTGGTTTTTGCTGACAATGCATGCACATAGCACACATAAAGACAAGCAAGTACACTCACATGCGCACACATACACACACACATACACACACACACTGAATAAGTTAACTAATTAATTAATTAATACAACTTAAATGGAAAATAGGTAGACTGAATACTAGAAATTGATGGTAAGGTCCTGTTGCTGAACATAGCACACACTCCATGTCGCAGGCTATAGAGAAAAACCTAGCTGCTGCTGAGCTGCTTGGAGCCTCCCTCCTGCTACCTTTCATGGTGCCAGAAAACACGGTGCAGACTGCTAAGGAGAAGAATCATAAGACAGTCTTTCTTATCTTTCCATGAATCTTAGGAGTTACGATAACTGCCTACCGGACATGGTGTGATTCTCAGGGGAGTAACCAACCACTTTCAAAGAAACTTAATATTGAAGCTCATAGTAGTTAAGGAAGAGACTGACAACTGGCTGAGAATAAGTGACATTGGAGTGCTATGCCCCAAGTAGGAGAACCGTAACACCGTTTAAAGGCTCAGGGGGTATCATGGAAGAAGGAAAGGAAAGGCTGTAAATGCCAAAGGATGGAGAGATGTACAGCAAAGCAAGTGTTCTGGATATGACAATGCAATTGTACTCATGAACTTACTGTACGGGACGTGCACAGGACTAGGGCTTGTCCACATGCCACATGGAAAGGGAGAGAGTCCCATGAGGCCTCAGTCCTGCCAAGAACTACTGGCAGTTAGTGATTGTCAGGGGTGGTTGTTTTCTGTAGTTACTAGTGCAACCACTGGTAAGTTGCTCTTACTCCAGTAATGACCTCCCATCTCTGAGAAGAAGGATTCCAGTGATTGATGGAGAGGGTATGGTAGGAGATTCATTACCGAAGTGTATGAAACTAACAAACAGTAAATGTTTCAGATAGTAAGGTAAGAGTTAGATGCGTGGCACTGGAAAAATAACCATGACGTTAATCTCTCCCATAAACATGAATTTAGACACATGGGCATATGTACAAAGGCATCCATCCATCCATACACTATGTAAATATATTTCTCTGTGTGTGTGTGGGGTGTGTTTTGTGTGTGTGTGTGTGTGTGTGTGTGTGTGTGTGCTTGCACGAATGTGTTAGACCAGCTTGAGTCAGCTATCCACTCAAACTCATCAGTTGTAGCATACAGGCAAGTTGTACACAATTAGTGTTCCTGATTAGGATGCATCGGGCCTCAGCCCGGCCATTCAGGTCTACAGCAGTGTTTGAATACCAAAATATTGCACCAGCTAGCAAATACCATCCCATAGGAATATCTGGATGCCACACCTCAGCCCATGGAGGCAATGTGGTGCCTCACAATCCCTCGGCATCAAGTAATGGAAGGATGGCACTGGCCCCAGAAAGGCTCCTAGATCTGAGGTTGTTAGTCACTGGCACTGTTTCAATATTTTGTCTTCTATATGTTATAAACTAAGTAATCAACAGTACCCATGTGTGTGTGCACATGTGTGTGCACTGTGTGTGTGTGTGAAAGAGTATCCTTCCAGCCAAACTCCATCCATATTCTTGAATATCAGGGTAAATATTCACACACATATTTGCCCCAGGAATAGCTCTATGGGGGGCATTGTATGGTGTGGAGAATGTCAGTTCCTACAAATTCAGAGCTTGTGTCAAGTGGCAAACACGAGCAGCGCTGCATCTGTACTGTGATCAGTATACAGTGGAGCCTAGAAAGTGCTGAAGGCTGATTTCTGTACATTTGTAATCATGACACCTGCCCACCGTCCCATTGTTATCAGAGAGCTCTGTAATTAATTTCATCAG
Source organism: Acomys russatus (assembly GCF_903995435.1). NCBI lineage: Eukaryota > Metazoa > Chordata > Mammalia > Rodentia > Muridae > Acomys > Acomys russatus. The sequence continues at coordinate 31,150,748 of NC_067145.1, forward strand.
AAAGTGGATAATTGAAAATGATATTGGTAAGCTGGAAGTATTGTGATGGTAAAAATTAACTCGTTTAATTTAATGAGCTTAATGTTGCTCTGACTACATATATGCATGTGTTCATTTGAATAATTGTCATTATGTCTCCTGATGTTCTAAAATATGGACGAGGTTTAAATGAAAGGATACTCTTTAGCACACAGAGATATACATATTTGAGTACTGTTCATTGTTTGGGTTATAAAGCCCAAGATGAATAGATTTAGTGAATGTTATCATGGGTGTGCCAACTTGTATCATGGGAAACAAATGTTTAAATGCAGTGTAATTACCTTAGCTGAGTCTTCCCCTCACACACTGAGACAAATCTACAGCAGTGTGTGGTTCTCAGCAGCACCTAGGGAACTCTCACTAAACTGTGGAGTTTTCCTAAGTGGCCTATCTCTTTCCCCACATATTCATTCCACCCACCTCCTCCCCGTTGCATGAAAGAACCATACTTTCTTTCCGTCTTAGCCCTAGCTCCTTCCTTGCACCCAATTCTCTGCAACCCCAGCAATCTCTCTACTCTGAGAATGTGGGACGTTCCACTCCACTCTGTGCTCCTTGCTGTCTGTCCTCCTTGTCTTTGCTATGCTCTGAGGCACACAGAGCTCTGTCCCTGCCCTCTCTGCAGCCCACCCTGTGACGTCCTGGACACTCCAGCCCCACATATCTACCTTGTCCAGAGAGAGATTGTCCTCGTTCACTCTTTTCACCGTGCCCCCTTTACTTAACCTCTTGAACCTCAGTGCTCGGTACCAATGTTATTCCTTAGGATAGCTCTCTTCTTTGCGTTGTTGTCATCTCTACCACCACAGCTGAGAAATTTCTGTGTGTTGAATGGTTCCTGTGCATTCTTGCCGTCTCTCTGCCCATTGCAGCTACTGAACTATGCCGCCATATTTATACTGTGAATGGACCAAGGGCAACTGGTGATTCTGAACTGAAAGAGTAGTTTAAAAGACTGAGAAAAACTAAGTACAGGATTACAGCAGAGGCAGGGGTAAAGAAGAAGAGTCTAGGCATGAAATAAGTGTGCCTCTCCTTCCTTCTTCTGGGAAGTTTAAGAGCACTTACTTAGTGGCATCTGCCTTAAAACAGCACATTTACAGCATGCTAATATTGGTAAAACTGAACAGCCAATGAAAACAGATTGTTAATTCTCAAGCAGACATCACAGCAGGAGACTCAATTGAGCAGAGGGTGTAGACACCTGTAACCAAGGGCATCCTTCTCAACAGAAGTGTCTTTAAACTCTCCTTGAGTACATGATGATTTGTTTAGAGATGACCAGATGTCCACAACTGGGAGTCTTGCAAACACATAGCATAGACAGTAAGAGAAGACCACAATTTATTAATTAATAATTGTATGGATGTACACATGTTTTTGTTTTGATCCCAAGTGTGGGACATATTGTGGGTGTAAACATGTTTTTGTTTTGATCCCAAGTGAAGGATGGGGAAGAGACTTGTGAGCGAACAGGTGATGTTTATCTACTAGAAGATGAGCCACGTACTTCGGGGGCTTGGTTTTTGCCCTTGATGTAAGGAAACAGTAACAGCTGAGCAATTCAACCCCTACATTAATTTGTATGTCATTATTTACATGTTCCATCATTTTAATTTCTTCCTTACCAGGATGCACAATAAAGCCTTGAGAAGTTAATCCACTTTTTCTCAAGATTATTCCTACTGTCCCTGAAGGTAAAGAACCATAAACACCAGTGGTTATTTTGTATCATTGAACCTGTGGGGATAGTGTAAGAGATTTATCTTAGGCTAGATCCAAAGCTGCGCTGACTTCAGTAGCATGCATTAAAGCATTGATACCTGTTGTCATTTTCCTGCAAGTTTGTTCCTCCTCGCTCACCAAAGAAAGACAGCTCCTATTGTTTGTTTGCTATGAGGCCTCAAGCTAACAGGCCCCTCCTTTCACTTCCTGATGGCAAGAGATTACCTCTTATGTCTCTCTTAGATTAACAATTCCCAGACCAATGTTTTCCCTTCCCACAGTGGCTACAATACCCTGGAAGTCTTGGCACATTATTACCATCATGGCCAGAAGTTCCTTGTCCTCTTTTATGAGTAACATTTACTCCAAAGTTAGTGCACCTGTTACTTTGAGGTCTGGAATTTTTAACCTTACAGTTTCTTTGAAAATGGTCCAATTTACCACAATTAAAGCACTAGGTGTTTTGATATCTGAGACCTCTAGCTATAGCTTATCCTATGCTATTGTTTTGATGCTTCCGAGAACTAGCATTAATTGTCTCTTTTACCAATTCATCTAATGGGGCTCCTCATGCCTTTAATGGTCCAATTTCTCTCTTATATTCAGTATTTGCATTCTCATATGCCATGATCAGCTTCGATGCCTCCTTAGTCTCAGGATTTGGTATGGCTCTATCTAGGCTGAACCCAATCTCTGTAAGAATTCTGTGGAGGCTTCTCCAGGGTCTTGGAACACCTTATTAAATGCAGTGGGTGTTTTACCAGTCTCCTCAATCATGTCCTAAACTCTTAAAGCTGCAACATGACATTGTTCAATTACTACATCTTCAAAGTGGGTATGTTCTCTTATAACAGCATAACGCCCTTCACCAATAAATTGATCTTTAACAACATTTATCCCCCTTGTTATATTTTGTTGTTCCACTCCCATGGCTTCATTTTTCCACCATGATAACCACTGTAACTGTTGAGCACCTTCTAACACAGCTGACACCAATCCCTTTTAATCTTGGGAAATAAGTCTATGCTGTGTAGCCCAATTACTTAACATTTGTTTCACAAAAGGTGAATGCATTTCATATGTAACAATAGCCTCTTTAAAATTCTTTAAATCTAGCATATCTACTCAATATACCACCTCATCATAAGCCTCACCACCATCAGTAGCAGGGATATGTTGCACAAACACTGGAAAAGCTGATGGTGTCTGTGCAGCCCTAGAGAATTCCTCTAGCAGAGCATTTGTCTCCAAAGCCCTTTTGGTCTATCTGCTTTCCCATTCCTCTAGAATCTTTACAGCCTCTCCAGGCTTCCCGTTTTTCTTTGGCCCTTTCTGCATGCTGATGCTCTGGACACCTGGCTTGTGGAGCATAGTGGGGTGGCAATTGTGGGAAACACTGGCTCTCAGTTACCAGGTGTTTTCCCTTTACCAATGGCAGTTTTTGCTTTCCAAATGCTTCAACCTCTACCGGCAAATTCTCTAGTTGTACAGCCAACTCTGCAATCCTTTCCAGAATGATAGAATTTACTCACCTTTCTGGTTTTCATATCTTATCAGTCTTTCTTACAATTTTTCTTATTAATAAGCATATGCTATGCAAAATATGACTTGGTGATATTATGAACTAGACAAAATTTAGACACTAACCAGAAAGCCATTCTTTATTAATAGTAAAAAAAGGAACCAAAGATAATTAACAGCTATTAATTTCCTGACTACCAAAGTACTATGACTCATTGAAGGTTAGAAGTGTTCTCAGTAATGGGTGGGGATAGAATATGAAACTTTGTCACCAGGACCTCTTGCTTTTAGAACTTTATAGCTTGATTAAATTCTCAATTCTACCCCTATGGTGGTGGAAAAATAGGTGCTTATGCCAAAGAAACTTTCATGGTGCAGTCTTTCGATTGCTCCAACAAAAAAAGCCAAAATTACCCAAGCATGGTAACACATGCCTGCAATTCCAGTCCCCAGGTGGCAAGACAGGCGGTCAAGACCTTGTGGCCAGCCTGAGCAACACAGCTCGAGTGCCTCCAAAGAAGACCTCCAGCACAGGACCACATTCCTCCAATACAGCCAAGGGCTCTGAAGAGACCATTGCTCACCTCTAGTGAATGACATTTGCTCACTGAATTCCTTAGTCCTGGGTTACATAGCTGCCCACGGAAAAGGGTTTAAATCTGCTTCGTTCAAAGTGGCGCATACGTTACAAACTCATGCTTGGGTCTTCCCACAGGCGAACGGGAATGTTGGGATGCCCGCCTCAAAAAAACAGTCTTCTGAATGTACTTATTAAACAGCAGAAGTTGAAAAAAAAATGTAATACAGTAAAAAGATTTTAAAAAAAAAAAAACCAGAAAATTCCTTCTGATATAAAGTAGGAAAGAACTTTGCAACAGCAGCTGCAATTTTGCTGACACTCTGAAAGAGCATATCTATATCTTCAAAGCTTGTATCTTCCTCCACAATATTAGAAGTTATACATTATGCCCAAAGCATGTTGGGCACCATCTACAGGCTTTGACCTTTTCCAAACCTATTTTATTTGAGGGTCTTTAATGCTTATATATCCCCTACAACCCACCTACCATAGATAGGAGAAAAAAGAGGTTATTGGGAACAGGAGAAGTAGACCATTTTGTACTCAGTTCCTGGGAGCGATCCCCCTGGCATCATCAGCAGGATTTCAGCAGACCAGCAATTCAGCCAAAGTTGCTGCTAGAACCTGGAACAGCAGCCAGAGCCCAGAGCCCCGAAGTGTTCTCTGGCATGGTTCTCTCCAGGAGCATCTTGAAGTGGAGCATTGAACAGCCAAACAATACCAAGACCCAAAAAGCCCCAGACGCCTGTTTTGGGCTCGTGTGTGTGTGTGTGTGTGTGTGTGTGTGTGTGTGTGTGTGTGTGTGTGTGTACACTCTCAGAGTCTGTACTAAGATGTGCTTCAACTGGCAAAAACCAATCCCCCACATGAGATGGTTTGGTCTTCTAGTGGATAAACATCACCTGTTCTCTCATAAGTCTGTTCCCCATGCCGTACTTGGGATCAAAACAAAAACAGGTGTAGGTATGCATCCAGTATATTTACTTGTGTAACCAACACAGGGAGTGTTCTCACTGACTCAGACTTCACTTTTCCTCCAAGGTTGGAGTCCCAGGGAACACAGTTGGAGTCCTTTAAAACATAAGTAATGACTGATGGGGTCACCACACCTTTTGTGTAATGGGCATTCTGAAGATCCATCCATTAAGGAAAACTGCAAATTAACTACATCTATAAAACCTGCTGAATGAATGCAAAATGATTGGGAAATTCATTATCCATGGACATATAAACAAAATTTTAATAGTAAGTAACTTTGCTTATTCCACAGGTTGTTATACGTTGTCCGCTGTGTGGTAGAGTTTGATACAGATTCTTGGGATGAGAGAAGGCAACAGGAACACTTCCACTTCAGAATTTACATTCAAATATGATAATTGTGTCAGAATTCTCCCCTGCAGTAAGAACTTCATACTACTTAATTATAATCCACTGACTTCCACAATAGCAGAATTTGTGTCAAATCACGTTCTCATCAAAGCTAGTGTTGTTGGTTAATAAGTGCCCTCTGGGCTTCTGCAAGCTTCTTGGTACTGTGTTTAGCTGTGGTGATAGGATGGACAGAGGTTCTGGTCTTCTTGCTTTACAGTCCTTAGCACTCTCTGCATTGTTCACTGACAGGCTATCTATTGACTTGACTGGATGTCCTGTAGGTGAGTGTCTAATCTGGGGGGGGGGGGTGAATGTAATGTTAAAACAAGTTGTAGCTATTGATCTTGTCCCTTGGATTCACCTGTATGTGGTCGCTTACCTTAGTTACAAACACCAAAGGATGGCACAGAGACATATAGAAAAACCTCAAAGTCCAAAGGAACACAGCCTTTTTTAAAAAAAATGATAATTTAACCTCTGAATGCTTATGAAGTCAGTTTTATTAAATTGGGGGTGGGACATAAAAGGACTCTAACATCAGAAAATGTTCTATTACATGGTCAGAAGAGTAGAGGTAGCATGTGGAACTGAGACTCTTGTCTGACCAAAAAGATTGGGTTTCCAGTGGGCTCACATCATCGTAAGGGTCCTTAGGAAGGAAAGAGTCTGGCAGGGGAGACAGTCAGGAAAGCAGATGGGACCTTGGAGGGGCAGTTAGAGAGAAGATATAGCTGATGGGAGTAACAGGAAGAGTACCAAAGGACACAGGGTGTGGGTGTGTCTGAGAGTTAGAAATGCCAGAATCCATTCCCCTCTCCCCAGAGCCTCCAGAATGTGGTGCTAACATCTGTACTATAGCGCAGTGAGGCTCATGTTGCGTGCGTGAACTCCTGTACTATAAGATAAGCAATCCATGTGGTGTTAAACCACTGATGCTGTGTGAGTTTTTATGGCAGAAATAAGATGTCAAGGAAGTGATGTAGGCAGTTTCGACCAAGCCTTATCCCCGCCTCCCATTTTTTCCCAAACAGGGTTTCTCTGTGTATCCCTGGATGTCCTGGACTTGCTTTGTAGACCAGGCTGGCCTCAAACTCACAGAGATCCACCTGCCTCTGCCTTTCTGAGTGCTGAGATTGCAGATGTGCACCATCGCACCTGGCTCTACCAAGCCCTTTTAATACCGTATATTCTAGACTCCAATAACTATGTCTCTCTTGTGCATACTTTCATAAATATTTTTGTTGTGATTTTTCCTTTAAGAATTTAAGGTGAGCTTGTCCTAAGCAGGTGCCTCTCCTGCCTGCTATAGCAACATCTCCCCCTTTCAGTAATGTGAGGGACAACGTCTGCCTGCCCTCGATACCCAGACCTCTGGAGAAATTGCTAGAACAGCCAGAAAATTCAAAGAATTATTGGATAGCTTCATATTAATGAAACAAAATGGCTTGAAACACAAATATCACTTATATCACATAGTCTCTCATATGCATACCTTCGATAAATGTGTGTGCGTGCATGTGTGCATGTGTGTGCGTGTGTGCATGTGTGTGCGTGTGTGTGCGTGTGTGCATGTGTGTGTGTGTGTGTGTGTGTGTGTGTGTGTGTGTGTGTGTGTGTGAAATCCATTGCAGGTGGGTAAACAACAACTATCTGGGGGAAAGGGAAAGTGGAAGGAAGGGCAGAGGATGAGAGAATATGGCTAAAATGTATGATATACTTGAACAAAAATGCCCTTTCTAAACTCATCTCTACAAAAAACTTAAGTAGAAGACATTTAAATATTTTTTGTGGAGCTAAGGGGACATTCCAAGTGTATGATGCTGCAAAGCCCTCAGTGGGCCAAGTCCCCCTAACCAGAGTCTGTGAACATGAAGGGTCCTTGACCCTTATATACAAACTCAGGCAGCTTAGTGCATTAGAAGCAGGACTTGCAATTGTCAGTTTATCTTTCATTGGCTTTGACCACAAACCAGTTTAAGCCTCAGCCAAGTTTCAAGAGGAACGGCTACCACTTTATTTATTCTGGATCAGCATAGGTTAACTCACCCACTACTAACAATTCTCTGAGTGCCTGGGTTAACACCAGAGTCCCTCATTTGTAGTGACTGTAACACTTTATTACTACAGCGTGAGTAATTATCTATACCTGTTTGCTATCAGATAACTTAACAACTGATTAAAACCCACAATGAGGTAAAAGTGTATTGAAATGTAACGTAAAACCTAGAGCTCATCCAATGGAGTACCACCTTCTGGAAAAATCCAGAGTCTTCAGAGAACACTGGAAAATTTCAGTTGATCTCTCTTGCAGCACCTGTGCAGGGACACTTGTAAGGAGCTCCTGAGAATGCAAAAGCACTTGCAGAATTGTGAGAAAAGGATGGGTGACTAGAGCCTTGCTGCCCTGGATACACATCCGTAGTGCTTGCCATCACACTCCGTAAAACACTTAATCAGCTGATGATGCATTTGTCTCTGAGCACAAGCTCCTGGAAGCACCTCAACATGAAATAAGCCTTTTTTCCCTTCACTCAAGTCCCAATATCCCTCTGACTCTACCAAGCTACATGCACCTGAGACGATGTGCTGCCGGCTCTCCGATCATTTCTGCTCAGAGGGTCTGTGTCTCTCTCTCGCTTAGAGAGCAAACAAATCCAGGTCTCTTTCCAGTTGCGAGCAGGAGCCAAATCTCCATGACAGTGAGTCAGCAGGGCTTATGTGCCAACTCTTGTCCCTTCACTAAACAAGAACTGAGCCATGTTTGTAGAGAATCAGTGGAGGGCAGAAATCAGAAACATAACCTAATGACCACCGCAAAGGACAGCTAAGTAAGCAACCCACAGTGATCACGTCCCAGCATGGAGTCAGCCTGTCATTTCTTAGATCATATGTGAAAAAGACGCCAATATTTTTCCTGTGTTTACATCTTCTGAATTATGAACCCCCGAAAAGTGCTCAGATGCAAACCTCCCACGCTCAAGATTCTAGTTGTGTTACTGTGTCAAAGTTCAGTTTGTCTTCTGATTGATTGTTGTCATTTATGTGTTCATAAAAATCTCAGAAACCGGGCTTGCGTTTCTCTGTGCAGTGGTGAGTGGCTCTTATCCTGCACAGCTTTCTTTTTGATCAACAGTGTTTTGTCTTCACACATGGAAGTTTCAGCGGCTTACACAACACGGAAAGAAAAGACAACATGTTATGTTACATGCACATCATAGTCTTCAAAATAATAGCTGCATATAATTTTAAAATGCAATAGAAGCAGTTAAATGGATTATATGTTTCTACCCGCTCCTTCCCGGTACGGCAACTTATTGAATGATTTATTTGATCTGTTGTTATTAACAAGTAGATTTTTTTTTAAGTGATGAGAAAAGCAAAGAATTACAGAAATCCAATGCTCTCCCAAATCGATCCTATTTTCCCAATGATTAGTTTTTCACTGCGTCCTTTTCTCTGTTTGATCTTCAACAACAGTCATGAATTCTTCTGTGCAGCAGAAATGATTTGTGAGTTCCAAGTTCTGTAGCGTGGCCATCAATGGAGGCAGAAACAAGACAAACAAGCAACAATGACCACCATTTAAAGAAGGCAGGGGGTCCCTCTTAAGGGGACCACCACCCCATGAAGTAGGCCAGTGTGTGCTTTACTACCTTGAAAAACATCCTATCCATTGCAGAATAAGTTGATCCAAGATGGCAGGGAAGGCAGGATTCCCACATCTTTGAAGAAAGGCCTGCTGTGGGCAAGTGCAGTGGGTTGGAAAGAACATGGAGGCACTTCACCATTTGCATGGAACATTTGCTATATGCACATTTCTTCATAGTAGACTGCAGCTTTGTCCTGATCAGCAAGGAGTCATTGAGGTGGGTGTATGAGGGAGAGAGCCATTGAATTAGGCAGGGGCTGTGAGAACCTGTACCCAGATCCGAATGTCAGAATTCTAGACAGCCTGACATACATCAGAGCAGGAGGAGGGAGGCCTGAGGGAGAAGTGCTGTCCTGTGAGGAATACCTTGAGAAGACTCCCTCACAGCTGCCAGAGGCCTTTATGGTTACCCAGTCTTGCTGTGCTTTCGTTATATCCCCAGAAGTTTGTCTTAGAAACATCATATCCAAAGTCTCATGTTGACAGTGTTTGGAGGCAGAGCCTCTGAGGCAGTAAGATTGGATGAGGTCAGGAGGGTGGAGCCCTAGGATGCTATGAGTGGCTTCCATTCAGAGAGAGTCAAGCTGGCTCTAGCTTCACAGCTCCATGTGATGGCCTCCACCAGGCCAAAAGGCTGCAGATTAACCTTTGCAGGTGGCAAGCATGCCAAAACTCCATGTAGAGACATTTTAGATTCCCAAAGTATGACCAGAATCAAACAGATATAAGAAGACCTTCCTTCTCCCTGCTATGAAGAGGAAGGACTGGGTCAGCAACACAGACATGCAGACACTGACAGGCAGATATGCAAAACCCATGCACTCATTCTTTTCAGGCAGATGTGTAAAACCCATGCACTCACTCTTTTTTAAAAATTTTTTAATTAATTTATTCTTGTTACATCTCAGTGTTTATCCCATCCCTTGTATCCTCCCATTCTTCCCTCCCTCCCATTTTTCCATTATTCCCCTCCCCTATGACTGTTCCTGAGTGGGATTATCTCCCCCTGTATATGCTCATAGGGTATCAAGTCTCTTCTTGGCAACCTGCTGTCCTTCCTCTGAGTGCCACCCACTCTTTTCAAGAGATGCAGGGTCCTAAGCAGAATACATGGGTGGTTTGGCCTTGGAGCCCGGTTTGTGTGGCTCTGCTCATGACACTCAGGCATCCTTCTGTGCTGTCCCAAGGTCATCTTGGCGTTCCCATCACTTCCATGCCACTTTTTCCATCCGAACTGTGTTCACTGCATATTGAGGTCACATTTCATGTCAAAACAAAGGTCCCTGTCAGCAGTGCAATGGCACCTGCATATATTCAGCTTGCGACCACACCAGCCATCCCTTCTCCCACCGTGCACTGTCATGCGCCATAGTCACCTAGACTACTCCTCGGACCAGTATTCTGCAAACCCAAATGTTCATTTGGCAGACACTGAGGTTAAAATATACAGAGAATACACAGATCTTAATTTTGTAGCCCTCAGGAAATACTGAATCTCTTGGACATGAGATATCCAAATCAAAATCCATGGATGGAAGGGGGCTTGCAGGCCCGGTCAATGCCTTGACTTCATCTCTTTACCACAGGCTCACAAGACTGAAGCCATGTTGCTTGTGAAAATACAAATGCTTCCTATAAGATACAGGAAATTCTAGTCACTGTCATCAGTTATGAATGATACCAAGTAGGTGTTACTTGCAGATTCCCTTCAAATTCAAGCCTGAGTGTGCTCAGCCCCTAATGCTGTCACTGCCTCAAACCCATACGGAGAGTCAAGAACCTAATGCAGAATCTGGCTTCTGGAAACAGCAAATAATATGTGAGCGGGCACAATTATCACAGACCTCTAAACCTAGCTTAGAATCTATATTCACACACATGAACGTGTACACACACAGTGGAATACAGAGCTAAAACAGGCTGGCAAGAAGTCTCAGTGGGCAAAGACATTTACCATCAAGCCTAAGGAACTAAGCTTCCACTTCGTATAGTGAAAGGAAAGAACCAAAAAGTGACCCTTTGACCTCCACAGTCTGTTGTGGAAGTGTGGATGCACACGTGCGCACACACATACACACATGCATTCATACATACATCACACACATACACATGTGTACACACACCACAGAAACACATACTCACATACACAGGTACCTACATACCACACACCACAGTCACATACACACACCCAGGAACATGCCACTACACACTCATACACACGTCCATTCATACATGCCGGCATAAACACACATGCACTCACATACACAGGCATACAAACACACTACACACTCATACATACCAACATACGTAAACACCACACACACATACACACTCATACACACAGGAACACACACATACACACACACAATTTTTTAGAAATTGAGCCCAAAATTAAGGGAAAATGGGGGGAAATCCTCAACGTTCATTGGGGAACTGGGCTCAGGAAGAGCCATAGTGTCTGTCCAGAGGGTTGATCCTTCTTGCAGCCAGGAATCTTTCCTGAGTCACTGAAAAGCAAATGGGTCTTTTCTGAAAGCCGTTCGCAGTTTGGAAACAGTTGCGTTCACACTGCAGGGAATGTCACAAGCACATGGAAAGTGGAAAGCCTCCAAGGGGCTGTGCAATGTTTTTCTAGAGCTGTAGTCCTAAGAAGCCTGTCCCAATCACTACAAGACTAGGAACACCAGAGTGGTGGGTCCTGAGGAGCCTTCCGACCTGCTTTACCTGCAACTAAAGACTCTAAACTCCGAGTAGGTTTTCTGTCTGTGCGTTGCCTTTCCCAAGCATGTTTAAAATGATGATGCTTGTTAATGTTTTTTGCATAAATAGGCAAGGAAAACATGCAAACCACTCTGCAAAGTCAAGGATTTGTACAATATGGAGCCAGATAAAGGACTCCTGCTTAAGAAATAAAACAGATAACTTATAAATTGCCATCATCGCACAATTTGGCAGTTTAGCTTCATTTGTCAGGGAGTCATGGTTTGGGCAAGTCATTAGGTGAGCGCCTTGTTAAAACCCTTGTGGGCCTAGTCTGGGGTGAGAAAAAACTGCTAAGCTGTTCACAGTGGAGAGAGCGGAGCTCAAAGGAAGCACAGCCCAATTAAGCACTCAGCACTACTCCCTACATCCCCCATGGAACCTGTGTGCCGCATGGCCAGGAAGCTCTGAGAGAACACAGCCAGAGCCCTTTCAAGCCTGGGTCTGGCCAGGGCCAGCGGTGGGTGAGAGCAGGGTAGCCGTCCCTCTATTAATCATCGTCTCACGCCCAACACCTGGGACTGCCTCCAACTCCCCCGGTTGCTATATTGACAATATTCCCTGTTGATTTCCTCATTTTCTCAGCCAAGACTGGACTGACCTCTTTAAAATTCTTTATAAACGTCAGTAATTGCTGCATCCAACTTCAATTCATTACTTTCCCAGGCCTCATGTATTTTGATGATATGAAAGTTGACCACATTTACATGCAAATTGAAGTTTTATATTAATAAGGGCCAGTGAAAGGAGATGGCGTGGTAATGCTGCATTATGACTTTTAAATACATTTGCCCATGTCTCGGCCGGCACTAGCATGGTCAGGCCATGAGAAAATCATGTTGGTCTGATTGCAATTTTGTTTTCCAATTGAAAGTACAATTTCATCAGGTTCCCCTGTCATTTCTAATAATGACTTAAGTTTGCTTGCTAAATTGGAGAATTTCTTCCAGCCTTCCTATGGGCTGGCAAACAGGTGAGGTGACAGCTGCTTGGGCACGAAATGCTTCATTATGGGTGCGGGCGGCCGTCCATCCCTGGAGGCTCCTTTGGTGACAGGAGCAAAATTACTGAAGGCTCCACACAGTGGAGACTGATTATCTTAAGCGCATTAACTTTTATCGTACAACTTTGAAAGCCCAGCAGCTTACTCACTGGTATACTTTTAACCTGCTGCTCGATGGGCCTGGGCCTGAGATCTCTATTGCTCCCTGCACCGGCTGCAGAAGTGGCTCCTTTTCCTTTCAGGCGAGTTGCTTGTTTCCGTGAGATGCACACCGTGTTTCCTGTTAAGAATAAGATCCTAAAACCCTGGACCCTGCGAGCGCCTCCTAGACAAACATTCTCCTGGATCAGCCCTGCTCTCAGTGGAAAGTGAACTATGAGCCTGCAACCAATTTGTCATTGCTGGTGTATAGGCAGACGGTTCAGATAAAGTCTCTCACGGGGAGCTGAAGAAGTTGCCAATGTGTGCTAGAAGAGATAGTCACAGGACTCCAGGACGCCAAGTCACAGCCCCAAATATGAGCACACACTCTATTTGTCTCTGAACTTCCTCCCATCCCTTCTGTTCTGCACTGGCACTTGCTTCTTACAGGGCGGTGATCTAGGCACAGGGATCTGGTGTGCTCAGTGATTGTTTGTGTGCGTGCTCAAGCCCTCTATTAAACAGGCCCAGGGTCAGTCATTTGATTGGGAAAGTACAGTTACCAGTGCATTCTTCAAGGAGTTCAACTTTTATCTGAATTGCTTGTTATCTCTGCATAGATAAGAACCTGATAGCAGGTCCCTTGTGAGAAAGGCCACTGTGTGTGTGTACAATAGGACGCCATTGTCTCTGCCCAATAGAGATATTTACCCAGAGAACTTTGGGAACTCACACTTCAATTCTCAATTATCTCTATTATGCGCATTGGCAGTCCGGATAAACACTGCCACTTGGTGAACAGTGCATAGTTGAGGGGAGCCCGGGACAAGTGCATACAATGGAGATCTATTTAAACTGAGAGATAGCCAGGCTCCCCTGTGAGTTGGCCTTTCTGCTTCCACTGTGATCACACCTGCTATGCCTGCATGCGTGGTGTTGTTTGTTCATCTCAGTTTTAATCTTAGCAATGACATAAGCGTCCCAAAGCAAGTGGCAGAATAACCTATCCCAGGGTAAAGATTTGATCTAGCAAAACGAGTCTCCTTGCAAGATTTCTGAAGGAAGTAGAGCATAACCGTCTATCTGGGTGAGGCCTGGAGGGTGATTGTTGGCAAATGTTGGATGACTGTCCCCTGTGAAGATACAGGGGACACCCAGCAGCACCTGGAGGGGTGCCCTTTGGTATCCTTGCTGCAAGCTTGGTACTAACTCTCACCAGACCCTTGAGCCTGCAAAGGTTGCTGGAGTTTCCCTTTGAGGAAAGGGATTCCATTCCTACCGCGATTCTTCACATAATTAAATGCTGGTGTAAAGAAAAAAAAAAAAGCATGCCTCACATGAAAGGGGTCCCCAACATAACCATAGCACCTAGGCATGCATTTAGTGTCTTTAGTGTCCTGAAAGGTCTTCCTGAGGCCGCAGATAGACTGGCCTGACTCGGGTATGTGGACAGCAACTTGAGTGATGCAAGTTGGTCCCAAGGTAAAGGGGCATGATAAAGAGTGGGAAGAGTAAGTCTTGTTCTTTGCATAGACGCTGAAGGATGGGGGGAGCACCCGGAGCCTGTCAAGCATGACTGGCTTTTTCAAGCCAGAAGAGTCCGCCTGAGATAACAGTCTAGAAGCAGGGTGGAGCAAGACAGTTTATTCTCCTCAAAGAGCTCAGAAGATGGGGGCGGGGAGCAGCTCTCAGGCTCAAGTCATCTGACGCAACATTCTAGTGATCCTACAAGACCGGTACTTGGCTTCTGAGCTTCTCCTTGCAGGAGATTTTTAACCCCACATGTTTGAGGAAACACTAGGAAAGCCAGTGTTCAGCTCCTGTTGGCTGCCCTTCTGGTATTGTTGGATGTGGTGCTGGCATCCTACCCCAGTTGTGGGTTTCTAAAGTCCTCAAACGCTGGAGAGAACTGGGGCTGTGTGCTAGGCCAGGCAATCTACCACTGGGACTCACTTCCTGATTTCACCACCACTCACTGGCAGAGCTCAACAGCTGACGCATCTCCACTGTGATTCTAACAGTAGGCCATGGATGGGGCCCTTGACCCCACTTCACTACCCAGACTTGTCTCTCCCTAGACCCCGCATGTGCAAAGGCTCCTGCCTTTGTCAGGGCTTTGATCCCAAGCCTTGAAGAATGTCTTAGTTTCCCGTCTCTACACTTTTCACCCAGGCCCACCAACACCACCCTTTACATTTCCCAAGACCTCCACTTCACCCATTGTGGTTTTCAGCACCACATCTGTTCAGATCCCAGCCACTACCCTCTCCCTGAGCACTTCAGCTGCTGTGGTGTGGCCTAGCATTTTTGTTCTATCTTGTATGGTCCACACTCAGTGTGATAGTTACTATCTGAGCAAGGTGGTCAAATGGAATCACACAAGCACCCCAAACCACCAAAGAATAAATGCCAAGGCAACTTCTTGTTCTGGGCCTGGCCCATTCCATGACCTCCTAGCCTCTTCTTGGATCATGTAGCCTGTGATTGCCCCCCCCCCCCCGAATAGTGCTGATTGTACCCTCTGTCGCCTTCCTCCTTCCTCCTTCTTTTTTCTTTGTCCTATAGCTAGTTTTTACTCCTCCTTAGGGATTCCATCAGCATCATCCTTCCTGACAGTGGCTACTCTATTTACACCAGCCACACTGCAATTTTTGGGCTTACTTTCCTTCATAGTTGAGCTGAGGTTTGGTCCCTCTTTTACATATGTGCCATATCCTGCCTCTACTTAGGGTCCCCATACTGTAGTTCCACAAGGGAAGACTCAATCGGGTGAAATTGTGTTTCGCCAGGGCATTGATCATGTATGTGTGCATGTCTGCACATACAGCCTATAGAAGGGGGTTCATGGACCACCCCCAGGAGTCCACCAAAAATGTATGGTGTGAGTATGAAGGGCATGGAGTGCCCCAGGTAGGAACAAGACTGATGAGGGTTCTGGTCACCTCAGGATCATCGTCCATGCTTTCCTACATACCAGGCTCTCCCCACTGCCAGAATTTGCCCGTGGTGGGTGGATACAGAGTGAAAGACCCTGCCGGACATTGTCCTAGGAAGCCACTTCCTCAGTTGAATCCCACAGTCTGAGATGCCATCCTCTCAGGCTTAAATGCTCTCTGCCTTGCTGATCTTACAGGTGAAGATTTTGTCATAGACACCTGGGACCTTGGTAATCTCACCCAGTGCTCTGGGTATTTCCTGAGGGTTTTTTTTTTTTTTTAATAGCAAATGAATCCCTGCTTAAGATAGCACAGAGGCACAGGACACAGTGTGACTCACGTCCCCTGTTTTGCTCAAGGTTGTCTGCATTAGAAATGGCTGCCTCTCATCTCAAGAGAACCCCTAGGGGCGAAGGACCTTGAGGAAGGCCTTAACAATGTACAGCATCTACTGTGTGAACCAAATGTGCTAAGGTACCTGGCAATGGGGGGACTCCGAATGAAATGGCATGTGCATTTGAGCTGGTTCTCCCAGGACTGGAAAAGATGGTTGTCTTTAGAAAAGTCCTAAGAAGCCACAACCTGAGAACTGAGAACTGCATTTCACTCTCAGACTGAAACGGAAGAGTCACATGGAGAGCGGAGCAGTCCAGCTTATATGTGGAAGATCACTCCTGAGTAGAGGGGCCAGGCTTGGGAGCACAGGAGAAGGTCAGCTCCCTCAGCTTATTTCAGGCACACTAATTCTCTTTTGTCATGGTCAGGTGCCCCCGAGATGACTTTTCTACTGACCATGGAAGTCACCAATTGCTGCTGGTAGAGCAATTACCAACGGAATCTCTTTGCACCTTTTCACTCCAGAGCAGTATAACATGCTTTTCAAAACATCTTCATCAGAAGCACAAACAGACTGAGAAGTGAGAGGCTGCTAGCCGTGGAGCTGCGTGAGGGAGGACTCAAGCCACATTGCTTAGACTCCTGAGGTGAGGTGGGGAGCCCAGTGTAGACTCAAAGAGCATGAACCAGAGGGTTGGGGTAGAATAGAACATAACCTGTCATTATACCAGGATGGGAAGAGATGGGTCTTTGCTGTTACAAAAACTCTGGCAGAATGCAAAGGGGACTTAAAATGGAAGTACCCCTGGGGTCTAGAAATGCTTCTTGTGTGCCCATACTGTGAGTCATCCCTCATTTATACACTCTAAACCCCAAAGTCATTTCATGAGCTACAGCAAGGTAGGGAATCAGTGGTTTCCTCAGAGAACAAGGGCAGTTTTACCTTCCAATCAACTTTACTTTTATTACTGGGAGAGTTTAAGAGGCAGAGGAGCCCCAACAACCGTCCTTCTTGACAGAGACATCAGGTTAGTAACATATTCATAACACACTGATACATTAGCAATGTGTTTACATAGCATTTTGAGTCACTTTAAACCTGGGCTCCCATGTTAATGATCTCTTTTCACTTGGAATGCACCCAGCCAAGTGGATGGTGTTGCTGCAATGAGCTTGTGCTTTCTTCTTGGGGCAACTAAAGGCAGCGAAGGTACTGAAAACCAGCACATTGGCATCTTGCCCTTGTTCCTGTGTGGCACTGGCATTTACAGGACAGAACTGGACCCTATTTCCAGTAAAGTGCCTCTCCCTATTTCAATTTGCATTTTGTAAACCATAGAGAGGAGCGGGGGTTCATGGGGGGGTATTTTGGGTTTAAGTTAACCTGTGGTGCCTAATGGGACCAACCATGGTTGTGGGTAAAGCTGGCTTACTTTCTAACCTCCCTTGTGTAGAAGTACCAGTTGCTGGATATTCTCAATGTATTTCAATTCATTCCAGTTCTATGAAAAAGGAAAACACAATATTCTTTGTAAGAAGGTGAACAATCTAGTATCTTATTACAAGAAAGCAACTGAGAACTTAATCCCTGCAAGATTCAGGGGTGACTCTCTCCTACCTACACTTCACTTTTGGCAACCACCTACCTTACTCTTCCTTCTCTCATTGCTACCACCTGCCTCTCTCATTTTTTTTCTCTTTATTGGAAATGCACCCAGAAATGCAACGTCTGGGTCATGTGTTGATAGTTTCTTTAGAAGAGCATGTACTACATCGTTTTCTAGCCAGGGCGTCTGCCGCTTAGCACAGTTGCCACACCACTGCAGACGGCTCTTTCCCCATGTCTTCACCGATGCTTTCTTGCTCCTTATCTTTTCATCCAGTGACAGTCATTCTCATGGATGCACAGTGATATTTCATTGTACTTTTGAGTTCATGTCTGCAAGATTAGTGGCACTGGGCAATTTTTCCACGTGCTTATATAAACCCAGCTTTCAGCTATAGTTTATGAAATGCAAATTGCAATGAGGAGAAGCACGTTTATTCTGAGAGTAGGGTTTAGTTATGCCATTTGTACACCTTTGGATAAACATCTACCCAAATCTTTCACCAATTTTTATTGTCTTTATGCTATTTCATTGGAAATGTTTTTATATGTCTTAGACATTATCTCTTATTGATATGTGGTTTAGAATTATCTGTGACTAGAAATAATTACGAACAGCCACGTAGGTATTGGGACTTGAGCCTAGGTCCTCTGCAAGAACAGTATTCTTAGTTGCTAAGCCATCTTTCCACCCCCCCATATAGTTTTAAGTTTTAACAATGATGTCATAAAACCCAGTTTATTGGTTTTTTTTTCTTTTGTTACACATTTTTTTTTTTTTTGGTCACAACCAAGAAGTCATCCTCAAGTCTGTCGCTCTTACACTATTTTCTCCAGGAGTTTTAGAATGTGTAGTTTTACATTGGGGCTCTGATTCACCAGAGGCATGGTTCATGTGTGGTGTTAAGGTAAGGGTTGGACCAACATTTATTTACTTCCACATGTGGACATCATTTCTCTAGCTGCCTTTACTGAGCAGCCTGTCTCCTGTTGATCATGTAGCCGAGGATTTGTTCCTGAGCCCTGTTCAACCTCCTTGGACTACACTCTGTCTTTATGACACACAGAAATACCATTTTCTTCCATGGAACAGGAGTGTTAGACATCCTTGCTCCTTTTCATGGTTGTATGGATGTTATATGGTCCTTGAGAGTTCCGAAGACAGCTCTCTATTTTTTGCAGAAACAACTTTGTTGAGCTTTTGATAGAAACAACATGGTATCATTTTTGTGACATATTAGCATTTTCCTATTGAATTTTCAATCCACAAGCATAGCACAGCTTTTCCTTTTTCTGTTTCTTAAAAGCATCTTTTCAGCAGTGCCCTGTGATTTTCAGAGTGTAAGTCTCCAGAGGGTTTCCTCATCAGGCTTCTTCCTCAACATGTCCTAATTTTACTAATTAATTATACAAGGAATCTTTTGCTTTCTTTCTTGTTTGTTTGTTTGTTGGTTGGTTGATTGGTTGGTTGGTTTTTATTGAGATGGTGTTTGTCTGTATAGCCCTAGCCATCCTGTAGCTCACTTTGTAGACTTCCTCTGTCCCATTATTATGGTGGCCTCTCGTTCTGTGTTCTTGAAGAAAAGAATTTGGAGGCTACTGAGACTTTTCCAGTACGAGAGTGGAATAAGGCCAAGGTGTCAGGCAGACAGTGGACATAGGAGGAGTGAGGTCAAACTGCACCTGGATGGCCACAGAGGACCCTGGCTTCTGCAGCTGGCAAAGAACTGTATGGATGTGGGGGAGCAGCGCGTTTGTGTTTGTTGACTCTCAATCCTAGGCTGCAGCTGCTCCCTAGGGACTAGACTGGGACAGACAGGGTGTCCTTGCTGGGAGGTGGAAATTCAAGTCCAAGGGTGGTCCTGGAGGATCCAAGTGGGAGCAGGAAGATTGTCCACGGTGGTTCGGCACTTGGAGAATGACCACTCAGGGAAACAGCACCAGGAAAGTGTGAAAGTGGACTCTCTGGAATAAAGTACCACTGCGAGGCTCAGCCACCTGCTCCCTCTTGTTTCTTGTGGAGAAAGTGTAATTGCCTCAGAGGGAAACGCATTGTTGTGTGAGAGGTAGGAAAGTAGGGGAAGGCATAGATAATGCCGGGACCCAAGGTGCTTCTCTGGGGAGGGGCCACGAATCTCTCCACCTGAGCATTTTAGAAGAGCGTTTCTTCAACTTTGTTCATGCCACTACTTCTGCCTGAGAAACGTATGGCATACAGGCACATACAATGTACATACAAAGACAGACAGTTATTGATAATAAACCATAAAGAACTTTGAAATATTTCTTAGCTGTACTGTTTGTTAAAGACAAAAGCAGGGCAGGTCTGCATGTTAATGAGATGTATGCATTTGTATATTGGGCATTAAATTTGGGCTGAGTATTTGACTTGGCAGAACACAAAGCATCTTCAACTATTAAGAGTAGATCACTATGTTGACTATATGATCCTTGATGCCCAGAACAATACTTACATAAATGCATAGTACAAAGTGGCAAAGGAATGGTGAGGGCCTGTTCTGCCTAGTTGTCTGCTCATGTCCCCCACCAGATTAGCCTCTAGGGCATTTTCTTGTATGGGCTAGCTCTTCATCTTGGGGTGATGCTTAGTGAGATTTCCTGCATACATGTTGACATGTTAGCTGCTAGTGGTGCTGTGCGGGTCTTGTTTAAGTGATCATGTTGTTGACATTTTACGGGTGCAGCTCACTGACTCATATAGAAGACACATCAATTTGATGCTTATTTTCTGAGGAATGATATTTTAAAAAATATTAAAAAGCCCCCATTTGCTGTAATTAAACCATCATGTTTCCGTGAGTGAGGAAAACTCCACATGCACGGCAAGAGAATAGCAGATCCTCACGTGCTGTGAGCTGTCCACGTCTGAGCAGAGACATCACAGTATCCTTTAGTGTTGTGTGGCTGCATGCACAGTGCAAGGTATGCATGTTGCACATTTAGAGCCAAGGGTGTAGTGAGGTCATATGCTACAATGGCACAGGTGAGTGCTATTAGGAACACCTTGAATTCATTATATTTTCATTTGAAATTAGTATTTGGCTGTTGGGTGTTCAGAAACTTTTACTGCTGCCAAGTTTTTATATCTTCTATTCAGTTACACATCTCAGGGTGTGGTTACAACACACAGCTTAAGATGCCAGTTAAAACTGTGTGTGTGTGTGTGTGTGTGTGTGTGTGTGTGTGTCCGTCTGTCTATGGGTATGTATGTGTGTAAATGCTTCTTTGTCTACCTTCCTCAAGAACTTCTATGTACAAACCTTTCTTTAACAGTAGACTGGAGCATGCCATTGTGCTATTGTTGGAACAGTCTGTGCTGGACCAAATCTAAAGATGGTGGTAGAGCTGTCTTTAGTATAAGACTCGTATGCAAACCCTTGCACATGAAGCTTTAGATTTTCATTTTAAATTATTTGCGCATTGTGTGCCAACATGGTTCAGTGTACACTCAAGCACAACTTGCTAATGGCCCTGGAGAAGTCATAAACATCTCACTAGGGTGCCTAGGAATCACTGTACCCCTCCACCAGGGCATTTGTTATAATCTGCTCCTGCTAAATGGTAGACTTGGGGTGATATATGTTCCCAGAATGAGCCACTGTGAAATCTCCTCTCGCCCAGGATGAGATGTGTTCAGCTAGCCTAGCACACTCAGTGTATACAGGTTCTTGAGAAACAGCACACTACAGTGGCACAGTTTATTTCTCAGGCAGCATCATGTCTTTGCATATGATGAACCAAAGCATCTGGCTCTACATCAGGTGAAGCTGAAAAGAAGTGTGGATGACTTCTAGGGGGATGCTACTGCCTGTGGGGCGAAAAGAAGCAGGCACACTGGTAATGATGGCCGACAGCCTTTCCATGGGTGTGCTCCAGGTGGGATGGGATTTTCACACAGGCTAAGAAGGCTGAGGTGCCAAGGAGGACTCAAAGGTGACAAAGTGTAATCCTGCTCACTTGTATGCCTTTGGCATATATTTCCTGAACTTTCAGGAAATATATCAGCTAGCACAGAGTTTGTGATAGTTCTAGGACCAGAAAAAAGTTGTTTGGAGCCAACAAAGTAAAAAGAAAATGGCAAGTGTTGAGATAAAAAAGAAGTGGAAATGTTGTTCCTGCTGGTGAGAACTAAGCCTGCCAAGGGAATCACGGAGGAATTATTTGATTTTGGCTCTATTTGTGGGAAATTATGTCTAAGAGATCAGTTTATGTTGCACAAAGTCATACCTTCTATCTTCTTTCTCCACTTTAGGGTTGAACGCCACTGTCCACTGGTATTTTACTGTTGGCATGGAACGTGGGTTACACCATGTTTTCAGAATACTATTTCCCATCCATCGTGCTGTTGGCATGGAAGTCGGGTAGCTCTACAGCCTACTGAACACCATCCATCTGTTCCACTGTTGGAATGGCATTAGGAAGTAACTCGAGAGAGAGAGAGCAGGAATACCGTCATCGCTGTGGCTGAATACACACTCACTCCGTGCGGAAGGGCTTTCAGCTGGTCTGCATTGAACATTAAACAGCGTCTCCGCATCAACAGGTTGTTTTTCTCCTGCCATCTCTCTGAGTTACTCTGTATCCTCTTTGGCACTGTCCATCTGATAGGTCTGAACATTGAGACATGGCTTTGAACCCCATATTGGCTACTTTGCTGTGGTCTTTTGTTCAGCATCTTGATTTGTATGTGGTTGCCTCTTCTTCTTCTTCTTCTTCTTCTTCTTCTTCTTCTTCTTCTTCTTCTTCTTCTTCTTCTTCTTTTTTCCAATCAGTCAAGACTTTATTTTATATTCTGGATACAAACTTTCCTCCTCCCCCCACATTTGTGTTGCAAATGCCTTTCCTCATTTTTTTTTTTTTTTTTTTTTTTTTTTTTTTTGTTACCACCCCTGTCTGTGTCTCTCTATGGTTTTAATTACTAAACAATTTTGGAAAAAAATCTAATGTATAAATTTTCAGAGTTTTTTTTTATATATACAAAAAGTGTGTGTGCATGTGTACACACACATAAGTCCTCTTTAAGAAGCCTTCAGAAGTCCTAAGTACACAAATTCTCCTACATATGTATTTTTTATGTTATGTTCATTTGTTCATATACCACTTTAAATTAATTGAACATGATATACAGTGAGCCACCTTGCCAAATCTATCATCTACTATCTATCTATCTATCTTCCATCTACATATGTATGCATCTATCTGTCATCATCATCCATCTCTCTCATGAGTTTTCATTATAAAATAGTTCAATGGAGACAATTAGCTTCAATCCTTCACTTGATCACACAGATTTTAATTGAATATGACACAATAGTATGCTGACAACATTTTAAAATGTTGCTTTAATTGTTCTCAGATACTGAATCACAGACATGAAATATGGGCCAGGAGTCTGTTGCAGGAATCGAAGCAAGACACAGTAAGTAGGACGGAGGGGAATGTGCTGGTTCTGAATAGATTTAGAAGATTTTAGACACAGTATCTCTGTTGCTACTTGAGGCAGACAGGGAAGATTCAAAAATGGCTTCAAGATCTCAGTTTTATCAAAGAGAATTATGTAGTTACCGTTTACCAGGATGGAAAATGTGGTGGGAGAAGGTCTGGGGATAATGGCAGGAGTTTATTCTAAGTGTTTTTGTGGATCCACAGAATACTAGACTTCTGGAAGCAAAGGCAGGGTGATCATGCAAGTCTGAGTCCAGCCAGTATTATACTGAGACCTTGATTCAAAAATGTCACTAAGTTTGAGAACTTCTTCAGCATTTGTGTTGGAAATGGAGCTGGCTTTCTAAGAGTGAGTTATGGCAGAGGTCTGGATATGAGTGGTGAGTCTTCAGCTCAGGTTGTGGTTCATGACCACGGGACGGTGTCCTTATCTATAAAGAGAACATGGTGGAAGATTCGGTAAGGGAGAGGGACTGAGTGTTCGAAGTCCAGCTGATGCAGCTAAATGCTTGCTATTATCAGGTAAGTGAGCTGATGTGGGAACATTGCTTGTGGGCTTTTATTATGGGCTATATTGTATCCTTCAAATTTTGTTCAAATGTTGCAACTCTAGCCCCTTGTACTTTAGAATGTAACTGTTTATGGATGTTTAAAAGATGAAATTGAGTTTAAATGAATGCCTTGGGCCTTATCCATGTAACTGAGGACCCCGGCACACTCCTCCTGGCAACTGAAATCTTCCTAGGAAGAAGAGAGGCACATTTTGAGAATACCAGTGAGAGCTCAGCCAGAAGGCAGCATTGGGCAGCCATCACAATACCCCAAAAGAGCCTTGTTAGTCCTTGTCAACTGGACGGAGTTTGAGATCACCTATGAGACACACTCCCTCAAATCAGGGAGAAATCGAGGGCACAAACTTTAGCTTATTCCTCTTCTTATGTGCTCTTTAAAAAATGCATTCCTAACCAAAATAACAATAGAAGAAACATGAATGTGTTGCATAGTGATTGGTGAGGAGAGAAGGCAAGAGAAGGGAATGAGGGAGACACACACACACACACACACACACACACACACACACACACAGAGAGAGAGAGAGAGAGAGAGAGTGTTATGCATGCAGATGCCAAACATGAAACTCAGGTGTTTTGTTTCTCAAGCACTGTCCATCTTATATTTTTGATGTATGGTCTCTCACTTGGCTTGAAATTTAGGAACTGTGCTAGAATACCTACCGAAGGAACCCCAGATCTCTTCTGTCTCTGCCTCCCCAACTCTGGCTTTTATATGTAGATTTTTGGTGCTAACAGGGCAACTTCTTCACTGGTTGTGCTTTCTTCTTAACCCCACATCCTGATTGTTTATGCTGAAAAATCCAGGAAGACATCAATCTTTTCTGAATGACTCATCAGGTTTTGTTTTGTTTTGAAAACAGAAAACAAAAAGGGAAAAGGCACATAACAGCAACAAAACTGCTCATGATCCCCAGCCCAGGCACTTACCTGCACAGTAACAGATCCTCCAGGGTATGAAGAGCACAGCAGAGCAGGGATGAAAACTGGAGCTGGGAAGTCCTTCACAGCATGGAGGGACTGCTGCGTGCTGTCACTGTGCATGTGAACACGTGAGGTGCTGGCGCAGGAAGGTTCGAGTAAGAAGAGCACGGACTGGCCACACATGCCCTCCCTTATGTAGACTGTAAAACCAGGAAGATGACTTAGCTTCTTTCTAGACCATGAGGGGGACAGGGTGGGAGTCTAAAACCAGCATCAGCATTCAGCTTGACTCTTCCCATATAAACTGTTGTGTTAGACGTCCAGCCTAAGGCTGGGGAGATGGCATAGAAGGGCGAATGCATGGTACATAGCATAAGCTCAGCAACCCCACTGTAAAACGTTGGGCTCAGCTGAGGACACCTGCAACCCCAGCCCTGTACCTACTGAGGAGTGGAGGGTCTCTGGTTCTTGCTTGCTGGCATTATAGTTCAAGGAGATACCCTAATTCAAAGGAGTAAGAAGGAGTATAAAACAACTAGATACATGATGGGATATCCTGGCCTACACACATGAGTATACCAAACACACACACACACACACACACACACACACACACACACACACACACAAGGAATGGAGGATTGGAAGGATTGTGGAAGAAAGCTAAAGAAACTATTCTACTTTTTCCTTGGCCAGGTTCATCCACAACCCACTGGCCCAATCATATAGGAATCAGAACCCTCATGTTTTGTGCGAATGGGGGTTGGGTGTGTGGACCACACTGAAAAGTACAGTGTGGCACCGGAATGACATCAAAGACTCATGAATGGTGAAAAGTGACTCAATTGATTTATTTTGATGCAGGTTTGAGTGTGCATTTTCCACTAAATATCAATGAACAAAGGATAAGAATAGCAACATGGAGGAAAAGCACCTGGCAGAGAGAGAATCTCCTAGTCTGACTTTGCTGTGCTGAGGTAAATGGTCCACTAAGGCTCTTGGTGCAGTCCACTGGTGTCCTGTAGGGGAGGCTGGGCTCTGCCAGGCTGCTCTGAATGCTTTCCCTCTGGTTTCCCTGCCTTGTGAACTTGACACACATATCCAGCAGAACAGCTAGATGTTGTGAGGGTTTTGCACATGTGGTAGCCCTAGACTTCCACTTCCACAGAGGGACTGTCCCCTGCTGCAGACCCAGAACACTGGGCCCCTAAAGAACAAAGGCTGGCCTCTACCTGTGTGTCCCAGGGATGGTGAAATGGCAGAGGTTCACCATAGAAGGTCAGGCCTCCGATGAACACAGTTCCCTTGTATTCTGAAGACATCCATCATGGAATATGGTAGGTAGGCAGCTTGCTCCTCCTTTCCTCCTGGACAGACATGCTGGTAGCCATTTCCTCTTAACTGAGGCATTTCTTCCAAGCAGGAGGAGGGTGGCTCTAAAAACTCTGGAAAAAAATCTGAGACTCACAAAACTACAACCCCCTCTACACTTAGGTTATAAACAGGATTAGTTCCTGGGGCAGAGTCTCTGACTGTCCAAACTGCCTGCAAATCTTAAGAAATCCAGGAATGCAGTTTTCCCAAGTCTTCGCCTGTGTTGGGCTGGGATTTTCAGTGATGCATCTGCCCTTGGGTCACCCAAGCATCTGTTGGTAACCCCAGGAAATTCAGCAGCTCATTAAGCTATATTTTGTTTATTTTGTGTGTTGCACTGGTACCCCTTCTCTGGACAAACATTTGGTTTTGTCTTCTCAGGAAAAAAAAATCACACACCACAATGCGACAGCTTCATTTTGCAAGGTGATGAAACCAACATGTAAGTACATAAAATTAACTTAAAAATGCATCTTGACCTTTGAGGTCACAGATGTAAAGCTACATGGGAAGAAAGAGGGGCAAGCATAGTCCCTGGAATGTTGGGACATCCTTAGCATGAAAACACGTGGGACATGCCTGTGTGCAAGCTAGCTGGTCTATTTATCTGTCCCTGAGGGCAGTATGGCTCACTTCAGGATGGCTCTGCCTCAAGCCTGAAGAGAAAGGGTCAAGATTTGGATGGCAGATGGCACTTGTCCTCTTTCGGCCTCTTTAGCAGGGGACATCAATTAAAGATCAGGGCCTGAGTGAGAGGCCTGGCACTGCCTGCACTTGGCTGACCTTGTGTGCTGCAACCAAAGAGCCCCATGCCTATCTTTATTGATTAATCTCTATTAATAAACCTTACAGATTGAGAGGTATGGTGTGTAGTCAAAGACCAGGTGTCAGTGGACCAGCCAATATCCAGACAAAGACCCCCGCCTCATTACCAAAGAGCTGCTGGCGAGTTCAGCGGGCCACGGCTCACTTCAGCTGGCTAATTATTGAACTGACCCTTGCAATTTTCAAAGGCAGAGCACTTCCTTTCTGAGCTCTGACCTTGCCTCCTATCCTTGGAGCGCCACTCGCATCTCCAGGGATTCTTGCGGTGGAATCTGAACCCAAAGAGCATCCTGCACAGAGGCAGGCAGAGGAGCTGAGGATTAGGAAATCAAAGGAGGCTCCCACGCTCCTGGCTGCAGCTCCTGGGCATGAGGAGTGCTCCAGCCAATAGTAGAGCATTGTTAAATCAAGGCATGACGACGTCCGGTTGACGGGAAAGAATTGTCCCCTCAGCAGCAAAAGGAGGGAAAAGTGATGGTGTCCAACATACAAATGAAGAGGCGAAGCCGCAGAGGAGCCTGCAGGCTACCTTATAGGGGTGGGTGGGTGGGGCAAGGACATCCCTTACAGCCATGTAGAGGCACAGTTGGGCATCTAACCTTACTGCAAAAACGTTCTGGAGCTCACTGGATGCAAGAGGCATCTGAGTTAGTGTCACAAATGTAAAGCAAACACATGCCAACATACCTTTGTATTCTTTGTGTTCTCCATTGTGTTTGTTTTGTTTTTCCCCTTTGATCTTAACACTTTTTTTTTTTTTTTCTTCAATAAACTGTGGCCTTAATCTAAGTCTCAGGGAGTGGCAACTTATGCGAGTTTTCAAACTTTGTAAGATTGACACCCTAACCCAGAGCCCCGTGCTACAGCCTCTGGAGGTGAAAAAAAAGTGATAGGGATTTTATTAGAAGCTCTTGTGATAACAGAATAGCCTGCATCACAGGGGCAAGTGAGTCTCTGAGAAAAACACTAGGTCTGGTGCTAGCAAATTTAATACAACTATTTATTTATATTAGAGGTTATAGAACTATTCATACAATCTGGAAAACATATGTAGGTATATCTCTGCTTGGACTAATCAACAGACATGGGAAGACTCCCATGCAGTTGCTCACTGGCATATGCACCTGACAGATGCCCATGCTTTTATTTCCTATAGCTCCATAGAGCAGTGCACCACTTGAGCATAAGTCTGATTTCTTTCCCTTGGATGGCTATGGTGCAAATTGATAAGAGTGTAGATAACGTGCCCAGAGCAGTGTCATCTGCCAAGCAAGTTCTCTGCACATAACTCACTTAGCCTTTGCAGGAAAAGTGAGATTTAATATGGAGACTATAAATAGAAATGAGACACATACTGTCACTGGAGACAGCATGTGCTACACAATGCCTGCTTGGGCAGGTAATCGATATTGTTACACTACCGTCATTAGTTTAACTACTGCTATAATTCTTGCCTATTCTCCATGCCGGCATCCAACTAGAACCTCATCAGTCCCCGGTTACTTGGCTCTGGGACCATCTCACCTACACAGCTTGCCTCCTGTACTCCTGGATGCCTACTTCTGTGCAAGCACACAGGGCTCAGCACCCATCTCTATATCCTTTGTATGGAACAAAGCAGTCACAGTCGCAGTCCCCAGCCCTGACCTCCTGCTGGATGTGTGGCTCACACAGCCTTGTCATCAACCATGCTTCTCTTCCTCTCAAACCCTGTCAATTCAGGCTCTCCTTCAGCCCGCCTTTCCCCCAAAGCTGCCCCAGGATCCAGCCCTCTTCCTCCCATCTCTTCATTGGATAGCAACTAACACTATGTCTGCCTGATGACTTTAGTATTTCAGTGTCCTATCCTGATTTTCTGTTCACTTACTACCTGCCTGCTGCCTATGGTGGCAAGGTATGTTTCATTTTTCTACATTTCTCATGTTATCTATATGTGCCCTTGAGTGTACAGTGAGCATCTGGCATGGCTAATGTTTGCATGAATGTATTCTGTCCCTGACACCAAAAGTCGGGATGCTTTTATGAGATGTGTGTCACCACCATTCCCACTATATGGATAGGGAAACTGAGGCATGTGAACCTCAACTTGTGTAATTAACCTCTCTATCAGTCATAGTGTAAAGCTGGCATTTCCATGTAGGAGTGATGACAGACTAGGTATTTCAACTCTTGTATGGCTAAAGATCACTGTTTGCCTATCTGTGGGAAGGCATGCCATGTCTTTCACTGAGTCCACTTCCTGCTTTAAGAAGATCTTACAAGAAATATGAACCTTGTCTTCTCCCAATAGTACTGATGATCCACCGTCATGCTGCTCCTCTGTACAACTGTGCACACCTTGGTCCAGGAGTATGAGCCACTTTCATCTTGGCCTGGATGGGCTGGCATTGGATTTCAGGATGCCCAGCACTTTTCTGTGCAGCAATAGTGTCACTTTTGCACACTCCATCAAGTGTGTGTGAGAGATCTGAGTGGTCTCCAAAGGGCCTGCCCACAGGGAAAGATTAGGACACTCTGCATGTCCTTGGCCTAGATTCCTACACAGGGGGCACAGTGAACATGGATGGTATTTGTACTGGACTGTGACAAATGACAGGTCAGATTTCACTAAAGACTCCCTTCTGACTGAGGGAAGCAGCCTGGACTCACAGCAGCACTGAAATTTGGTCACAGGGAATGATTCCCAGCATCCATTGCTACCACTGTGATTTACAGAGCTCAGAGGCCCTTCCACAGGCTAGCTATAGAGGAGTGTGCCTGCGTCTCCCAGTCCTAACACTCTGCAGGAAAACCAGGTGAGGTCAGGAGTTTGAGGCCGGCTCAGATCCCAAAGCAATATGTTATCTAAAAGAGCAAAATCAGAGTAACAAATGAATTTTCAGTCAATGTCCCTTGATGGGTTGCACCTGATGTCATATTTACACTGCCACACCCTGGCTCAGGCCGTTGGTGGGATTGGACCTCTCCATCAGTCTAGTTTCCTCAATGAAGAGTGTAAATGGTGGCAATTCTGCTGCCCAGAGTTATTGAGCCAGAGTGGGGAAGGCCTTGAAGAAGAGGCTCTCAACCTGTGGGTCCCGACCCATTTGAGGGTTGACGAAGCCTTTCACAGGGGTCACCTAAAACCATCATATTACACAGATATTTTCATTAATATTCTAAGTAGCGAAAGTACAGTCATGAAGTAGCAACAAGAATAATTTTATGGTCAGGGGTCATCACAACACAAGGAGAAGGTTGAGAAGCTCTGCCTTAGAGAAAGCCATGAAGGTGAGGAACACCGGGGATCCATTTCTTCCCACTGAAAACTGTCTCTTGAATGCACCATGGCTCTGAGGAGGTCATAGGTCCCCAAATACTTGTACGTGGTGCCACATGCAGATGGGCACAGAACGTCAACCGATGCCTCCTATTGGTTAATGCGAATAAAGCTGAGAAGTGAAACAGTAATTAAGATTGCTCCCACTGCCCAGCTTCCAAGCAGTAAGATTTTCTGTGACCAATGCTCAGTAGGCAGCCATGAACTCATGAGCCTCCCGTGAGCACAAGCCTGAAGCTGACTCAGCCCCCAGGCCTTGCTTTTGCCTTTGCAGTTAGGCAAGTGATGCAGTTGGCCACTAACTAGTCTAGTTTTAAAAGACTATGACATTACCTTTTCTTGGCGAGGGAGCATTATAAGTGGTGTCGAGTTGTTTTCTAATTTACGTATCCTGCTTTATAGCAGTGTTCACTATATTTGAGTTATACCTGTTAACTTGTCTCGGTCTTTGTTAGGTGACAACGTGTGCTAGGATTAATGCAGAAGCAGCACAAAAAAAAAAAAAAAAAAAAAAAAAGTCAACATGGAGGCTGAGGGACACTCTCTAGTAGTACCAAGGGCTTCTTTGATGGTTACATTATGTGCAAAACATCAAGAAAGACTAAAGATCGTCTCGATTTCTCATCTTACAGAGTTTGCTGCTGGCATTATAATTATTGTTTATGGAAAACAATTTGAATTAGGTAAGTACAAAGGACGCATGGGTGGTGATCTATCTATTTGCTGGTCATACAGGGCCACAGGCAATCTACTGTAGAAATGGGTTCAGAATCAGAAGTCCTGCTCTGCTCGGCAGATGCCAATAGGGCCGGCCCAGGAGTGACTTGGGTGGGCACCACCACTCTCATCTGGTTCTGATGGAGTCCTACCACCAGGGCTAATTCTCTGTAGCTGAAAAGTGTTTAATGATATTGTTTCGCCAATTAGAATCTTTCAGCTCTGCCCACTTCCTCTTTCCTCCCACTCTTCTTCTTCTTTGTTTGCCCTTGCTAATGAAAGAACTGTATACACCATGTTAGAAAGCAAAACAGAAAGTAAACTATGTTAGTAGGAAAGCCACTTAGGACACAGGGTCATAACTACGCTGAGCAATGTGTGTGATGGGGGCCTCCAACCCCACCCCCCCACCCCACTCTTCACACCAACCCCCACGCCCCCCCCTGCCGTGGGCCACTGCTGTATCTAAAGCTGATCTGCACAGGTGGACGAGGTCGCTTTGAGAGGCAGGGAGGGTCACTCAAGCCTTCTGAACCACTTGACTTTGGCAGGGCCTCTACAAGGGCTGATCTGAGAGTAGGGCTGTCAGTTATGAGCAACCTTCCTTCTGTGCTGGCTGCTGCGGTCTGTGCAGGAGAAAGTTTAATTCTGACTGTGAAAAGATTCAATAAGTCACCGCAAATCACCCCAAGTGAAGCCCAAACTGAGTAATTTACACAGCACTTTGTGATCTTCAAACACTTCGCGGGGGTAATTATTCATGCCCGACATGGGGCCTTGGGGCCCAAGCTCCCTGTTTGTTCTAAGGCAGAGCAGAGGTGTTTGAAACCGGCAAGAGGCGAGCAGAGTTCCTGAGATCATGGCTAATGTGACACCCCCAGGCCTAATCTTCTCAGAGCACTAGGATAAAATAGTGTCCATTACAGAATCAGCCTTCATCCTGCCTCCTTCTGAGCCGGGCCACTCTGGCAGGCAGCTCAGAGACAATTGAGAGAGGCCAGACTTAATCAGGCCTTAGGAGCCGGGCAGGGGGATGGAGCTAATCTCCACATTTAGTCCTTCTGTTTGTGTGGACCTGCCTTGCCTGGCCCTGGCAGATCAAAGGAAGTTGGCAAAAATCAGATTAAGCCTGGAGAAAAAGGAGGGAGGGTTGAGCTGTGTGACAGCCAAATTTTTTTTTCTCTCTTTGCCTGTGTTGTGTACACTTACTAAGACCGCACAGTTAATCCCGTGAGCTTTCAATACGCCCTGATTGCCTTTTCTTCTCTCTCCCCTCTTTCTACCAATAAAAAAGCCATTAAACTGAAATTCTGTATGAACTGTGAAAACGTGAGTGCTGCTCACCGAGGGCTGGCAGAGCAGCTCAACCCTGCAGAAGATTGGTGATCTGTGGGGTAGGGTGCCACTACGGGGCTGTTCAACCTCCTATGGAAGGGCGGTGCCCTGGCGTTTCTGGACACAGAGACACAGAAGAGCAGAGTGGAGCCAGCAAGAGACCGTGCTATTAACACAGGCTGCCGTGGAGCTGGGATGGTGGCGGGGCAGGTGCAGGAGTGTGAGGTGACATCTGATTTCGGGGACAGCCACCTTGCCACAGAGAGCCGCAATGGAGACCATATGGGATGGGCCAATTAAACCAGCACCCTTGCGTCTCCTTTTTGAGAGCATGCTGCCGCAGTACCACGCTAAAAGCTGTTTTTATTTCCCTCCCCCCAGGTGTGTTTTTGTGAGCAGTGCCATTTCATCTCTCCTCTGTGGCTCCTGCCGCTGCACACACTTCTTGGGTCTTTCCAGCTCAAGATGCATGGACAGATGGGTAAGGAGAGTCAACCAAGAGGGATTCGCACTTTCGCTGCTGCTGGCAGTCACCCGCTGTTTGTAAACAGGGAAATGCGGGCACCAGCCGTGTCCTTCAAGCTAGGAGAAGTGTTCGCCACTTACTTGAATGCGCAGAAGGCAACCTTGAGTTGGTACCCAGAATCCCAGAGGAGGCTGGCTACTCCACAAGTCTGAGGCAGGGATGGCAGGGTGTGGCCAGTTAGAAGTGAGGCCAGAGGCACCAGGGAAACATTGTCAAAGGGCCATTGGTCTCTAGTTCCTTCCTGAGTCTTGCAACCCCCAAGTGGTGCCAGAAGGGAGCTGGGTGGCTGCCGCTGGGTCTTGGCAGTGGCACTCACCTCATTAGAGTGGATTAAGCCATGATGCTGAGAAGGATAAAAGGTGAAAAGCCAACACAGCGGTCGGGGCGGCCACCAAAAGCTCTGAATGTCATTTGTGCACTGTCGCCATTATTGACTTGCGCCCATGTGGTTCGCACTTTTCAATTACCGTCTGCCAGCAAGGTGGCTGGTAATTGCAGAGGCTAGTGCGTGAGCACAGTGCCAAGGGACCCTCTTGTCCCTCTGCACCTTCCTTGATGCTCAACTCCAGGATGTTCAAAGACAAAGGTCCAGGGCCTGGGGGGATCCCCAAGGACGTGGGGAGGGGACAATGCCATTAACAAAATTAATAAATGAGAATTACGCCTCCCTGGCAGGGTGGCCTGAGATTGGCAGCCACTATGGAACAGGGGGTCTTGCAGGGCTCTGCTGCAGAGTCGCATAGAGAGTGCCTGGCTTTGAAGCTCCCCCCCCCCAAAAAAGCAGCAGCAGAGGGAAACAAGCTCAAGTCCCCTATGCAGCTGCCTCAGGCCTGTGCAGCCCTGTCCTCCAGGACCTCAGTCCCCCAGATCTCCAGCACCATGCAGGCTCCCCATCACTCAGGATGTATGGCTGGTTTTGCTCACATTATAGAAAATAAGGAAAAGCCTGTCTAGATCAACACAAATCAAGGTTCAGTCAGTTGAATCGTTTTTCAGATGGACAGGTTTTCATTGGGTAAAGCATAGGTGGAGAGGGCAGTGCAAGCGGACCCAGCACATGGTTACAGTGTTGCTCTCCTGACTGAGAGGCACCTTTCCTATTCCTCTGTGGAATTTTCCTAATTTAGGGTCAAGGGATTGAAGTGTCTTGGAAAGATGAGTGAGAAAGCCCCTCAAGGTCCTGCTCAGCATGCAGGAGGGTTGGTGTGGGGGACTGTGCATGTGCAGCATGCAGGAGGGTTGGTGTGGGGGATTGTGCATGTGCAGCATGCAGGAGGCTTGGTGTGGGGGACTGTGCATGATGCAGCATGCAGGAGGGTTGGTGTGGGGGACTGTGCATGTGCAGCATGCAGGAGGGTTGGTGTGGGGGACTGTGCATGTGCAGCATGCAGGAGGGTTGGTGTGGGGGACTGTGCATGACATATGATCTCAGGACTGGAGAGAGTCACTTTCAAAGTGCAGAGCACTGTGGTCTCCACCTTCTTCCAGGTTCCTGTGCTGTTAGAGTTAAAGGAAAGCCAGACCCTTTGCAAAGCAGTGAGTCCTAGTCCTACTGGAAAGCGAGGGCAGTGCTCACTAAGAGTCTGCTCCTTTCTGTGATAAACAAGAAAGTCAGCGTGGACTGGAAAAGCAGGATGCAGTAATAGCAGCTGGATCTCCTGAGCCTAAGTCTGTGCTTCTACTTAGAATACCACACAACACTGCACTGTTTTTGATTATAGCATAGGCATAGGTACTGTGTGTGTATGTGTGTGTGTGTGTGTTAGTGATGTGTATGCATGTGCACATATATACACGTGTCTGTATGCATGCATGTGGATGTCTCTGCATGTATGTACATGCGAGTATGCATATGTACATGTACTGATGTGTGTGTACAAGTGAACACACCTGTGTCATGATGCTAAGTGCATACGTGCATGTGTGTACATTGTGAATATTCATGCCTGTGTGTTTCTTCCATGGTGTGCATATGTGTGATTATGTGCATGTAGGTGAGCATGTTCATATGTATATATACATATATCTGTGCATATGAGTGCATGTGTGTGCCTGTGTGTGTGTGCCATGTATCTACATTTTCAAGTGAATGTGTATGCATGCACATACTTGCATGTGCTGGCAAGTACTTGTGTGCCGTTGCCTCCATCACATAAAGTGTAGTTGCATGTCCGTGCGTATGTGTGTGTGTATGTGTGTGTGTATGTGTGTGTGTATGTGTGTGGGGGTGGGGTGGGGGTGGTGTCACACCTGGAGTGTAAAGGTCAGAGGACAACTTTCGGCCATCAGCTCTTTCAAGCATGTAGGTTCTGGAACTGGAGCTCAAGTGACCCAGGTTGACAGCAAATACCTTCACCGTTTGAGCCACCACATGAGCACATAGTGGGGCACGGTATCTACCTGTCTTCACTTAAGAATCATGACAGAGCTCTGTCTGTTTGAAAACCATCACCGTGTCATGTTCGTTTGGGTTGTTGTTGTTGTTGTTTTGGGGACTAGGATTCACCATACCACCCCTGGCTAGGCTTGAACTCACTATGTAGACCACACTGGCTCTATACTCACAGAGATTCCAACCCTTGCCTCTGGTTTTCTCACTGTGGCAGCCCTGAAGTAGTTAGTGCTTTTAAAAGTGGTGTGATGAACTACAGAGATAGCTCCATCATTAACATGCTCACCTCGCAAGAACTCACATATGCCGGGCGTGATGGTGCATGCTGGTGAGCCCAATATTGTGAAAGTGGATACCAGAGGACCACTGGGCTCACTGGCCAGCAGGTCAGCCTAATGGGCGATCTCAGGCTAATGAGAGTCTCTGCTCAAAGGAGAAAGAAGGTGCCCCTGGAGACAACACCCAAGGTTATCCTTTGGCCCACAGTGACTGGCATTGTCTCTATACTTTACATCTTGATGTTCCTCCAAGTTCCTCTGTAGGGGTGTGGTCTTCCCAGAATGCAGTGCAGCAGGGCAAGTTCTCTGCAGCACTCGGGGCCACCTGTCTGTGCCCATCCCCATTTGCCTTCAGCTCAGACTGTGCTCATTCGTACTTATGGTCTGCAGTCTGGCAATGGAAGAGAAAGAACTGATCAGGTTTAAACCGGCTGAGTGAGGAAGCTTCCAGCCCTGTTTCCTTTCTAAGAGGGCAGTGGCCTACTTTCTGTTGCAGCAACAAAAAGCCTGGTGTGGTGAGCAGTAGGCAAAAAAAAGAGGGGTTCTTTAGCTCATGGTTTCAGAGGTTGGAAGTCCAAGACGTGGCCTGTGTGGGGTTCAGCTGAGGTTGCTGCGCTTGGGTCACAAAGCCACAGAACAATGGAAAGATGCCTGCCCATGACTAGAAGGGACGGAACAGACGGGGAACCAGAGAGATCCTGAGCCCCACTTTTGTGTTCCTGGGAACTTACAGGGACCCCTCGAGAATGACTAATGACTTCAGTAGCCAACGCCTTCAATGACATATGACTTCTTCTGGGCCTTCATTTGTGTGACTAGGAAATTGTGCTGGGGTCTGAACAAGCTCTTTGTCACCACCCTGTCAGAGAGGGTTCATGTAACGTATATGTAGCCTCCAAGACTACATGCTGATGGGAGAAAGTCTTAGCACACAGGGATGCCATGTTTCCTTCTGCTTTCCCTATCTTTGGGTGTGGCAGTGTGCAGTGTGTGGCCACCTACTTAGGGAGAGAAGGTCTACAGAGTGTTCTTCGTGTTCCTGTCTGGAGGGTGAGTGACTAGCAGGAGTCAGTCATTTGGAAACCGCCACTGAAAGCTCCGGTTCCCAAGTGTGCTCTGTCCCCTGGAAGCTGTGGGTAACCAGGGCTCCCTATGTTATTAACAGCCATTTTATATATAGACACAATTGCTGAGTAAAACAGGAATACACCTGGGAGTTGAGAAAGCACACTGGGCAGTGTAAGGCACAGACCAGCCTCCGCTCTCCTCTGGCCTTTGGCCTCCTTAAAGAGCCGTGAGCTCAAGCCCCAACCATGCTTCATAGGGCCAGTCATTAAATGACACATAGGGCCGAGAATCGGGATATGATAACGCCAACATGGACGCCAGTGCTTTATAAAATCTCCCTATGTGGGGATCTGTGGGCTGTGGGTGCAACAGTAGCATTAGCAGTGATTCTTCCACATGCCACACATGAGTGGGAACTACTAAAACAACCATGAGAAGCTCATCAGCAGGCCAGTCATCACAGGAGAAAATGGAGGCAGAGATTCTGAGAGGTATGGCTGCTAGGTGATACTGGCTGGTAGGAGGCAGATTTGGGCAGGGGTAGCATGGAAGGCCCAGGAAGCTCTCACCTAGTAGCTTTTCAGAGGCATCGGTTTCTTTAGCCCTCACTCAGGAGCCATCTTTCTTGAGAAGAAGCACCCTCCAATTTGTTTCCTACTATCCCCAATCTTTATACCTGAGTCCTGCCCCCTCCACACTCAGATCCAAGTCTTCATGGCAACACAGGCCATTAGCCCAGTCCCAGTAGAGTCCTGTGGCATGTCTGTCTCCATACCCTCCAGCCTGTGGGGGATGGTTCTAACAACTGAGACCTACAGGGGAATCTCCAGGAGGAAGGGGGTCGGTGTGTTTTATTGAAAAACAAAAGAAAAGGTTGGGTGATGGATCTGAGGTTTATTCTGGAGGAAAGGCAGAGTCTAGGAATTCTTGTACTGATGGAGTACACCTTATACTGCCTATCCCACACTTGTACAGTAATCACTGTGATGCTCTGAAGATGCAGTGGAGAGCGGTCCAGCCCCAGCTCTCATCTCTGGGAAGACCTGGCAGCTCTCTGACAGGCCAAGTTTTCACATTGCAAATGTCTACAGAGCCTGTCAACACCAAAGGATGACATTGAGAGAAGGTCACAGCCAGGATGCATTAGCAGGCTCATCCCTCCTTTGCTCTGTGCCCCCCTGTGCTCCCCCTCTGCATATTAGATGACACCCCTTTAAACTGTTAAGTGCTGCTGTAGTTTTATCGGCCAGTCGCCAACGGGCTCAGGGGAGCTGTGCTATCTCCTATGGCCATGAAAATTGATATTGAACACGGGAGGAAAAATCTCACAAGCTGATAGCAATTAGCTAAAAAGGATCAGTGGCTCCAAGATTCATCACACCCGGGAACCAAAGTCAGCAGGCACTGTTTCCAGGTTGCCTTGCTTGCTCTGCTTCTGTTTATCATGCGTGCAGGGTCTGACATCTACCTCCAAGGCCCCTGGCAGGGCAGAAGCTTCTGCAGGCTGTGGCTATCTTCTGTTGGTGAGGTCTGTAGAATGTGCTGGAGGTGGATGCTAGCTGTCCATGCTGAAGGGTAATCACACTGAAAAGTGGGTGCTGCTGTCCACGAGAACTTGTTGTGTGTGTGATTTGGGAAGGAAGTAATCTGTAAATCTGGAATATATATACAGGTTGAGACGAAAAGCTTTTTCAGGAGTACCAATGGCATCTGCTAAGAAAACTGCTCATTGTAACACTCGTGAGTAGTGAAACGAGCTTCAAATGCATCGTCTTTCCCACGTCATCAGAACAGAGTGATGGATCTGATGACATAAAGGGTAAATCAGCCGAAGGCCCTCTGCTGATGGCTGTGCTTGGAAATCTCCTGGAGAACCTGCAGATAGAAGCCTGTAATGGCCCTCCTGAGGTTTCCCTGTACCCACAGACTTCACGCTCCCTGTGTAGCAGCGAGGAATTAGTGGGCAGCTGGCTTCAACAACGCGCAAGCCTTCGTCTCCCACATCAGCAGAAAAGCCTGTGGCTGACTTGTACACATTGGCTTTGATGGCTGTATAGATAGTCTGTGCTTTGGTAATGATCCCACAGCTGCAGGGCTCCTTCTCAGGTGTAGAGATGTGACGGGGAGGAAGAGGATGGGGACTGCAACAGATGAAGCACAGCAGGAAGATGGAGTGCCGGTACATGGAGGCTGGAGGGGAAAAAGCAGAATGGGATGGGAAAGGCGAGAAAAGAAATGTGCCTTCCAGGCTGGCTGTGGGCGCTGCTCTTAGTGAACTGGGAAGAGTGGGACCTACTGTGTGCTTGTTGTGACTGTCCCATGCTCTCTTTCTATCAAGACAGTGGAGGACTGAGAAGACCAGCACTGGAGATGCTTGTTTAGTTCATTAGAAATGCTCCTCAGTTCAGGCTAAGTGGGAAGGAATGTGTGAGGCATCAGACAGGGTTTTCCTCCCAGCAACTCCCCAGGCATTCTTGGAATGCAGAAAGCCAAGGCGCCATGTGGAAGATGGCTTCAGTATGGCCCCATAGATGCTTCGTATGTCTGCTCAGGGAGCCCCTGAGTATTCGATTAATTACAGAATCAATTACATTCAATTTAGGTTTAATACACTGACACTATTCCTTAGCTGCAAAGTGCTTGCAAACTCTTAGGGATGAAGAAGATCTTTGGGATAAGCCCCTCTCAGTTTGTCCATTTCTGAAAATCATTCCCTATAAATTCTGTCCTGAGTGCTAGTCTAAGCAGAGCAAAAGTACCTTCAGAGAAAGCATCCATCGGCCTGAACCTTCCTCTCTCACTCAACGGCCCCTCCTTGCTCCAAGGATTGTTAACTGTTCCTAGGCTCCTAGTACTGAGCATTCCAGGCGCGGTGAGAGCTGACCATTGGGGGAGACCCAACCCAACAGCTCTCAACCCTTGTTTCTTTCCCTATTCTGACTTTGGACAGATGGATTTTTTTTTTCATAACCCTTTTATTTGGATCTTTGAACCATTTCCTCCGCACCAGCCAAACAGAAGCACTCTACAAATGGGGTGCTTATCTCCTCAGATGTACTCCAATTAGAGTGTCCTGTGGTCATCCCATGTGCCTGCCTCTGAGCTGGAGGAATTCTACCCACAGCACACAAGGCCCAACGGGATCACATTACAGGCAATCTGGGAGACCTGGGGGGGGGGGACAAGGGAGGCATCTGACTGCTGTGCCCCTCTTGCCTTACATGATGTTGGGCTGCACAGCATCTGTGCCACCTAGTACAACAAGTGCTCAGCAGGCCACACTTCAAACTGCTGAGGGCTCGTGATCCTGAGGTGGGAAAACAGATCCCTGTATCCATTACTGGGAACTTGAGCTCTTGACCTTGCCTCTGAAAGTCAAGCAGCGAAGTCCAGTCTGGAAGCTCCTGCAGGGAAGGGAACAGCTCCCAGCTCTGCTGCTGGCTGTCAGCAGACAGGAAAAGGAGAACTCTCCTTCCAGATAGGATGGCTTCCGAGGCTGTCCCCAGTGTGATCACTTCGACCTTGACAAGGTCATTACCCTCCCAATGGAGCCAAGAGCCTGAAATAGTGAGTGACGGTCACCGTGTACTGATGGAGCCTGGGTCTGCTGCGCACACCAGAGGAGAGGACTCACTGAGAAATGGGGACATCAGAGTATGGACTCACCACCTCTCCCCCATCCCCCAATCCCACACACATTCCTGATGCATGCCTGTGGGCTGGCTTGTTTATTGCCCTTCTACTCTGTTACTCTCATGCCTTCCCCACCTTTATATCTGCTTATCTTGAGCACTGCCCACTTATTTTCACTGGGCACTGATCAGCCTACGGTCCCCTAGCCCTATGGTTCAGAAGGCTCTGAGTCAAGGCCTGTGCTTGACTACTGGCTGCAAGGCTGGCTGCTGGGTGGTGTGGGGCAGCTGCTGCAGTAGATTCTTCCTGTAAATAGCTGCTACTGAGTCTCTCTAGGTATATTCTCATCCTCCAGTGCTACGTTTTGGTGGCATGAATCAAATTAAGGCTTCTCTTTTCTTTTTGGAGGTCAGGACTTCCCAAGTAAGGTGTTCCACAGGCCAAGGTTTGTCAACAGCTTCCTGGGAAGGATTGTCTGTCCCTGCCTGGCTGGTTCCAGTAACTGAGGTGGCCCTGCTGATGTTTCCACACCGCTCCATCTCTCCTGCATTCTCCTATGGCCTTTAGTCCTGTGTGTCGTCTCCTCTGTCTTTGATGGAGTTAGATTTAGATCTCAACTTCACTCAAGAGTCTTACCTTACTTTCATCTCCAGAGATGACTTCTCTCCATAAGCTGTAGGTGCTAGGTCCGTGTGTTCTGACTTGACAGACACATCCCTTTGGAGCTACAGCTCAACTCACCACAGATGGTTCTTAGGCCATTTAAGAAATGGGGCAAATCTGAGCAAACTGCTCAGCAGGGAGCTAAAGGGGCACAGGCAATTTGTTCCCACTTGACTTTGGAAAGTGCATTATCAGGAGCCAGAAGGGAAAAAGAAGGCAGGTGAATCCTTCACAAAGGCCTCCGTGATTTATTTAATTCCCGCACAAAGCCCATTGTGCATCTACCAAGCCTTGTCTTTATTTTGTGAGTCTAACAGAGTTCACATAAATCACGGAGAGGGCTCGTGCTGTGTGCTGATCTTGCAGTGCCAATAAGCCTCGCTGTAACTGAACTTTGATAGTTTGGAACCTACATTTATTCTGTGCCTTTAAATAAACAGAACAGTGAAGTGCTGGGCCATGTACAAACACCCAGAGCTCCATAGATGGAGCTGTGAATTCCTGATCCCACTTGTCCTGGCACCTAGGTGGTTTCATCTGTGAGACTTTCTCTTGGCTTCATCTGAGCCCCTGCCTCTGTCTCTCCCCATGGATCCCTTGCTCAACGAATGGCTCAGACCTGCCGATTTCCACACCACAGAGCCAGTGTGGACAAATGACTTGTGTTCCTTTGATAGTTATTTGCATCTTTGTTGAGTGACTGCATGTGAGGAGCAGTGACTTGGACAGGAGTTTGCTTCAACATTAGAATTCAGAACATGAACTGGCTGTCTGGTCCATGGAAGCCCTTGGGGCTCTTGTGGCACAGGGAGAGTCAGAGTGTGGACCAGTGTTCAGCCTGGTAGGCTGCAGGCTGGACTGTGCCCCAAACACATATGCTGAATCTAGTCTATGGGCTTCAGAACGTGAAGTTATTTTGAAAACTGGGTCCTTGTGGATGCTCTTATTTAGATAGTGCCACCCGATAAGGGAAGACCTCCTCATCCTGCATAACCAGTGTCTTCATAAGAAGAGCAGTAAAGAAATGGAGAAAAGGACAGGATGGAGGGACAATATGGTGAAGACAGCGGGAGGCTCAGAATGGAAAGCATGCTGGCAGTTGCCAGCCACCCCAGCATCCAGGGGAGGGGGAGGGGGAGGGGGAGGGCAGATTCTCTTCCATAAGCTTAGAAAGGGCCAGTTATACCTTCGTCTTGGACTTTAGCCTCCAAAGTTAGGAGAGAGTAAGTTTTGGGAACAAGGCACCTGCCTTTCTGAGGTTCACCCGGCTTTACTTGCTGGCTGCCCCAGGATCCCCCATGGCCAGTGACACTGCACACAGTTAGGGACTGGTG
Source organism: Acomys russatus (assembly GCF_903995435.1). Taxonomy (NCBI): domain Eukaryota; kingdom Metazoa; phylum Chordata; class Mammalia; order Rodentia; family Muridae; genus Acomys; species Acomys russatus. The sequence continues at coordinate 31,192,844 of NC_067145.1, forward strand.
GGTGAATGTGCTGCACACCTCTAAGTAGAGAGACTGAGGGGTGTGGAAGACTGTGTGCTCAGAGAGGAGAGACTCTGTATTCACATCTGAGCCATGAGGGACACTGGGAATTCAGTACTTTCTGATGTCAGTATTACCATGATGTGGAAATTGAATAAAGACATTATACATCTATTCCTGGGGATGCGTGTACACTACAGACCATCATATTAACACACACACACAAACCTAAACAGTGTGTTATCCAGTAGAAGCCAGCAATACATACAATAATCACATACCCATGATAAGTGGGCTCCTTCTAGGCATATAAGGCTGCTCCAGTATTGAGGAGTAGGTCACAAGGATGCACCGTGAAACAGACTAAAGAAAATGTATTATATTGACTAATGTGGTCAAATAGCTGCCAGATCTTAGTGGGTAAAGAACCGGATGGACAAGCACGAGGGCTGAGTTTGGATGACTAGTACCCGTACCAAGCTGTGGTATGAGCACATGATAGGCATCCCAGCACTTTGAAGGCAAGATGGGAGGACCAGTCAGGAGAGACAGAAACATTCCCAGAATCTCACAGAGCAGCTATCCTGGTATGCACAGGGAGAAACAGTAAACGAAGTAAAAGGTAAGAACCCGAGGTTGCCCTTTGACCTCTACATGCACTACATGGCACACATGCATCCCACTCACACACATGCATGAACACACATGCACATACATACCATCACAGAAAGATGGGAAAGGAAAACATTTGGCAGCACTCAATAGCCATGTATAGTTTAGAGCAAAAAAAGTATGTTTGTAGACACAGATCTAGATTGATAGCACACAGCCCTATTGATATAAATGTAAGGTTTTTGAGCCAGCTAAGCGATAGAGATGGAAAAGGTGGCTTATAGTTCAACTGTAGGGATATTGAAAGGGAGAAGAGGGTGTGGGGTAGCTGCAGGGTCAGCGGCGGGGTGGGGGGGGGGAGCTGCAGAACTGACCCTGCCAAAGACTTGACCATGGTGGATGCTTGGAACTCACTGCAGCGTCGCAGGGCTGACTGTGCACATCAGAGCAGAGAGGGCCACTGAGCTCAGATCTGGGTAACTGGGGCATGTAATACGGGGGCAAGGCCAAGAGGTTCTCACCTGCCTGAGGGAATTTTGCATGTCCTATCCATCCATGATGGAAATAAAGGGAAAAGGGTAGGACGAAAAGAAGAGAGGAGGGGGAGAGAGGAGAAGGAGGGGGAGAGAGGAGAAGGAGGGAGTGGGAGGAGAAGGAGGAAGTGGGAGGAAAAGGGGAAGAAGAAGCAGGAGGAGAGAGGAGGAGGAAAAGAAGAAAAAAGTGTGAGTTAAAATCAACACATAAAAAAACAGCAATCTAAAGATACAACTCATATGAATCTGCGGATATAAGCAAGCTATCTAGCAGTGTGTGTGTGTGTGTGTGTGTGTGTGTGTGTGTGTGTGTGTGTGTGTGTGTGACTTTATAATACATGTTACACTACAATTACACAAGGCGATTCAGCACCACACAGGGACACAAAGGTTAAGTGTGTAGGAGATGGCTATCAGATACTAGACATGGGAGAGAGCAAGCCACGGAAAAGCGAAGGAAGATAAAACAGCTCTGCCAGAATCTTTAAGAATTTTATTTCTTTAAAAGCCCAGAAGCAAAGGCAGGAAAATACGGTTTGAAAATGAGTGGCTGACACCTTATGTCCCCTGTATTTTCTCTGTACTTTTCTGCCAGGTTAAAATATCTTACTGTTGATGTGATTGCCAGCATGAAATCAAGGCACTGGCCCAGCAGTGACCAGTCCCCATGTCTCCTGACGTGAAGGTAGCAAATGGCGCTGGTGCCAAGCAGGGCATGGAGTGGCGCTCAGCTAAGCCCCGGAGCTGCCGCATTTCAATTGGAAACTGAGGAGTTTTCAGTGGTGTTTTTACTCAATGAGGCAGAACCAGAGTGTGAATGGTGAGGGACTGTCCTGTCCCCACAGCTTTTGGAACAGGCAGTGGTAGACGGATCACTGCCATCTCCTGGATGACTGCAGTGTCTGTTATAAATATAAGAAGGACTGCTATGGAGCCCCTTCAGGTAAGTGAGGACCAGGCATCCTTGCCTGGCAAACATGGGATAAAGACTTGAGCTGGGCCCTTGTTCTCATCCTGTTCCCACTCCTGCATAGATGAAGACAGGCCCCAGAATAAAACAGCAGAAACCACAGAGCAATATGGTGGGATAAGGACAGGGGTGCCAGAGTCAGACCCTCCCTGCATCTGTACTCCATGGCACTGTGACCTGAGGTAAGCATCTCTCTGGGCAGCACATCTTTGTTCAGGCACTTGTCTTCTTCTAAAGAAAACTGTTCTTTGGGGATCATGGGGGTTGTTGGCTGTAGAAGGATCCAGAAAGTTCCAGCCTTTCTTATTTTACACCAGAGGGATCTATGCAATGACCACATCATGGAAATGAGCTAAAGGCAAAGTAGGGCAGAGATTCAGATTCCGCACGACCTGCTTGTGGCCCGATTCACTGTGCCACGCAACCCTGGACCATCAACTTCACACTCAGGGCAGCACACCAAAAACAGATCACGCAGTGCACATGCAAGCACAGGCTTGCTGCAGCACAGCCAGAGATCAGCCCACCGTGTGGCTCATAAAAGAGGTAGCACACAAGACAGTCAATGTGCATGGAGCAGCTTGCTGAAGGGGCAGAGCAAAGAACAACCCAAGCCTGTGTAGCTCACACAGCCACACAGCACCTTACATACATACCACATATACGTAACTCATAGGCTGATTTGATTGGCTGGGCAGCTTCCAGTCTAGCTGCGGTTGGCCTGTGAGGTTGATGGATTCTGTGTACACCCAGAGGCCCTTTCTGAATTACAGATCTCTTGCAACCATTGAAATAAACACACACACAATCCTGTTAAATTAAAGCAAACATCTCCACCTCCTGCGGCTCACTTTGCAACTTGCTGCTGGGCTGAGCTTGACAAATATGCAAATGTGAGTCTATTTGTAGCCGCATGGTAAACTTCACAGGGTTGAGATCATCTTATCAAAAGGTGTGCAAAGGATTCTGGGCAGGAGATCAAGGGCTTGGCCTGATAGTAGGATGTTTCTGGTTTTAGCGGCTCTGAGTGAGATGTAAATAAACAAACCAAGGGAGAGAATGGCCCGCTCTTGCCCACTCTTTATAGCTGGGCACCTGAATTTGCCAGTGGGACTCTAAGCAGACAGGAAGCAAGGTCCCTTTTCTAGAAGCCTGGCAGTGCAGCCACAACCTGACTGTACAGACAGGCACCAGAACAAAGTGCTCACATCCATTCTTGGGCTTGGGCTGGGCTCAGCAAGCCCTCAGGATCAGGAAAGGGTGCATTACACAGACTCCTGGTGATGTGGGCCTGACCCCAGCGTCTAAGGAAGGAGAAAACAGGGGCAGGGATGTGATAGTTAACTATGAGCTCACAGTAGTACTCAAACTGCAGTGCGTCCTGTATCTACAGTCATGGTGGACATCTCTGTGTGGAGCCCCAAGAGCAGACCCTAATGTCCAGGGAGAGGCTTTGGGGGAGGTGAAACCATTAGATCTGGGTGAGAATCTGCTGGAGAAAGGGGAACTAGCCTGGGAAAGATGTCCTGATATCAGGCCACAGTGACTACAGGAATCTGGTCCCATCTTTGAGGTCCAAGGGCAAAGGCTCTGAGGGGTCAGGCTCCCTCTTATAGGAAGCCTCAGTGTTTACCAGTCACCTCGTGCTCACCTTTGATGGAGGCTGTACCTATGAAGGTTAACTGAGCTCGTTCCTGAGGTACAGAGGACCCCAGGTGACAAGTAACCTGCTGAACAAAGCCCTCAGTTCTCAGAAAAGATGGAGACTTGGGGGACATAGGTGGGACGTCAACAACATTGATTGGCCTCAGCGGCACAAAGTCAACATGGGCCACAGGCAGAGAGCATTTCACTTTGCTTCCTAGGCTCTCCTCTGCAGCTTGACCCCGGAGAAACGTGTTACATCGCTGACACTTCTGGAAGCATCAGAAAGATGTGATCATGAGTTTGGGATGTCCACCTGGGCAGTACCCTGAGTCACTTAGAACCTCGGGGGTGAATCTTTGCCAGGTAGTGAACCACTGCCTTGATTCCTGCAGCAGATGATGTCACCATATGCTGGGTTCATGGTGCAAGTCTGTGGAGTGACGGTATGAATAAGTGCATAAGTGTAAGAACAAAAGCTCCAACAAGTGGCGTGGAGAGACTGAAGTGCTTTAGGGGGTATTTTAACATCATGTGTGGGTCAGCCCTTGATCCCACTTTTGACGTCTGATGAGGGTTTGGGGGTAAGAGCACCAGTAAGTCCCATGGGCAGTGTTCAGACTTGTTGTCCCACCTGTGAGCATGACCCCTTCATACGGTGTCATGTTAGGAAAGCACCCACAGGCAGCCATGTGTCATATGAAAAATAGAAGCCAAAGCTGGCAGCACTTTTATGTGGATGAATGACTAAAAGGTGGGACATCTGATTTTTCTCACCTGTCAGGGTATTAGGCTCAGCAACCTTTATTTCCTTCTGTTTAGAGCTCAACAGGCCATGGTCTGTCTTAGGAGAGGTGAGCATATACCTTCAAAAACACATTCCCCACTAAGCCAGGTGGCCCAATCCTGATTGTTTTGAGCTTCTTCTCCTTTTGTTGTCCTTTGTTTTCTACTGTGGATCTGGGGGACCATCTTTACATCTTTAAATATTGTCCTTCACCAGAGTGCAGGACACATGCAAGCACTTCTGGTAACTGTTCTGAGGGAAACAAAGTCTTCTCCGACGTTGTCTGATAAATTAATGATATTTTATCAGTCAGTCTCTGTCTTCCTTGTTTCTGTTCTTCAGATCAGACAGTTTCTTGTGTTGGTCTCCACTGGGCTGTGGGGATAAAGCAGTGCCTCTTCCCACTTGTAAATACAGGTTAAGTCTGTAGTGGCTTCTTCTTAGTTGACACTCCTTGTGTCTTCATCAGCCAGATTTTCTTTGAGCATGTTCATAATCTCTGCTTTACATGCGGCATCTGGCCCATCTCACCTCAAGGTCGGCTCTGTCAACTCATGTATTTTTCTTAACTGAGGTGTTCTTCTTCTTCTTTCCATGACAAGGATGGTTTGATGGCTGACGTAATGTTGTAAAATTCTGGATTCTGTTTTCTTTCTCTGGAGAGTGGTAAATGGTAAAGACATTATCCACACAGGAGAAGGAGCTATTGTTGGGGATAGTTAAGGAAATGGTGTTGTTCTTCCCTGGAGTGCGTCAGTGGAAAGATCACCACATGCATTTCCAGAGACCTCTGCACCTTGGCCTTTCCTGTCCCTCAGCTGGACTTTGGAATGTCATGAGCCCCCTCCAGCCCTGGTGGAGTACCAGTGTCTGACACTACCCAGCTTACTCCACAGCATACATGTTGGGAGAGCACTCACCCTGCATGTGTCCAGGCCAGCCTCTGGCTAAGGTCAAGGATTTCTGGGCTGTGGTCTTCACTTCCTGGTGTTCAATGCCAGGGGAACTCATCCTATATCTGCCACGCTGTCATTACTTCAATCCTTGACTTGCTGTAGATGTATACATAGTTATCCTTTCTTGCATAGTGACATCCTGTGCCCACCTAGTCTAAATGAGGTTTCCAACTCCTGTTTCTTTATGCTATAGCTCACCTCATTTCTCCAGAACCCACAACATGGGCTCATGCAGGGCCTATCTTAAAGAACCGATGCTGCATTGGTGACCGACAGGTCAAATGGTTCACATTCCCGCCAAAGTGTAGCTGACCGCAGTTGGCTCGGATGTATGGAATGCAGACTTTCTTGGAGCACTGCAGCTGAGAAGCAGATGCACTGGTGTCACCTCCAGTGCAGCAAGAGTCCTCACCATTTCCTGTACAGTGACCAGTGCCTACATCTGGGCTCTGTTGAAGTGGTACAATGTTGGTAGACATCCATAAAGACCGTTGTCATTTCCCATAAGCTCAATTCCTGATGGGCAGGTGTTCACCAGCTTCTCCAAGTACCCCCCCCAGCCACACATGCAGAGCTTATGTGGAAAGTTTGGTCTGCGTGCAGCTGTGTCTTCCCTCAGAGGGGACTATAGATCACATCTTCATGCTGCACAGAAATCAATAGCTAAAATTCCTTTGCTCAGCCTTTCATGGGGCTGTTAAGCTCTCTGGCTCCAGAATGCTGATGCCTGTAACAAGGCTGGAGGTTCTAACATCAGTGTGTGTGTGTGTGTGTGTGTGTGTCAGAGTTTGGCAGATAGTGTCTTTCTCAATCACTCGCATTCTTTTTGGTGGGGTGACAGGCTCTCTCTCTCTCTCTCTCTCTCTCTCTCTCTCTCTTTCTCTCTGAACTTGGACCTCACTGCCTGCTGGATGGGATATCCACTGAGTCCAGGCATCTTTTGTTTCCCCCTTCTTTTAGTTGAGATAGCAGGAACCTGGCTGGCAATACTACTTCGATAAGAGCCAGCCCCCTGGGCTCTAAGGCTGGGGGCATCACATTTGTACAGCTTGTCATACAGTGTCCAGGACTGCATCATTAGAGAGTGATCTGAGCATGGAGGGACTCATCTATCTTTTCCTGGGGTCTCATGTGATCAAGTCCCAAAGCATTCTCACAGGCATAAACTTATTTGCAAGTCCCACATAAGGAGAACTGTTAGGGCATCAGAAGAAAAGTCAGCCATGACACTTGGTGCCTTCTTCTGCACCTGCAGCTTGCCTCATTTTTCCCTTTCTGATACTGTTCCCATGAACTACACATCCAAACCCAACTTTCATGGGCTGTCTAATACCTGCCCATTCTTGTTCCCAGTTGAACCCTCTGGTTCTCATCTCCCAAATTCCTGTATCTTGGAAGAACTTTCCCAACACTGAACTAAGGATCTCTGCTTTATTTTTATCTCTTAAGCTCGCTGTCCCTTTTCCGTTCAACTGAAGCCATCTCCCAGCACAACAGGTCATAACAGGCCCATCCATTCTCTGGGGGAGCTATTTATGAAAATCAGTGTTTTCTAACAATCTTGAGGTGTTAGAGAAGCTTCTAGTCTGTGGCCCATGGGCTAAAGGTTCTGGTATATCAACATATGATGCTGTGACATGACATTGTCATCTAAGAAGTTCAAGTTACAGTCTGATTAGTAAAATTGTCCCTTAGTGTTCTTACTACATTCATGATAGTGTGTTGGGCCACAGTCGTAGCTATCTTTGGCCACATGTAGCCATGACTGGGCACACTCAGGACACTCCCACTAAACGCCAGATGCAAAAACCTCCCCCCATTCCCATTGAGGTCCCTTCAGTGTTTGAGTCTCCTGCTCAGTTCCCCCCAAAACCCACCCAAAGTATGTTTTTTATGCATCCTTTTCATCCTATTCCTAATCACAGACCTGTTCTGGAGAGTTCCTTTTCTCCTTGGAGAAAGCAGTTGCCTCTGATACCTGCTCACACAGGTAGCTTCATCTTCAGCCTTGATTTCAATCTCTCTGGATCCAGAATGCAAACACCAGTGGTTTTCACCCATCCCCAGGGAGGATTCCACACAGATTCCTGTGAGAATGATGGTAATCTTCCCAGCTTGCTCTAAGCTTCCCGTCTCCCTACGTGGAGAAGTGTTTGAACCTGCACTCACCCACACATTCTTTTCCAGGAGACAGCATCCCAGGGCTCTTGACATGCAAGCCCCACTGCCGTAATTAAGTCTTCAGTGAATTGTGCTGGAGACAGATAGCATGGGTAAATGCTTGACAAATTTCCACTCGTCTTCCAATAAGGCCCTGTCGCCATCTTCCAATAAGGCTGATGAAACCTGATAAAAAACGCTTTAGTGGAATCAAAAGGCCCCCAGGCTAAGTGAAGCCATCTCTTCTGAAATTTCACATTCAGCATCGTCTATATTGGAAATATTAAAAAATTCATATATAGTGAAATGATAGATACTTATGTCACTATTTTAAAAAGTTATGCTGATCGAGCTGTCCCTGGCTCCTCCACAAGGGCACACTTTCTGGATATATGAAGATGGCTTTATTGACCTACTGTCATGCAATCGCATGCTCTGGGCAGAGATGGATCTCCCTGGACGGTCTGTAGCCCTATCCCTCTGCTGCCCTGTTAAGTGGGTGTGGATAGTGCAGTGGCATGCCTTAGAGCAGGATGGTCCTCACAGGTGATGGAGATGAGAAAACAGTAGACCTATAGGTAGCCTGTACGCAGTGCTAACCCCACACTTCTTCCATGACAGAGCACATGCCTGATGCTGGTTCAACTGTCCTGCAGCTTGCCTCATGAGGCTCAGCAGGGGCTCTGGCTGCCCCACAACACCCTTGCCGATACGGGGCTGCTTCCTCCCTCAGTATTCATCCCTGGAAAAGGAGAAGAACCTTGTTGAGAGAGCCCGTGTTGCTGATATCCTATGGGTAAAGGCTTGGGTCCTTCTCTGCCCCATACAGTTGCCCAGTGTGTGTATGTGTTCATAGGGATGCCTGTGCCTTCACACTGGCCTGGTTGGTATGCCTATGTGGTGGGAATAGGACACTGACTGGTCTTGTAGTGCCTTTCTGTATACAACATTCTGAAATGAACAATGGAACTGAAAATTGGCCTAAAGAAACACTTCTGCACTGAGGATCCCTAAACCTGTGCTCAGGGTGAGATGACGGTGGGGACAGCACATGGAGGACATTGTCTCTGAACAAGCACTGGTTGCCCTCTTGAACCCTTCATGGTGTGCCACTCCTCCTGCTATGACTCCCCTCTTCTCTGCACTGAAGTCCAGGTGCCATAAATGCCACCCTCTCCTGAGCCTCCTTCCACCTGGCTAAGCAAGCTACACTCGCTGTTGCCAGCCGCAGTGGGCACCTGTGCTCTACTCCACACGTATGGTTCGCACACTTATTTTTATCTGTTATTTACATCCCCTTGTCTGCTTGGACTGTGAAAACAGGTGGCAGACCACCATCTACTAGTCACCACATAAGTCCCAAATGCTACCTGTTACTTTGTCTGGGTGGCCCATTTCTGTACTCCCTCTTTAGTTCTGTCACCTGGGCACCTCTGCCCTTGCTGTTCTGACACCTCTGACCTTCAGCACTAGCCCTGCTCTCTTCTTCTCTGGGAGTGCCTCTGCCTGCTTGTTTCTCTCCATAATTATATACCATTGTGCAGCTTGCCACCCAGTAGCTTAGAAGAGGTGACGTGTTTGAACACGTACAATCCAGGTTCCATTGATCATGGTCATGATCTGTTTGATGACTCAATATTTGACCTCAGGATGAAGATGTGAGCAGAGGCCAGCACAGAAGAGGACTGGACCTCAGAGGGCAGATATTAGGAGTGGGCTCTTAGTGCCTCTCTGGTAATCAGACTTCTAGAGGATGCCACAAGGAAGCCAAGCTTTGCTAATACCACGGAACTTTCTTACAGTCCCTGCTACTGGGCCTCAGAGGCAAAGCAATCTTGTTCCAGCAGCTGGTGGTGGAGGGTTGAGCTTCACCCAGCTTGTATGTGATGGGTGGGAGGGCCACACTCACACCTCCCCCTGCTGGGGTCACATCTGCTTCTGTGGAGCTTACCTTCCTGCTAGTCAGGGTGCTGGCCCAGGATTCTAAAGCTGGCTGGAGACTAGGACGGCCCTGGTTCCTCCCGAAGGAATGTGGACTTCTCCTGTTTGATGTTTCTCTTCCATGGAACCTTGATATGGATCTGTGTGTACACCCCAGTTCTCAAGTAAAGAAGCCACCTGAGGCCTGTGGACTAGGATCCTAGGTGATGTCTCTGGCTCCTGGGACTTACTTAGCTGCATGTATTTGCATTCTTCTACTTAATTCAGAGCACTGGCTTCTTGATAACTATGGTTCTTAAGGCTCTCCTTCCTTCCCACTATCACTCCTCACTGTAGAGAATCTGTGCATCTACTCAGGAAGCGCAGTGCCCTCTACACCAAGCATTACCTTCGTTAGTGTAAACAGGGGGCTGGGACATGGCCCAGTGAGCTGCTTGCCACACAAGTGTGAAGACCTGAGATCGAACCCAGGAACCCACACAAAAGCCAGGTCTGGCAACATGAGCCCATAATTCCAGTGCACCTGTGGCATGATGCAAACTGGAGATAGGAGAACCATCCCCACCCTGACCCCCGAAGCTTACAAGACTGATAGCTTGGTGTACACAGCAGGAAACCAAAAAGAGAGGCCCTTCCTTAAATGCGATGGCATGTGGGGACCATCACCACAGCTCATGTGCTCACGTGCATCTCAATATTCTCTCTCTCTCTCTCTCTCTCTCTCTCTCTCTCTCTCTCTCTCACACACATACACACACACACACACACACACACACACACACACACACACTAAGTAAATGGTACAAGTTTTGACATGAGCTTATTACCTGAAAGGAGTTGCGAGTGTCTGCCTCTCCGCAATGAGTGGATACCATTGTTCAAGAAGCCCTGGCAGGGTTGAATACCAGCTTACTGCTGAAAATGTGGAGCATGGTATGTGGACCTCACTCTGCCATAGTGTTCTTAATTGGGTGTCATCAGGGAATTTGGGATGCATTGAACCTAATTTGCATTTAAAGGTAAGTACTGCTCTGAAGGTACAAGAGTGTGTTTCAGTAGAGGACATATTGGGCACTCATTCCAAGTTTCCCCGAGTCATTTGGGGATCTTTAACCTCAAGAAGGAGTGATATCAAGCCACTCTGGGAAACCTCGGAGATGCTCAGCAGCATATGGGCTTCTAAGGAGACAGAGGAACTGCAGGAAGTCTTTCCAGAAGCACCTTCATAGGCCTGTTTGCTCCTGTGGTTTGAACAGGACACCTGGGGGTTTCATCATGGAACAGAGACGAAGATGTGAATTAAGGAATTTAGACTTGTGCCTCCCGCAGCACCCAGAGCTGATCTGGCATTCTGATGAGAACACCCCCAGTCCCTGCAAGTTGAAGCATGAGGTACTTTGGCTTCACAGACATGTAGAGAGATTTCTAGATTACAAAAAAACACAAGACTTTGATGAGAGCCTACAGCTAAAATCTCACCCAAAAGTCACTAACCTCAGATCAAAAGATGTGCTTCATAGAGACAGAAAAACAGAGGAGGCAGGGAGGAGAGGGAGGGTGGGAGAGAGAGACACAGGGGAAGGCAGAGTGAAGGGAGGCAAACACGCACAGAGAGAGAGAGAGAGAGAGAGAGAGAGAGAGAGAGACAGGCAGACAGACAGACAGACAGGCAGACAGGCAGACAGACAGAGAGACAGACAGACAGAGACAGGCAGACAGACAGAGAGACAGAGACAGAAAGGGGAAACAGAAGGAGAAGGAAAATAGGGATGGAGATGGAATGGGAAGGAGAAAGCTGAATCTAGAACTTGGATTCCGCTCACAAGGACTTTACAAAAGAGGCTCAAAGTGGAGCTCTCTTTTCAAGCTGACCCTCTGTGATTCTAATCTCAGAACATTTGAGTGTATCAACAAGTGAAAGCAGATGCTCAATTCACCCAAGAGTGGACAATTTGAATTGTCACACACAAAATACGGGGTTGCAGGTCCCAGAAGAGTAGAGCACAGCCTGATTAACACCAAGGGACTTTGCTGCAGGGTTCAGGGGGAGATCACACCTGCCCACCAAGAGGAGACAAGCTCTAGTTTCATCCAGTACTTAGGAACTTTGATTGAACACTGTTCCCTCTAGCCCCCATGGTCTGTTGAGAGCACTGTATTTGGGACAGGGACCTTGCAGTTCTAAGTTGAGAATTAAGACCCACCTTTGGCATCTTTAATCTTATTTATCCTTCCTTGACAAGGAGACAGTAAGGTTTAGGTCTTCAACATATATATCTTGAGGACACATCTTAGTGGTCCAGAAAAATGGTCTGATATGGAGAGAAGATGCCTGAATGGCCTTGGAAGACAGAAACATGAGGGAGGATGCTATGGAGCAGACAACACAGGAGCCCAGAGGTGGAAAGAGCTAGGACCAGTGTTGTCGGGGGCCTGTGGAGGAAACGAGGCTCCTCGTGACTGATGGCCTTCTAGGATAAAGAGAATAAATGTGTTCATGTCGCTTGGACTGCCCAGTATTTAATTATTTGTCATGAAAATCATATGGAACTCACCAAGCAGGTTACCCCAACATATATACCAACCGAGACTGCTGATGACTCTAAACACTGAGTCTTGTATTAGTTATGTTTCTCATTGCTGTGTGAAAACACCCAAATAGAAGCAACTAACAGGCAGAAGGGTTTATGCTGGCTCACAGTCTGAAGAGGTACAGTCCATCGTGGTGAACAAGGTATGACAGAGTTCATGGAGATGAAGGCATGTTGCTGGGACTCCTCACATCACAGCTGACCAGGAATCAAAGGAAGAAGAGAGATCGCTCTTGCACTCAACTGCCTATCTCCTTTTTTTCAGTCTGGGACCCCAGCCATGGCATGTTGATAACCCATATTTAGGATCAGTCTCTCTTCAGTTAAATCTGTCTGGAAACATATCTAAGGAAAGTCTCATCAATGCCAATCAGGCTGACTATTGAAATAAACCACCACCACTGATCCTTAGAACAGCTACCATTGTGGCTATGTTGTCTGTTTAGCATGACAACAGTAGCTCGCAGTAGCTGGAAAAAGACTGGCTGTCACTATCAGAGAATCCAAATTGGGATCCTATTAGAGATACTCTGCTTCTGATTCAGTGAGTGAAGATTCCCTTTATCTATTTAAGAGGGATGTACATTGCAATGACCTGGAGATAACTGTTTGAATTACTGTCACCAACACACAAGACAGAGGCTCAATGGTAGTTGGACCCCACAGAAGGACCTGTAACCAGCAGAAACCATCTTCCCCAGTCTTTATGCCTTGTCCTCTTGGTTGTGGCTCTTCTTCACCTAGTGATTGCCTGATATCCTTTGCAAGGGACAAAATGTGTCCCCTGAAGGCCACTCACAGTTCAGTCTTGATGTCAGCTTCTGTTGGAATGATGCACAGTGAATGCACACTCTTGGGACAGAGGCCTCCTTGAGTGAAAGACCCTTGAGAGACCATCTTCCTGGTAACTTTTGCAATCCTGATAATAGTTAAAGTATCATTGTCTACCACAGACAGACAATCAGCAGGAACAAGTCCTCTCTTCCACAGTTGTCTGTGATACACCTAACCACAGCCATGGCACTACGGGTCCAGACAGGCAGTTGACTAGTTATTTCTGTTTTTAATTTCATGCAAGTTTGACACTCTCTCAAGAGAAAGGCATTCACACATAAAAAGTTGGGTGAAGGGTTTGTGGATTTATCTTAGTGGTAGAGTGCTTGCCTAGCAAGGGCAAGGCCCTGGGTTTGGTCCTCTCAGCTCTGGAAAAAAAAAGACAAAAACATTGGATGAAAATGCTGGGGGCACATAGCCCCCTTGAAATTGACCACTGACTGTCATCTGGAATCTGGAATCCTCCATGGTCAAGGACCCTCAGTGTCACAATGCAGACTTTGAATTCATTCACTGTGCTTTAGGAGATGCTGTGAAGCTTAACGTGTACTTGGAGTTGTGTCTGCCTTCTGGTCATGTCTAACCCAAGGTGTCCATAATAGAGCTATAAAAAGGTGAAACAAACAGTCCTTGGGTCTCTCTGTTCACAATTAAGGGTCCTGACAATTTATGAGAGCAAGTCCTGCATCTCAGGGAAAATCAAAATTCAGGAACCACGTGTAGGAAACTTAGCTAGGAAAGTACTGTTTAGAGGTGCAACGCAAGCAGGCAACTGGTCAACCCTCAGGTGTGGTAACAACTGCATGGTATAATCAACTTAAAAGGAGAAAGGATTTATTTCAACCCATCAGCGTGCAGTGTTAATCCTATCATCTATTGGTTCTGTCGCTTTGGGCTTGTGACAGAATATGACACTGGGAGTACATGGTGGAGAAAAAATAAAGAAGGGTTCAGAAAGTAGAATCAGAATGATCAGGAGTTCAAAGCCATCCTTAGCTACACAGCAAATTCTAAGTCAGCCTGAACTATGTGAGAATGGCTCCAAATTTCCAATAATATTAATAATTGATACTTATTTGAAAATACCATATTGTTATCAATATTAAATATTAACATATTAGATACTATATGCCACATATATTTAATAATGTTACTATTACACATTCTTATATTAAATTAGCATTATTAATATTCATTTGAATACCTGAGTGTCTATAAGTACATTGTGCAGTTATGAGGGATGTTGTACACAGGGAAGTGTTGATATACAGGCCTATCCCACATACATGTGTGGATACATATACATAGAAACACTTATATAGAGTAATATATGGGCATGATCAGTGACAGCTATGTGGAGGAGTGAGTCCAACCCAGCTTCTTGCAATTGAAGTATAGAATCTTCCAGGAGACCGCAGCCAGACCTACTTGACTCCAGCTCCAGTAGGAGAGAGGATTCTGGGACAGCAGAAGTGCAAAGTACATAGGTGGCTTTTTGTCTTCCGGAGCTATGCACAACCATGTCAATATGGCTGGCCTCCTCTAAGGAGCAGCAATGCATACAGAGGGCATTTGAGATGAAAGATAAACTATTCTGCATAGAATTAATGTGGCCCAATCCCACCAGTTTTCAGGAAGGAGGTAGGGAAACGGAGGTCTTAAAATGTCAATGTTGGGTTTCTACTGGGACATAGTCCTAGCAGTGACCATGTCCCTAAAGAAAGGAGTCTTCCTTCCTTGGTAGTCACCAACTTCCAATAGCTCCTCAGAAAGTGCCAGACAGCATTCTGGAGTACCTTAACTTCACCCTTTGTATAGCATAACACCACAGAGCCATTCACCTACTATTGTTACTCAGTGACAACCCTTATGTATTTAGAGTCAACTCTTCCTAGTAAAATATATTACTGCAGACAAGGTGATCACCTTGAATTTACAGCAGCCTCTTTTTTTTAACCTTTGGGAATCTCTAAGCCTGACCTCATTTTCCCCATCAGTGCATGGTGTGCATGTTGACCACATACAGGCAGAATACAGTCGAGGTCCACAAATGCCACTTCTTGCAGCGTTGTCACATAAGTGTCAGATGGCAACATCCTGTGATTAGATTATCACATTCCAAACACAGGAGACACCAGAACATCCTAGAGGGCTCACTGTTCCACTTCTGGGGTCCACACTTGAGCCACTTAAGGCTACCCAAACATGTCCCGGTGAAACCTTTGTAGCTCTCTCCCATAAACTAAGCATAAATTCTGTGGGAGATGACGGATTACTTCATATAGCATGCAAGCAAGCCCAGACAATAGCTTTAGCCATGACTGATTGCCTTGCAGTAACCCACTTTGTGTTAAATGCATTCTTGCTGTTCAATTCCACCACTGTAATTTTGTTCTTCTGCATTCCCCAGCCCTCTGTGGACTAACCAGGTTCCTTCAGTAATGATTTCTTTTCTATTGTATTGTTTTCTGCATAATCAAGTTGGTAGGTGGGGGTTTGGGTGACACGGCCATCTGTCAAGTTCATTTGCTCTGAAAATGCATGAAATAATGGCCTCTACAACTTGGGGCTATCCGTTATAGCAGAAGAATATCAGCTTTCCTTGGTGCTATCCTCTCATCTCTCTAAATTATTTTCCCCTTTCAATAAGATGCACACACACACACACACACACACACACACACACACACACACACACACACTTCCTTCTACCTGATGGGCTGTTTACATATTTGAGTTCTCAGAAGGATGCAAAAAATCCCAATTTTCTCTAGCACTTGTCCACTCCGTATTGCGATTTATACAATTAGGAACTCACAGCTCGCATGATACTAAGACAGCTGCTTTAAGACACTGAGCTGCCTGTGCCACCCAGAGGCTCCTTCATGACCTTCTCTAGAGGCTGGATGATGCAAAGCTCTAGGGAGACTGAATCACTGCAGAAAGGCAGCCTCACCCAGGTGCTTTCTCAGAAATGAAAAGCTGGTAAACTGCTGTTTTATCCAATTATCTGAAATTACACACTGGTAACCTTGTCCAGACTGGAAGATGTGAGCACTATCAAATGAGAATGGAGATTTCTTTTGAATTCTAGTATTTTTTCCATTTCAAGGACATAGAATCCTATGGAAAAATTCTCTACTTTATTTTATTTTTATTATTTTCTTATTTAATTAGTTTATTCAGATTACAACTCAATTGTTATCCTATCACTTGTATCCTCCCATTCTTTCCTCCCTCCCACTTTCACCCTATTCCCCTCCCCAAGGTCTATGACCGAGGGCGACCTCCTCTCCCACTATATGGTCACAGGCTATCAAGTCTCAACTTGGTAGCTTGCTTATTCTTTCTTTGAATGACACCAGGCCTCTCCATGAAGGGCTGGTGGTCAAATATGGGGCACCAGAGTTCATGTCAGAGTCAGTCCCCACTCTCCATATAACTGTGGAGAATGTCCTGTCCATTGGCTAGATCAGAGTAAAATTCTCTTCTTTATAAGGAGTTGATGTAATTAATATTAAAGATTGATAACTCTAAAGTTAACTTGAAGAGGTAACTTCTAAGAGTTGAAGAATCTTCCTGAATGTGTGGGTTAAGTGTAATGTTTGGGTGGTACCCTAGCCTCTGGGATGGGAGCACAGTGGACATATTTCTGTTGTAATCATCTGAACATGCCCGGGAGTAAGGATAATGTTTAGCAGTTAGAAGACCTTTTAAGTGGCTCTTTGTTAGTCTGAAATTTCATATGAAGAAACATCTCCATCCAAGGACAGGAATGCCTGAAGCTGTTGCTAGGTCTAGAGTGTTTTCTGAAGAGGAGGAGTTTCTATATTGAACTGGGGTGAGAAGAACTCATCCTAAATGTGGCAGAATTTGGCTGGTGGTACAACCTTTGACCAGGCAAAGTGGGAGCCACTTGAATTATTAGAGATATGAACTGAGACAAGTTATGGAACTTTGTTCCCTTCTCTTCCTTCTTCATCTCTTGGCTGTGAGATGAAGAGCATGCTCTGACCATGTATCCCTGCCATGGTGTGCTAACTTTCCATAGGCCCCAAACACCAGGGCCTCAATGTCAGACACAGACCTCCAAGCCCATTGGCCAAAGCAAAACCTTGCTGTTTTTCCTACTTTACTTCTGCCTGGTGACTTTGCAGTGACAGAAAGGTGGCTGACATGCATGGTCTCCTCCTTGGGGAGCAGGGCAAACAAATATTTATATGTATATAAAGAGAGTGGGTTCATCCAGTGCCTCTCCTGGCAAGGAAGGGTTACCTTCACACACACACACAAGTATGCTAGGGAGCCCAACTCTATGTATGAAGCACCTACATGAAGAATCTGAGCAAGACCAAACATCTTACCTAACCTTGGAAGCCAGAAGGCTCTAGTCCTGTAGTTGGAGAACTGGAAACCCATAAGAGTCCATGACATAAGTTCTAGTCTCAGTTCAAGGCTGCAATAGAAGAGCATGTTCCAGTTAAAAGACACTCAGAACGGGAGAACGAATCATACATGTCCAGCCTTTATGAGATTCAGCTCCGAAACAACTGGGCGAGGCCAGCCCCATGGGAAGAAGTCCTTGCTTTACTATTCTGCTGCTTCGAAACCAATCTCATTTATAAGCACTCTCATAGACACACATGGAATATTTAGTCCCATTTCTGGGTACCTGGCGGCCCTGTCAAAATTACATGTAAGCATAATCTTAAGAGCTAACTGGCTGCCATACTGCTAAAAACCTAAAGACCTCCTACTGCGCCCACCGGTTAAAGGTCCTACCACCATTAGAGAATAAAGTAGGCTTTGGGGGGATATTCTAGATCCAAAGACATCACTATGCTTCCTCATCTTTGAGTGGAGATTGGAACTACACATTCAGGATTAAGACACTCCTTTAAAAGAGCCTCTGAAGCCTGTCTTTGTTAGGGTTCCATTGCTATGAAGAAACACCATGAACAAAGCAACTGTTATAAGGAAAAACATTTAACTGGGGCTAGCTTACAGTTTTAGAGGCTTAGTTCATTATCATCAAGGTTGCACACAGGCAGACATGGTGCTGGAGAAGGAGCTGAGAGTTCTACATCTTGATGCACAGACAGCAGAAGGAGACCCTACACGGGGCATAGCTTGAGCATTGAAGATCTCAAAGCCAGCTCCCTCAGTGATGCACTCTTCAAGGCCATACTCACTCCAACAAGGCCACACCCATTCCAATAAGGCCACACCTCCTAATAGTGTCACATTCCCTATGGGCCAAGCATTCACACACATGAGTCTATGGAGGACATAGTCTCATTCAAGGCCTGTTCAAACCACCACAGGCCTTATCTTACACATATTTCTGAAGAATGCCTATGGTCCTCCATGATATAAGAATACCTGGACACTCCTTGGAACATGAGCAGACCATTTTTGAACCCATCTGTGATGGGGAAATGTCAACAATGTCACAGGATCTGAGTCACCAAGGAAATAAACTTTTGTACATGTGTGGGAGGGAGTTTCTAGAATGGGCTGGGATGGGAGAGTCATCATCATAAGTGTGGCGGCACTATTCTCTGGCCTAGAGTCTCAGTAGGAGGAGGAGAAAGAGGAGGAGGAGGAGGAGAAAGGAAACAGAAGAAGGAGGGGGCGAGACAAGCAAGCCAGCCTCATCTATCCGCATACTCTCTCTGCTTCCTGACTGTAGATGTGATGCCACCACCTGCCCATGCCTCTGCCGCCAGTGCTTCCCACCATGATGGACTGTGACATACACTAAGGCAGAAGGACCCCTCCCTTTCCTAAGTTGTCTCTGCCAGATGGTTTCTCCCAGCAATTAGAATGGTAACTAGTTTGCTGTGCTACCCAGGAAGGTGGTGGGATTAGGGATGGGCCTGAGCCTCGAGCCCTTGTCAGGGACAGCATAGACATTGGGAGAAATAAACCCTTTAGAGCTGCCTTCCTTTTCTGCATGGCTCATAGAGGCACCGAGCAGAGAAGGAGCTTTCATGCACTGGTGAAAGCCTGCTTCTCTTTGGGAACTCATTTTACTTAAAACCCAAATCCAGCCAGCAACAGCACAGCTTTGGCTGAGATTCAACCCTGAGAAGAGCCTGACAGGGCCCTTGAAGTGGATGTCAGGGAGTGCTCTGTATGCACTTGAAGGTGCAATTGCTGGATCCTAATAGCCCTAATCCTATTGTGACTGACTTACAGATTTCATATTTTCTCGAAAATTAAACACCACCCAGGAAGACTGTCTACTTGTAGCACTTCCTTAAGGAAAGAAGGGAGGCAAACAGCCATGGGACTGAAGCCACCTCTGAGTACAGACCCAGGGGAACCTCACATGTCTATCATGGCCCACTAAAGGTACTGCTCACTCGTGAAAAAACATCCTTTGAGAGCGAGGAAGGTGAAGTGATACACACCTGTAACCCTAGCACTCTAGAGGCTGAGGCAAGAGAAGGTTTTAGCTAAGGCTAGACAGAAAATCTCAGGCCAGCTCACCTACTGAGTGACACTTCATCTCAAAACTACAAGAATGCACTATAGCCCGCTGATGTCACCACTAGGCAGCAAATAAGCTCTGCAGCTCACTCACCAGCTGGACTCGTGGAGACACAGCAGCACCCCAACTGTAGCACTCTCCAGAAGCACATGTTCAGAAACATCAGGGAGATCTGACCCTCTGTAGAGACTGACCTACAGGTGTCTTGCTCAATGGTGCTGGATGCCAAAGTATGACAAAATCACAGAAGTCCTACAGAGCAAGAGCTGTGGCCCAGATAGACAGGGCTGGTGCATCTTCCTGCATGTGACATAGCTCTTTGGAAGGATGGACATCCACCTAGCACATTAGCCTACTCACTTGTGTCTTTATTAAGACCCTCTTGAATTCCAAGATACTTTCAGATTTGGGGGGATTTAAATGTCAACAGTGAAATATTTATATAGAGCATAAAATGAGGGAGCCCACCACCACCACTGACTCCTAGGTGTCTCTGAACCTCAGCAAATGTTAGTGTCTGGAAAGGTTGTCTGCAGCCAAACATTGCTCACATTAGTAAGTCAGAGTTCCAGCTTGCCCGGCCCTTCAGTTTGGGCCAGACGCAGAGCCCAGTCTGCAGATCTCAAGGCTTAACTGTATAGTCCTCTCTGGGCCGTTCTCTTTTGCCACTGAACTTGCGCATATCTCCATGTGATGGACAGACAGGCCCATGTGTTGAAGGAGCAAGATAGGCACACATGAACTTCACACTCTCATTTTCTCCTTGGCAGTGCTCCAGAGATTGTGTTGAGAGGAAACAAGTCATTGAAGTAGCTCAGTGGCAAGCCCTCTTTCCCTTTCTAGGCCTGTCGGGTGTCTTTTCCCTCTCCATCCCTGTGGGTCTTTCCAGGTACTGTAGAAAGACGCCATTCAGGCTCTAGATATTAATTAATTGCCTGGCAGCCTCTTCCTGCCAACTCCAAGCCCTAATTAATGGTAGTTCTCCTAGCCTGATTTTTCTATCTCCCAGGGGCTTCTGGGATTCCCTGTTTGCCATTCTCTTCTCATTCTGCCTTGCCAGAAGACACTGAGTTGCTGTTTAAAAGTACTGTGGGGTACGCCTCACATCTGTCCCTTGACAGTCACATGGGTAGCCAGGGGCAGACCTGGAAGGTAGCATCCCAAGTCTGAGACTTGCTCCACAGGCCTGAAGAACCTGGTGCACGGTTTAGCAGCAGCTACCCAAGGATGGCTGGGTGCGCCCAGTCTCTATACGCATGAGTATTAAGCCCCTTTCCATGCATTGGGAGTTTCAGACACCCTCTGTCTTTCAGGGCCCGACATCCATGTGCTAAGCACAGACAAAATCACCACACTGATTTATAAGACATTAAAAATGGGAAACCACAGTGGAGGGTGTTGTCTGCTAGCTTTCCCAAGATGCTGTGCTTCCTTCACTTTCCCTAACCCTGTCACCAAAGAAGGTGCTATAATTTAGAGTGGACAAAGAAGGGACAATGCTGAGGGTATCCTGGACATCACGGGATGTACGCTATGACTGATCCTCATGTCCATGGACACAGTGGTTGAAATGTGATGTCAGAGAGATACTAACAGAATCCTCAGAAGTCAATTGCAAGAAGACACTTAAAGAACTTGAGCTGAGGGCACCCAACATGCATAGCGTCATGCCTTTATATCATACGATGAAGTACAGCTAGGGTGGGACCCTGCCTGTTCATCAGTCCAGGCATAGGCACACTGTGGAAAGGACTGGAGAGAGCCTACGAGGCCTCCAAGCTGACTGGAGGGTAAACATGTGACAGACACAAAGGGTAGAAGCTGTAGAAAGGCAGCATCAGAGACTGGAGTGAGACCCACCGAAGCTCAGGAGCAGCTGGAGCTGCCAGCATCAAATGGAGACGAAGGATGTCTCTGTGGACGTGTAGTCCTGAGGGGGCCATAAGTCTGGACTTCCGTAACAATGAAAGAATATATCTGGCAATTTTGAGTTTCAAGGCTTGTAGTGATTTTTCCATGGCGGCCACGGGCATGGCAGCCGCAGACATGGAAACTGCACGGCCATGTGCAGTGGGATTCAGGGACCCACTAGTGGGCATCCTTCGCCACGGTGGGCATGAGGGTCGGTGAGAATTTAGTCTTTGCATGCAGACCCTACTGGCTGTGCTGTGTCTAATGAGCGGCCACAGTTCTAAACTTTGTGCAGAGGTTAGATTCACAGAGAGGAGCTTGGATTTTACTCGAGGTGCCCTGGGCTCTGCACACTACTGTTTTGAAAGAAGCTGGCTGGAGTCTCCAAGGTGATAATACTTGGATAACTAACTAATCCAGAGCACAGAGTTTAAGTCTCCCTTCAGAGCCACACCCAACAGAAACCACCCACACAGCCTCTCACCCTCCAGGGCTCACATCTGGGTAAACATCGGGTGGACTACATTCGTGAGCTTGTGTACATACATAAGATGCTGAGACAGGTGGCACTAGACGTTTAGCCCTGGCCATTGACCATTCCTGAAGCACAGTGATCTGCACATTTAGGGACCCATCCAGAACAACTGACTGTGTGCTAAGAACACCCTGCTCTGAGAAGTGAGCCCTCATCACCCACTATGACAGCCTCAGACCTGAATCCAGGCTAGCACCAAACTTTCCCCCATCCTTTCATCAGAATAAGTCCAAAATGGCGGGATGCCTTATTCCAAGCATGGAGTGCCATTGTCTTCCCCGCGGAATGGCCACTGTTGTGACACTAGCCAGGTGAGCCCTCCCCAATCCCTGCAGCCGCGCTGGACGCAAGCCTGTCTGACACATTAGCAGGCTGGCTCACTTTTGAGAGAACAGCACAGGGCCTCTTTGCTTTTCGCACCTTGGCTTTGCTCTGGGGAGGAACTACAGGAGGAGATGGCAGGGGGTGTGAAAAAATCAAAGTCACCATAAAGATTTCTCATGGCCCCCAAGGGCGACAGGTTGGTTCCTTGTCTAAAAGAGAGACAGACTTTTGCTTTCATAGAAGCCACTGGTGTTCAGATAGGCATTGTTACTGGGGCAAGGCCCTTGAGAGAGTTCTGTGTAGGATGGGGGTGCTTTAAAAGCTGATGGAAAGAGCCACAGGGAAAATCAGGTGAAAGGCACTGCAGGACCCTTTAGGGGATTTAAGTATGCTTATGCGTTTGTTCCAAGATCAGCTGGGATTGCTTTTCCACCCAAGCCCTGAGTTCTGTTGAAGCTTGTCTGGAGAAGCCCCTAGCCACATGATAGTGGGTGTCAGAGCACCTCTGGAAGTGATGCTATGGGAAAGGAAACATACCAATAATAGATTTGACCAGCTGTGCAGGTGCCAGGAGTCTAGGCTCTTGAGTGAATGCCTATATGTTGGAATGCTTGCTCTAAATGTTCAGCTTCTGGGCAGTCTCATAATCACCTCTCAAGGTATCACTGAGACGGCATTGGCTGGACAGGCTGTCAGAATATACCATACTAGTGCTTCAGCCAGAGACACCTCAGCTGGACCTGCTGCTGCATGCATCCCAGAGTGTCAGTTCTCACTGCCAAGGCCCCATGGAAGGTGCACTGTGCCCTCGTGATGATGTTGGGACTGGATGGCCATCGCTGAACTCCAGGGGCACATATGGCTGATGCAGTTACTTTGACTGTTTGCTGGGAGAATGAGACTGTCCCCATCTGCCCAGGGGTGTGTGTGAGTTGGGGCCCTATGGGAAGCCAGAAAGAACAGAATCAGAGAGATTGTGTGTGGCAAGGCATGTGTGATAAGGTTTATATGGAGAAGAGTGTGTGTAGGAGTGTGTCCAGGGCTGTTTTCAGGGCCTGAGTCTAGGTATGTATGTTACATGTATAGAGTTGTATGTGAACATATCTATAGGCAGGGATGTAGGTGTTGGGATGTGTGCATGGCTTGTGTGCAAATGTCTCTGTAAAGAGATGCATGTTTAGGGTTGGCATGCCAAGTGTGCATGCAGGGGCCTATCTGCTAGCATACATGCATAGATCCCTGTGTGCCTGAGAAAGTGGTATTCCACATGTCGACTAGAATTTCAGAAGGCTTGTGGCAGTGGCAGAGAGAGTGAAAAGGTTTGGACCGAGGGGCACTGTCAGGTGCATAGGTTGGAGGTCAAGATCACACGTGCATCCTGGACCACAGGGGAGGGGTGCGTTCCATCACTGTACTGTAGGCGGGAGGTCCAGGGAACACCTGCCACAGTATATGGCCTCTTTGTGGATCACTACCATGGGGGAGAAACAGCTTCGTCGGACAGACTTCCAACCTGCAGGTCTCTGCCCTCCCGCATCCCTCTGGAGGAATTGGCAATAATAGCCTGCCGCCTCCCTGTTGTTGCTCACTGTAGAACTTCGCCGAGAACCTGGTGGCCTGACCTGGCTTTGTAAGGGCCTTCATTGTGGGCCCTGGCCATGTGAAGTGTCCCATGTTCAGTCTGCTAAGTGAGTGGGTGGGGAGCATGCTTTGTTTGATATGGCAACTTTGAAATTAGCTTCTCCTTTGGAATAAGGAGTGCTTTGGGGGTCAGCTCCACTGAGTGGGGTGGGGGTGGGGTGATGAGGTCTTACACACCATCCTCCCCTCTGGAAAGGAGTAGATTGATCCAGACCACACCTGACAAGCTGTCTTCCTTTCTTTAAAACCATGGCTTTCTTTGTTTACTACTATTTTTATTTTCCACCTCAGGCTTCGTCTTCATCCTCAGTTAATTGCTAACGAAAATTCTTAGCCAAGCCCCGAGCAGTAGAAGTCCCACTTAGACTCTGGACTCACAAGAAAAGCCACCAGGAACACATCTGTCCAGCTCTTGGTAGCTTCAAGACCCATTGATCTTGCCTCATTAAATGGTGTCAAATCAGTACCTTTCAGGACTGCAGGACAGGGGCTCCTTCTAAGAATAATATGGCCATTTATAAAGCAAGGCAACTTCCATTGTTTTTTGTTTTCCCCTCACTCTTTTTAAAAGGCGGTGGGGGGGGGGGGCACTTCTGCAAAGCTGAAAGCAATCTCCCTGGAAAAACAATGCAGCCGTCTACTTAGTGTCAAACCAGCCGCTGGTGTCTATGTGTGTCAGGCATGTCAGAGTCCGTCTTGGGATCACTTCTATCATCTTCACAGTGCCCTTTCATCCTTCACCCTCTTTCCAGAAGCCTCTGAGTGCAAGAAAGGCAGAGTATGGGAAGGGGCCCAGCTAAGTCATGGGCGTTCCCTACAGAAGGAATATGAATTGTAGCTTGGGGCATCATGAGGTATGCTTGTGTGTACTTTGGGGTGGGGTATCATTGCTTCCTCATAGGATGACCTTTTCAGCTCACACAGGAAGCTGCTCTAAGTTCTATCCACAGCGATGCTGAAGCCCACCAGCTTACCTCTTGTGATGACGCAGAGACATCTTGCCCACACTTGGTGCAGGGCAGGTGCTTCAGGAGTATTTCTAGAGTTCAGTGAAACTCCACCTTGAGTGTGGATATATGGAGACCAATGAGAATTGACCATGTGGGCACCAGCACTTCCAGAGGGCCTTATGCTCTGGCCAGATAATTTCTTTAGAACTTCAGGGCACAGAAATGTGATAGGAGACCCACAGGAGGAGTTACTGCTCTGTAGCGAGAGCTCCCTGAGCTCAGAAGAGGGAGATCAGGGGCATTTGATAGTAGGGAGTGGTGTCTACTCGGGAAGTGGCTTCCCAGAAGGGAGGAAAAAAGAGAAATTTAGCAGTAAGTTTTGATTTGCAACTTATTATAAAACATGTTAGCTTTTATAATATCCAGAAACACGTTAAACATGAAAGTGTGTCTGCAGAGGATGCAGCAGCCTTCGGGGGAGGAGAATGGCCTGATGTGGCTTCCAGGTACCCTTTCTTCTAGAGGGGTCACCTCACAAGGGGCCTAGGGAGCTACCTTCAGGCTGCAGACTTGAGCGGCAGAGGCTGCCACTCCACTATGCTAGCCCCTCCCTTCTCTCTGATCATGCAGAATTCTGTAGCCTGGTCCCTCAAGGCCCCTTGGAGGCCACAGACAGCCAATCAAAGAGTCTGTGCACTAGGGGCTTCTGGAGTCCTAGTGCCCTCCTAGGTGCCACACTTCAGGTCTCAGCTACACTCACACAGCCAGCCCTGGAGCCTGGGAGGTGCTTTCCCTAAGGACTTTGTTGCATTTTGGCTACATAGAGCATGTGTACTGGACATATCTACACTGCATGCCTGTGGCATTTACTAATACAGGTACATTTAGAAGTGGGGCCTGCCTGGTAGAACAGGCTACAAAAGCATGGTTTTGGAGGTTATATTTACCATGTGTTTGGTGCTGGTCTCTTGGCCTTCCTTCTGTCATGTAAAAAGCCACCCCAAGAAAATCCTGCTGCTGGAGGCTAAACCACTTCCCTCTCCACTCCTTCTCACAATGGACTGCAACCCTCTAAATCTGTGAGTCAAAATAAACACTTAATCCCATAAGCAAATGGCAGGAATTTCTTTTAGCATTGCAATAGTAACTAATATACCCTTATCCTAAAAAAACACACATTTTATAGTAAGAGCAAGGTGTTTGTTATCATGACTTACCATGGCTTTCATGAATCCTCATCACTGTCATACTACCCGCACATAGGAGGACTGTGATCTGCCTGGCAGAGTTTTATGAGCAAAAAGTTAGTTCATTTCATAAATTCAACCTGTTCTCGATGTTAAAAAAAGTCACTACTTCTACAATGCCAATCAAGATGTCACATGCAGAGCAGCTGGTGGGCAAACTTGAGATCATCTTCCCCACCTATGCTCTTTGCTGCATAGGATACATATACTATCTCGTGGCCACGTGCAGCTGCTGACAATGCCAAGGTCTCTTGCTGACACTTCTGGAACTACAAACGGTAGTTTGTATGCTGAGGCATTTTCCTTGCTTAATCAGCGGGCCAGGATGACTTGGCCATGGCCTTCCTCTCTTAGTGTGATTTCTGCAGCCAGTGACCAGTCTTGGTGTTTGTCACTGGAGCAGGAATGAGCCTTATGAGATCACTAGCAACAAGGAGAGAAGGCTGTCCCTGAGATCTGTGTGTCCATGTAGCGGATGTGGAGCATGGCTTGCCTAGGAGAGGAGTCCATGTTCCCAGTTCTGCCGTTGTGTTGGAGTTGGAGCAGCAGCGTCCCACTCAGGCATCTCCTACCTAGGCTGGAGCAGATACAGCATGTACATCATAAAGAAGCAGCTGATTAGAAAGAGAGCATTAACTCAACCCAGTGAGTCACCATAGTAGCAACAGAGGCTGGCCATGGCCCTACTGAACAGTGTAGAATAGGTTCGTGGGGCATGTCAGCTAGGCTTGACTTACATGAACAGCTAAGAAGAGCTGGGCAGCAGAGTGACCTCACGTTCCGTGCAGTCCTCACAAGGTCTCAGAAGCAGTGGACTTGTGGTACGGGAGGGGATAGCTTGGAGCAGCAGGACGGAGAGAATGCCAGCACCTGTGAGCCCCAACCTGTGCTCACGTGCTACAGCTGTGTCTGCTGGAATGTTTGCATGATATGTTTGGGCCTCAGCTTTTGTTTTTTTGTTTTGTTTTGTTTTGTTTTGTTTAATCTATGGACTGAGGTCCTTTGATCCTTGCTTATACAGCAACTACTCAGTGTGATTTTCAGTGGAACAGACATAGCAGTTGACCAATGGGGTTTCCTCTCCTTGTGTCTTCATGGGAAATAAGTACAACAGGATGTAGGCTTTGTGACCTTGTAGTGCATGTAAGGGCTCTTGAGAACTATGTAGAATTGTAGAATACACAGATACTCTGAAGAATTTCTAGAAGAGAGGGAAATATGGAGACACAGAAGGGGCCATCAGTGTGCTATGTGAGGACCCCAGGAATGAAGGTGGGTGGTTACTATATACAGTCCTCCACTGGGCCCCAGGAAATGAAAGTTTGGGCCTGGAGGCTCCCAGAAGGGGGCAGCAGAGCAGAAATCCTTGGCAATGGTCAGTGAGACCACAGCCAAGTAAAGCCCAGTCACTGGGCAGCAGACTGGAAACACAGGGCAGACAGGATTGACCCCGGGAGGCCAGGACACTGCAGACAGCTATGCCTCCTGCTGCCAGGATTTGGTGGCTTCCTGCCTGCCTCTCCTAGGTCTGCATTCTGCCTCTCTGATGACACCAAGCAAACTGCCAGACATAGTTTTCATTACACTCCAAACACGAATTTAATGGTAATTTAAGTCATATGCTTCTGATTCACTGACAATGAAATCACCAAAATTTTAGCAATTAAATTGTGAATATTCCTGTGGCTCTCTAAATATGTTCAGCAACTACTATTTCATACCCAGATGCATAGACACACAAACACCCAAAAGAAAACACAGAAATGCAAAATATGATACTCAGTGTGCTTTTTAAAAAATATATTTTATTAATTTATTCATATTACATCTAAATTTTTATCCCATCCCTTGTATTCTCCCATTCCTCCCTCACTCCCATCTTCCCCTTACTGCCCTCCCCTATGACTGTGACTGAGGGGGACCTCCTCCCCTTGTATATGCTCATAGGGTATCAAGTCTCTTCTTGGTAGCCTGCTATCCACCAGGCTTCCCCATCGAGGGGACATGGTCAAATATGGGGCACCAGAGTTTGTGTGAAAGTCAGTCCCCACTCTCCACAACTGTGGAACATGCTTTTAAGACCAGTAAGATGAAGCTTTGTATCCTGTTTGTGCTCCCTAGAAAATTCTGAACATGTTTTTTTCCCCACCATTTCTTGCCAGGATGACTCTGAAGCAAGGGCATGGCCCAGCAGCTCACTCTCACATCCCAGCACAGCACTGTAAAAGTTATGCTAATGCTGTCTCCTGGATTGTGTGACTATTTGAAGAAGTCCAGGTAAAGACGGGTTGGCGAATCAGCGCAATTGCTGCACAACCTAAATGAATTCTCACATCGTACTCCTATTTAAAAGTGTATAGGTCTTCTCAACCTTCCTAATGCTGTGACCCTTTAATTCAGCTCCTTATGTTATGGTGACCCCAACCATAACTTATTTTGTTGCTACTCTGTAACTGTAATTTGCTACTGTTATGAATTGTAATGTAAATATCTGTTATGCATTATATCTGATATGCAACTTCCCACTGTTACAGACCAAAACCATGAAAATGTGTTTGCTCATGTCTTTGCCTACTCACACAAACCCTCATCCAACAGCCCACATTCAAGCTGGCCCATTAAAAAATTCACTTGTCCACTCACACCTTCATTTGCTAACCAACACCCGCACCTGTGCATCCATACCCTCACTGCACACCCACACCTGCACACCCACACCCTCACCTGCACATCCACAGCCTCACCTGCACACCTACACCCTCACCTGCACACCCACACCTTCACCTGCACACCCACACCCTCACCTGCACACCATCACCATCACCTGCACACCAACACCGTCACCTGCACACCAACACCCTTGCCTGCACACCCACACCCTCATTTGCACACCCACACCCTCATTTGCACACCCACACCCTCACTGCACACCCACACCCTCACCTGCACACCAATATCCTCACCTGCACACCCACACCCTCACCTGCACACCAATATCCTCACCTGCCCACCCACACCCTCACCTGCACACCCACACCCTTGCCTGAACACCCACACCCTCATTTGCACACCCACACCCTCACCTGCACACCCACACCCTCACCTGCACATCCACATCCTCACCTGCACACCAGCCTCAGTGGCTTTCTTGTCCTGAATGTGGTCTTCCTGCCATAAACCAGGTTCTCATACGAGTCCCACCTGCTTACCCTGGGACCCTGGGCTTGCTGGAGTTTCAGCAGCTGCTGAGAGGAGATGCTAGGAGATGGAAGGCCTGTGTGCAAAGCTCTTGCCAAAAGGTCTCCTCCACTTGCAAGATTTCACTGTGATCTCCATTGACTTCCATAGAGGTTGATTGGACAGTTGCTGTTTTTAGGTTTGGCTTGGGGAGTCGTGTGATAGATGAGCACAAAGCGAAATCTATAATTACGAGCCTACCCTACCTGCACCCCAAAGATCCTTGGCCTGTTCAAGGTCACCTGCAGCTTTCATTAGATCTTGCAAAACAAAGAGCATCTCAAGTGGCAGCTCCAGTGGAATGCTTTGGCTGGGGCAGCCATGATGGATGACACCATGAGGACTCTGAAGCTCTTCTCAGGATATGGTTGGCCTCTGGAGAGGTCAGAACAGCCTGCAGTAATGGGACTCACAGACCCCATTGAAGAGCTAGGGATCTGGCCCCATGGGCAGGAGTACTTGCTGCACAAGCTTGTGGACCTGAGTTATGACTGCAGCACACATGTAAAAATGCCAGGTGTGGCTTTGTTCACCCGTAAGCATTTCACAGGCTTAGCTGAAGAATGTGAACCGAAGGATTAGTGAGAGGCCCTCACTCAAGGGAGTTAACAGGGCAACCAGTAGATAGCAGGTGACCAGGACACTCATTGTCCTCTGGTATCTGCAATGCTTGCACAGGCGTAAATGATATGCACACACATACACACACACACACACTCACACATGCATGTACCACATACACACCTATGCACACGGATACCACAATCATGCATATACACCCTCGCTCCAGCTCTGACACATATACTAGTACACACACATGTTCCAGATTTGATACACTAGCATACACACACATGAAACAAGTGCACACATACATGACCCAAGTGCACATACATGCACAGGCACACCACACATATGCACACACACACTTACACACACACAAACAGACAAACATGGCACAAATGTGCATGTGCACACATACACACACACACACAAACATATAAACACTGGAAAAAGAAGAGGAAATAGAGACCCATCTTCAACCTCTTGCTGGGAAGAAAACAAGGAGGATTGATCATCCTCTGCACTCTGGACATTTGCAAGCCTTGGATACCCTCTGTGTAAAATGGCACTCACACCCTGACTCTCTAGAGTTCCCATGGGAGAAGAGCATGTTCTGACTCTTGGTTCTGTTTCCACCCACTGTTGAAGGTACAGGGAGAATTTATCTCTCTCATATTCTCACAGACTTTAGCTAGATGGGTTTGGTTGAACATATCCCTTCCTTGTTTTAGTTTTTATAAGGATTTGCATTCTTTAGGATCCTGTGTGGTACCTGGGAGTACACATTTCTGTGTGGGTGCAGTATGAGAAGCAAGCCTGAGTTGTCTTCTTACAGGAGAGTTTGCACAGGATGACTTGTGAGAGTCCACTCATTAGGAAGGAAGCTGCCTGTCACAGTAGGGAGTCAAGTTACCTCAGCATGAGTGCCTTCTTCATGAACAACTGACTGAGCTCTGGTGCAGTGTGGCATCCATAAACAGAGCTGGATGTGGCAAACACAGGACCCTTGCCATGGAGGAAAGCTTCACCTTTGACCTGTTGGTGAAAGCAACAAGATAACAGCCTTTGGGTACCCATGAGTAGCCGTAAAAAAGTAAATAGAATTTATTATATACCATGTGTGTCTTTCTGGATCTGAGTTACCTCACTCACAGTGATCATTTTTAGTTCTATTCATTTGCCTGCAAAGTTCAATATTTCCTTGTTTTTAATAGCTGAGTATTTTCCATTGTGTAGATGTATCAGAGTTTCTTCATTCTTTGGTTGAGGGACATCTAGGTTGTTCCAGATTCTGTCTGTCTATTATGAAAAAAGCTGCTGTGAACATAGTTGAACAGTTGTCTTTGTTGTATGGTGGTGCACCTTTCGAGTATATGCCCAGGAGTTACCAGTATAGCTGAGTCTTTAAGTAGAGCTATTCCTAATTTTCTGAGAAAGTGCCAGATCAACTTCCAAAGTGGTTGTTCAAGTTTGCACTCCTATCAGCAATGGAAAAGTGTTCCCTTTTCTCCACATCCTCATCAGCATGTGTTGCCACCTGAGTTTTTGATCTTAGCCATTTTGAGAGGTGTAAGATGGAATCTCAGAGTCGTTTTGATGACTAAGAACATTGTACATCTTTAAGTGCTCCTCAGCCATATGTGATTCCCCTGTTGAGAATTCTGTTTAGCTCTGAATCCTGTTTTTAATTGGATTGTTTGTTTTGCTGGTGTTTAGTTACTTGAGTTCTTTATATATTTTTGGATACTAATGCTCTGATGGATGTAGGCTTGGTGAACATCTTTTTCCAGTCTGTAGGCTCTCATTTTATTCTGTTGACTGTGTCCTTTGCTTTACAGAAACTTTTCAGTTTCAAGATGTCATGTTCATTAATTGTTCATCTTAGAGCCTGAGCTGTCGGTGCTCTGTTCAGGAAGTTGCCTACTGTACTAATGAGTTCAAGGCTCTTCTCCGCTTTTTCTTCTAACAGAGTTAGTGTGCTCATTTTATGTTGAGTTGTTTAATCCATTTGGACTTGAGTTTTGTAGATAGTGATAGATATGAATCTATTTACATTTTTCTACATGGAGACATCCAGTTATGCAGCACCATTTGTTGAAGATGCTTTCATTTTTTCCATTGTATGGTTTTGGCTTCTTTGTCAAAAATCAAGTGTCCATAGGTG
Source organism: Acomys russatus (assembly GCF_903995435.1). Classification (NCBI taxonomy): domain Eukaryota; kingdom Metazoa; phylum Chordata; class Mammalia; order Rodentia; family Muridae; genus Acomys; species Acomys russatus. The sequence goes on from NC_067145.1 coordinate 31,224,938, forward strand.
TGTGGGCTTATATCTGGGTCTTTGATTAGATTCCGTTGGTCAACCAGCCTATTTCTGTGCGCATGTCATGCCATTTTCATTACTGTAGCTCTATAGTACAGCTTGAGATCAGGGATGGAGATCCTCTACAAGATCTTTTATTGTACAGGATTTTTTTTTTTTAGCTATTCTGGATTTTTTTGTGTGTTTCTCCATGTGAAGTTGAGAATTGTTCTTTCAAGGTCTGTAAAGAATTGTATTGGTATATTGATGGTAATAGCATTGAATCTGTTGATTGGTTTTGGCAAGATGGCCATTTTTACTATGTTGATTCTCCTGATCCACGAGTGTGGGAGATCTTTCCATCTTCTGATATCTTCTTCAATTTCTTCCTTCAGAGACATGAAGCTTTTTTCATACAAGTCTTTCGCTTGCTTGCTTAGAATTACACTAAGATACTTTATAATATTTGTGGCTATTGTGAAGGGTGAAGTTTCCTTGATTTCTTTCTCAGCCCATTTGTCATTTGTATACAGGAAGCCTACTGATTTTTTTAAATCAGTCTTGTATGCAGCCTCTTTGCTGAAAATGCTTATCGGCTGTAGGGGTTATTTGGCAGAATTTTTGGGGTCATTTATGTATACTATCACATCATCTGCAAATGTGATACTTTGACTTCTTCCTTTCTGATGTGGATCCCCTTTATCTCTCTTTGTTGTCTTATTGCTCTAGCTAGGACTTCAAGTACTATTATATAATATATATAGCATATATATATATACACATATATATTATATATAAATGTGCAGCCTATAATTAATATATGCAGCCTCATCTGGACGCAGAAGGACATGCATGGCATATACTCACTTATAAGTCTATACTAGCCCAACATAGATGTCCTCTGAGAGAGTCCAGACAGTGGGGGATCAGGATAGAGCTGGGGCTCCCTGCTGGACTCTGGGTGGAGTTCTGAGAGTCATATGGAAGAGTGGGGGAATGGAAGGACCCCGAGAGGTCAGAAACTCCACAAGGAGACCATCAAGGCCAGAGAATCTGGACACGGGAAGGCCTGCGCAAACTGACGCATCAACCAAGAACAACGCATAGAGAGAACCTAGACTCCATCTCTGGATGCAGCCAGTGGACAGCTCCTTCTCCACATGGAGGGCAGGGGTAGGAGCAGGGGCTGCCTCTGTCATGAATCTGCTCTTTAATCACTTTCTTGCCTGGGCAGCCTTGGGGGGGGGGGATGCAGGCTGTCTTGATGAGACCCGATAGGCTGCTGTCAGATGGTAGGGGAGGAGCCCATCCCCCCTCCACAGTCAAAGGACTAGAGGAAGGAATTAAGGCAGAAAAAGGAGGGAGGGAGGGTAGGAATGGGAGGGTACTAGCGAGTGAGGGGATAACAATTGGGATGTAATGTGAATAAATTATAAAATAATTTTTACAAAGAAGCTTAGGCATTTGTAAATGTGTTGTTCTGTTTACTCTGTTTTCAAACAGCAATGTTTTTACAAGGGCGCTAATTCTGATACGTTGAGTGATGTATAAAAACACATTAAGGAAAAGTTTCTAATGTGCAAGAAAAAAAGTAATAGAATAAAAACAAAAGGTAGTTAAAAGTACCAGAGTGGGTTTTAATCCAATCAGAAAGAGGTTTCCTCCTACATATTGTTTGTACCCCCATTGTATTAGTAGGCATATCTTGACAGGCCAAATAAAGAATAAAGTAAAATCAAATCGCTGTACATTTTTAATTGCCTGAAAGGATAGTAACATGCCAAATGTGGAAAATGTTCCATACAGCACAGATAAAAGGCCTTGGAGACAGAAACTCTTTTTCACTAGAGTGGGAAGTGATGGAAGGATGTAAGACAAACAGGAAAGGTAGGAGCAGAGTTTTGAATCGGGCAGTCATGGGTCATTGTGTCAAGGAAAGTTCTGTGTTTCCCATGGTGAAGCCCTGTGGTCTACTGTGTTTTAATAACAGGCAAGAATGCAAAGAGAGACCCGGAAAACCAGAAAAAAATGAGATAGGTGAGGTGCCTCTCTACTGCTCCTCCCACCCCACACACTATAGGACAGCTCTCTTGGCCACATCTGAGGACACCTCTTATGCTTTAGCTGGGAGAGCCTCTCATGCCACACCTGGGGGTGCTAATTCCCTCACTGGCCTTGTGACTAACAGGTGAGTAAGCAGGAGGATGATCGGCTTGCTAAAGAGCATCTTTCAGAAAGCGGCCAAGATTAGTGCGTCCAGTAAACTAGCTGCTACCATGGTTACTCCAAAACCAAGGCTCTAGAACCGCACAAGTGAACAACAGGCCTCAGGCTCAGAGTTGAGGTTTCATGAATGAAAGCGAAAGATGGACAGTGTAAACGGGAGAAGTTCCAAATTTAAACATCATGGAGAGGCCATGGGTGAGAAAAGGCAAGGGGAGCCGCCCCGCACAGCCGGCCGTGGTGTTGGATGTGAGCCCCTGCACGTGGGCTGCATTCTTCAGAGTCAGCAGGAGCTCACATCAAGGCTTAACCTTTCAACAAAAGTGTGTTTCTAATATGATGCTGAACTTCCCGTCTTGACGGATTTATGGTTTACTAATAACTACAGATTCATGAATCTGAAATGAGATCAAAATGGGACCAAATGGTCCATCATCCGTGAAGGTGTGCTCCTTCCCACATTTCTTCTTCTTATTATTAACTTTACCAAGCTGATTGCCCAGAATAATTATTTCTGAGCTAAAATTGTTTTCTGTAATTCATCCGTCTCACAATTGTGTGTAATAACCAGGTCTATTTATTTTTTTTCTTAAGTAATCATGGTATTTTCATCAAAATTCATTAGAACCTGCTCCTAGGTGGACATGCTTTTAAAATATTCAAATTTATAGTTAATGTTTTATTAACCATATTTAACCTATAATTATTTTTCTAATGAAAATTATTCTGACTGCGCCATCTGATGTTATGAGGCTAGTAGTTCAAACAGAATCCAGAGAAACATTTATGCACAAAGGACTAGGCATTAGTCATTCAGAAAGAAGGGTTTGTGCTCCGTATAATTAATTGTTGCCTGAGTTTGACAGTCCATATTTTACTGCAATGCATTATTTTCCCTGGAATAGGCATTGTGGTTTACCCTCTCAAAGGTTAGGAAAATATAAATGTCAATATACACATTGTCTGAAAATAGGTAGCTATAGAGCAGTAAATAGTGGTGGGTGTGCAGTTTGTATGAAATATACAGATATATGCACATATAGAATCTTTTTAGTAAGTGTATAGACTCAACATGCTATAGATGGAAGTGCGTGTGTGCATGTAGTTTGTATATAGAATGCATACATATCTGTGTATGTTTCTATAATATTACCATATAATATGGGATATGTGGTATATATTAAAGACTATAATTTATGAATGAATACATGTTTGCATGCATATGGTTTACTTATAGAGTATAGCAAACTCTACATATGCTGGAGCACTACAGTGGGCAGCAGTACATGACTAGGGCTTGTGGTGCCCACACACACGTGTGTGTGTGTGTGTGTGTGTGTGTGTGTGTGTGTGTGTGTGTGTGTGTGTGTGTGTATACAGATGTTTATATGCCCATGTACTACTGTTCAGGTACTCTTCAACTGGCTGATGATGACTGAAAGTTCAGCAAAACAAAGAGGCTTGTGTTATCCTGGGGCATTGCCTGTCGGCATGACATTGTGGCCACTGGATTCTGGCATCTGTGATGGCCATGAGGGAAGTGTCCTGACCAGGACTAAGGCTGCCATCGTGGGCCTGTGGATTTGGCTGAGTGAAGGCACAACCACAACACAGCAATTGTGGTTCTGGTTGTGTTTTCTTTTCTTTCTTTCTTTTTTAAATGGAACTTCTGAGGTTGGTCTAGAAAGCTCCTGTAGGGGTAACAGGGGAAAGTTACCTGCTTCCCAGGTGAAAATGGACAGTCAGATGGACAAGCAGACAGACATGCAGGTGAGAGTCCTCTTCTGATAACTGCATATGGCTAGTCATCGCTCTTCAGTATGTGCATTATGCTCTTGGCCACCTGATGGATGGCATTTTCATAGATATTTCATAGCGTGGCCAGAGGGAAACAAGTGCATGGCTTACACTGTCACGTCATTCCTTCAGCGTGGGCCAACGGAATGTCTGACCTAGCCTATCTGTGTAGAGGACCAGCCAGGTCCCAGTCTCAACACATGACAGCTGTGAGATGCTCAGGTTCTATTTGGGCAACTCCTTTGTAAGCTCCATGCAGAAATAAGCAGAACTTCATAAGCAGTGACATTTCAATACACTCATCTAGCCCAAACATGATGGTGAGAGAGGGGTGATATGACTTGCTTTCCACATAGAAGTCAGATTCTGTATCCCATGCCAGGTTCTCCTGGACTCAAGCATTGTCTAATCAAAATGATCCCCAAAATCTAGAAGACATTCAGTCACATAAGTGTGTGAAATGTATTTTTTACTTGTATTTTCAGCTTACAGTAATATAAACTCCATCAGTGTCAAGGTCCATCCATAGCAAACATATGCCAAGTTCGGTTTATAGAAAATGCTTAAGTGCTGAGGTCACTGTGGAATGTAAAACCTACAGCAATAAATATATCATTGTATGATTAAAAGCTAGGCTTTCTCCAGGCATGGTGGTGCACGTCTTTAATACCAGCACTTGGAAGGCAGAGGCAGGTAGATAGATGTGAGTTCAAGGCCAGCCTGGTCTACAAAGTGACTCCAGGACAGGCAAGGATACACAGAGAAACCCTGTCTCGGGGAGAAAAATAGAGATAGGCTTTCTCTTAAATATTCTATACACACCCACACCCACACACCACACACTCACACATGCACCTGCACACATACCACACGCATACCACAAACATACATACAAACAGAGACACTCACACCCACTTACACACACACATGCGTGCACACGCATAAGCACGCTCACACACACACACACAAGCATGCACATATATGCATAAAAGGTACCAACAATGTTCTGAAGGTGATGGAATATTTTCACCTCTTGTGATAATATCAGGGGTTTTTTTTGTACCTCTCTGTATTCGTCAGGTTGTACCTTCACAATCGCGTAATTATACACAAAGTGTAACACAGGTATTGTAAGAAAAACATTGTATCCTAATTTTTAGGTCTTCAATACATTTTTTTTCCTAAAAGCAAAGAGCAAGCTAAACAAACATATCCAAAGACCAAAACTTTCCTTCTTAGGGTAATCCCTGGGATTAAAGATAGAAGACAAGATGGAAAGCCCTGTGGACTGTTCTCAAAAGCGACGTGCAAGCACTTGGTGGCACTTACTGTCATTCCTGGAGCATAGTGTGGCTGATAAACTTGAGACTGATGATGACAGGATGTCCTAGGCAGTAACATGTGCAGAGGCCCTTTGGTCCCTGGGAATCATCCACTCAAGTATGGTTTTCAGCCACCTCAACCCCAAATCCATCACATTATAACAGGGTACCTCTGCCCAGTGCACAAGAATGCGTGTGTGTCTGTCTGTCCAAGTTTTGTTGGCCAACTTCGTGCAATGCTCTAAAGCACAGCATTTAACCTCTGGTTTCTCCCATTTAATACAGCCTTGCTGTCTGCTTTCCCAAGGAGATGTGGCTCCTGATGGTAGCAGTCAGCAAATATTTTCAATCATGTGATGAAACCTGCTCTTCTGTGCATTGCCTGACTTGACACTAGAGATGAAAAGTTCCTGAACGGAGTCCTGGGAAATGTCCTGCTTCTATTCAAGAAAGCCGAGCAGCCTACCAGACTAGTGTTCCCGAGCCCTTGCAGAAAAACCTGTGTGATAGACCACGCTGGACTTCAGGGCCGGAAGGTTTGATTGAGAAGCCAGCAGAGGTCTTCAGTGGGAAGTCGCACACACTAATGAAGAGATGTGGGAATATTCCAAGGCTGACCCCCAGCCTCCCTGAGAAACTTCTGAGGGGCAGGTGGGAACAGCAGGCATGACCCTGTTTGATCTTTTCTGACCTCCTGGCCCCACCAACCACACAACTGGCCCAGAAGTCTAAAAGTGGCCTGGACTATGATTCATCAAAGAAAATGTTATTTTTTTTCCCCCAAATTACTTCAAAAGTAAAAAAGAGTTCAAATTTCTTTCAAAGCAGCTTTGTCTATCTTGGGGACTCTCTCTCTCTTTCCTGTTCTTTTCTTAAATAAACTTCATTATTAAAAAATGAAAATGAAAAGAATATCATACATCAAAATTAAACCAGACCCAAAGTCTACACAACTCAGTGAACTTTCTATACTGTAGAACAGGAATGGAGAATGGAAGCTGTGGAGCATCACATAAAATCTTACACTTTCAGTATTGAACATACTTTATGCAGTTATCCATGAAAACACACACACACACACACACACACACACACACACACAAGCACACACACATCCATGATACAAAAAGAACTAGGAAAACAATTAGTTTCATATTGTCACTAATAGCTCATGCCCATCATGTTCATTTAGTTGTTCCTCATCCCCTAATACTTACCACATCTTGTTTTCTGTTCTGCTGTTATGCTGTACCCACATGTGCATTTTTTACATCAATATTTTTATTATTGGCTGACTCTGTATATGAAGGACAGGACATGACATTTTCTTAATTAAGATTGTGATGTCTTGTTCAATATTAACATTCTAAGAACATGCCATCCATTTTCCTGAAAATTTTTTAATTTTATTCTTTGGAGGTTAATAATATAAATTTGTACACACACACACTTACACACACACACTCACATACACACACACTCACACACACACACTCACACACACACACACAATTATTCACTTATGTTGGCTCCAGTTCTTTACTATGGTGAATAAAGCGACAGTAAACATGGGTTCACATGTCTCTATGGTAGAGCATGGAATTCTCTGAATATTTGCACGAGTGACATAGCTGAATCACATGATAGGGTTTTTTTTTTTAATTTTTTGATAAATAGCCAAACTGCTTTTCACAAGGGTTGTTTTTTTTTTCCTGCTGCTTTATATGAGTGATTTTTAAAATTTTTTTAAAATTAATTTATTCTTGTTACATCTCAATGGTTATCCCATCCCTTGTATCCTCCCATTCTTCCCTCCCTCCCATTTTCCCCTTACTCCCCTTCCCTATGACTGTGACTGAGGGGGGAGGTTGTTTTAATTTGCACCCATGTGAACAATGGCCAAGCATTCTTTCATCCCCACATCCTCTCCAAAGCTTATTGTCAGATTCCTTGACAACTCTTCTGATTGGGGTGAGGTGGTATATCAGAGTAGTTTTAAATTACATTTCCTGATGACTAGGGATATTGGACACTTTAAAGAATAGTTATTGGCCATTTTTCTTTTATTTTTTTTAAGATTTATTTATATTATGTATACAGTGTTCTGCCTGCATGTACACCTGCAGGCCAGGAGAGGGCATCAGATCACATTATAGATGGTTGTGAGCCACCACGTGGTTGCTGGGAATTGAACTCAGGCCCTCTGGAAGAGCAGTCCATGCTCTTAACCTCTGATCCATCTCTCCAGCCCCCTTCTTCTATCTTTTAAAAAAAATCTCTCTACTCAGTTCTTTCCCCCATTTGTTGATTGGCAATTTCACTTGTTTAGTATTTTATATCTGCAATTCTTTGCCATTTCTGGATATTCACCCCTTTTCTAAAGTGTGGCTGGTGAATACTTCCCCCTTTCCCTGGGCTGCTTCCACTTCTGCTTGTTTCCTTTGCTGTACAGACACTTGTCTTCATGCAATCTCCTTTGTTGATACTCAGGCTTAGCTCCTGTACTATTGGCGTAAAATTGTCTTTTCTGCCACAATATCCTTGTTTTTCCTTCTAAAACTTCACATTTGAACTTAAAAACTAAAATCATTGACCCATTTTGAATTGATTTTCATACAAGGTGAAGACAAGAATCAAATTTCATTCTTCTGTAGGGGAAATCTAGTTTTTCCAGCACCATATGTCAAGTAGACTGTCTTTTCTTCCAAGCTGTTTTTGTCTCCTTTGTCAAAAATTAGATGAGTACAGCTTTCTTGTTGTATTATGGCTATTTGACTGTATCTACCATATATTCCATTTTCAGTCCAGCAGCAGGCTGTCTTTATCACTAGTATACTTAAATGATCAGGCAGTTGCTACACCTCCAACATTACTCTTACCTCTGAGGATTACTTTGGCATTTCATAGTCATTTATGGTTTGATATGAATTCTCATATTGTTTTTCTAAACATGCAAAATATATTTTGATAGGTGTTACATTAATTCTGTACACTAAATTGCAATAGTAGAGATATTTTCACGATTAATTCTGCATACCTGGGAACGTGGAAGAGTTTTCCATCATCTAATATCTCTTGTCATTTCCTTTTTCAATATCTTAAAATGTTCACTGTAGAAATGTTCACTCCTTTGAGTAGTCTTCCTAAGTACTTAATTTTGGGAGACTTATTCTGAACAGAATATAGTTTTCCTAGTTTTTTTCCTCAGGAAAAAAATTTCTCAGTTGTTATTCTAAATGAAGGCTATTTCTTGAAATCCTGATCTTATACTGTACAACTGCACTGTGCTTTTTAACCTTAAGAGTTTTATAGTGACTATATAGTAGGGAGGATGTCCTCACCACATAGTCATAGACCTAGGGGAGGGGAATAGGGTGAAAGTGGGAGGGAGGGAGGAACCGGAGGATACAAGTGATGGGAAAACAATTGAGTTGTAATCTGAATAAATTAATTAAATAAAAAATAAAAAAGAGTTTTATAGTGGGCTTTGTAGGATCTTTTAGGTAATGAATTGTGCTATCTGTGACTAAAGATATTTTGATTTCTTTCCTTCCTGTCTTTATTCCTTGTATGTCTTTCTCTTCACAATTTCTGTAACTAACACTTTGGGCACTATACCAAATAAAAGGAGGCAGTGAGCACTTTTGTCTCAGTCCTGATTTTAGAGGAAATGCTCTCAGTTTATGTCCATCTCATATAGTCACTTATAGATTTGTTGAATATAGCCTTTATTATCTTGAAGAAGGTTCTATCTTTTCCTAAAGCCTTCATAACTTTTAACATGAAGTCATGGTAAACTTTATAATGCCTTTTCATTATTGATTCAAGTAATTATGTGATTTCTGCCCTTGAGTTTATTTATATGGGATATCACATTTACTGATTTGTGTACATTGAGCCAACATTACTTTTGACACAAATTAGTCCTGCCTACAAGAAATGTAAGGATAAATATGGAGCAGAGATTGAGGGAATGGCCAACAATGACTGGCCCAACTTGAAATCCATCCCACAGGAGTGACCCAACCCCTGACACTATTAATGACACTCTGGTATACTTGTAGACAGGAGCTTAACATAACTATCTTCTGATAGGCTTCATTCATGCATCTTAATTATGTGTGTGTGTGTGTGTGTGTGTGTGTGTGTGTGTGTGTGTGTGTGTATTACTGTATGAGCCTTTTCCTTCATCCTAAAATTCCTTCAGCATAATTTTGTCTTCTAGCAAAAATGTGATTTTTAGTTGATTTACTATCTTTTTTGCTTAAAGTTATTTTTATAAAATTGTGTTTGCTTCTCCATTTCTCTCTTACCCCAGATAGCATTAAAATAATTGAGACACTAATATACTTTTTGTTTATAAACTTTACAGCACAATGACAACTCTATTCTTAACCCTCTAAGCTAATCTAGCTTCCTCTTTGCCAAAATCCCTGAGATACTTGCATTTTGTGTCTTTCCCTGCTCTGGCTCCTTTCCTCTCCTGTGACTGAATATCCTGCTTCTTTTTCTAACTCCTTCTCTCTTGGCTGGGAGGAAGTCCAGCCCTATTCTCTCCCATGTTCAGTGATTGATTGTAAACTGCTTTATTGGCAAATCAGGGGACTACTGGGGAGCAGTGTTTACACAACATTAAGACAGAAGATTCTCACAACAAGGATTGCAAACAAATATTTGGGCGATGGGCAGGTACAGAAATCAGCATTTAAATTATACAATAACCTTAATACTACATCTTTTTTTTTTCTATTTTTAAAGATTTACTTCTGTCTGAATTCATGCCTGCATGTCAGAAGAGGGCACCAGATCTCATTATAGATGATTATAAGCCACCATGTGGTTACTGGGATTTGAACTCAGGACCTTTGGAAAAAAACAGCCAGTTCTCTTAACCTCTGAGGCATCTCTCCAGCCCCCCTTTTTTTCAAAGATTTATTTATTTATTTATTTATTTATTTATTATGTATACAGTGCTCTGCCTGCATGCACACCTGTGATAATCATATCATGCTATAGATGGTGTGAGCCAACTTGTAGTTGCTGGGAATTGAACTCAGCACCTCTGGTAGAGCAGTCAGTGCTCTTAACCTCTGAGCCATCTCACCAGACCCAAGCCTACATCTTTCATCCCAAGTATTTCTGTTTGATTGATCTTCAATGTTTCAATCTCCTTGCTAAATTTTTCTTCATACTTAGACCTTTGCCTTCAATTTTACATTAATGTTGGCAACTGTCTTGTCAAGGTCTTGATTATATTTTTTAAATTTATGTATGTCTTTGTTTGACTCTCCTAAATAACCATTAATTCTTTGAACAGTGAGTTTGTAAATTCTTTTGCAGGTATTTTGGCTTTTTTGTAATTTTTGGTTTCTTATAAAGAAGTTGACCCACTGGTCTCAGGTCATGGGTGATAGTCATGTCGTATTTCCTATATTGCTTTGTCATGTTTTAGAAATCTGTTGAAATGGGTTTGTTTTTACTTCCTATTCTTCAGAGTATATTGGGATATGTGGCTTCTGTGATTCTGTGAAGGTCAGCTAGAGGACCCCTGAATCTTGATATTGACTGTGGGGTGAATGTTGAAGTGATTCTGTCTTGGCAATGTGCCAACAGGACAAAGGAGGGGCTGTACATTGAACACCAAGATGACCAGATTCTTCTATGAACTTGTTAGAGGTGGGATATCAAATTTCAGACCCAGTGAAGTCTGTCTACTCTTTGTGGTGCTTCTGTTGTTAAAGCCAAAGGCTCAAAATAACCTCTGGGACCATGGAAGCATAGGGACATACTCCTGTTTTTACAGTAACTCATTCTGAGAATGATGTGACCCAATGCCCGCTAGGGACTCTAGTGATGTGACAATCTTCTGAAGAGATTGAGGATGACCCAGGGCAACACTAAGAGTCTTCACATGAGGTAGAGAAACAAACTCTTTCTGGCACATGTGCTGCTAAATCCTTTACATGTCTACTTCTCCCTAAATTCAATGGCTGTCATTTGTTTTTCCCTGCTGAGTGTTTGTATGTCATTCCAGCTTTTTTTAAAAAAAGTAGAATAAAAATGCACAAAGGTAGCAGTTCCAGGGTAACATATTAAAGTACCTGGGAATTGGCAGCTGTAGGTTCATGGTTCTTGGGAAACACAGCAAGCAGCCGTATGGCTGAGGACTCAGATGTAGGCTGTATTCCTTCCTTCCTTGGTGCCATTTTAACTTTGCTCCTCAGTGATAAGGGGATATGCAGGTGCATGATCAATTGAGCAGGTGGGTGACCAGATGAACAGGTGGGTAATCAGATGAGCAGGTGATTGGATGAGTGGGTGGGTGGCCTGATGAACAGATGAGCAGATAAGTGGGTGGGTGATCAGATGAGCAGGTGTTCAGATGAGCAGGCGATCAGATGAGCAGGTGGGTGGCCAGATGAGCTGGTGATTGGATGAGTGGGTGGGTGGTCAAATGAGAATTGTCTGAATGTTGAAAGATGGAAAACAAGGAACATGATTTCATGTCCACAGTATTTTTATTATGAAAAGGCCATGTTTTCTATAGATGTGTGCTTTTACGGGTGTTAAAGAGTCACCAGGTGACTGATATGAGAGGTGTATGCCCACAGGCCCAGGACTCTTCCTCTTTCTGTAAATGGGAGTCAGGTCTTTCTGAGGTGAAGTCTGTTGTATTGGACATGAAAATGCTTTCTAAAAAGAGCAGTTGAGTATCCAGGGGCTGGTCCTCATTGGCGTCTTCTCTTTGTAATCCAGAAAAAAGTAAAGTGAGGGCCTTGAAACTGCACTCAAGACTGGTACACTGCCCAGGAGCATGAGAGCAGGGTATCTTCTGATGAAGAGTGTTAGACAGGTGGCCTGCAGACTAGAAGAGTGATCAGTAGCCTGACCAGAGGCCACTGTTTGATACAAGCAGTGTGGGAAGGTTCCCCTCACATCTCAGGAGGGCAAGCTGAAAGTCACCCACTCTGAGTTCACAGAGATGTCACTAACCCCCATACTTCATGTGGAAGGTAACAGGTAACAGTGCCCACAAGGAGGATATTAGGAAGAGCCTTGACACCAGGGCTTAACTTATCTGATGAAGAACCATCTTGGTATATAGTAGTCTAGACTATTCCTCTTGACGATCAGAACATCTGACCCACAGAAAGGAACTTCTCCAAAACTAGAGACCAGATGCTTCTAGTGAAATTCAAGAGTGATTTTGGTTCAACAGTCAGAGTTCTCTAAGAACATATTGTGAATTTAATCGATCTTGCTGTTAGTGAAAATAGGACCCCATCAAACCAGAACACACATTGCTGTCAGAGGATGAAACCAACTGGCTTCAGAGCCTCTCATACTTCCTTGCTTCCACCCCATCTCTGAACTTCCTAGTTGCAGGGGACTTCTCTATTTTATGTTCTGGAAGTCAATTTAACTTAATAAGTTACCACTGATTGCACATCTGGGAGGTGAAGGCAGGGCCTAGGCCATCATTGATATCACCTAGGACACTACATGGGGCCACTGCTGGCGACTAAGTCAGGCTGCTGTCCCTTGTGTCTTTTGGGCTTCATGTATATTTGAGAGAATTATGGGACTCTCTCTGCTTCTCCACAACATCGCTAGTGTTAGTAATGCTGAGTTTTGCAGCTTGTGATCGCCCAGCAAAAATTCCTTTTGCTGGAAATGTGGTCAGCAGATTATCCTCATGGTCTGGAACTTGGATACTCAAAGCTCGTGATCAAAAGCTGGTGTATCCTGCACCTAGAAGGTCCTGTCTCTATGTGAGTCTGTCTGCTGCCTTCTCTTTGTGTGCTTGTGTGCCCATGAGAAAGGCAAAATTCTAGCCTCTTCTCTCATATGTACACTAATCTACCATGAGCTCCTCAGCCCCACACCTCATCACTTCAGAGGCCACTTGCAGACTCCATCACTTCCCAGGGATGACTCCAACACAGCCACCGTGTAGAGGCACAACCCTTGGGATCCTAATGCTGAGTATAGTAAAAAAAAAAAAAAATGGCAGTTGCAGTGACTTGTAACCCCACTGTTTTTGTTGTTGTTGCAGTTTTAAAGTCATAAAGAGCATCTCCTTTTATTTTCACTGTAATCTGATAATCTCTATATTTTATTTTATTTTTTTTAAGACACGGTTTGGCTATGTTGCTCAGACTGTCCTTAAGCTCCAGGGCTCAAAATGATGCCCCTGCCTCAGCCTCCTGAGAAACAATGTTCATGATAATCTTTAAAAGATTTCAGTTGGTGTCTTTCAAGGAGTCACCTGGGATGCAGAGATAAGGCGTATGAAGATGTCAGACATGCATGCTGTTTTCGGTACCAGACGCCTTGCAGATGTCGGCAGTGATTCCACATCATCCTCCAGGTGAGTCTTAACAAGGTCTGCAGGACAGGCAAAGCCAATATCCAGGTGCACCACTTGGCATTTGGGCCTCAACTTGCATACTGAGCAAAATGCTTTTTGGTATCTTAGTGGAACTAAAAAATGGTTTCGCATTGCATATTCCAGAGACCCAGGGAAAGACCTGTGGGCTTTAACTGTAGCCAAGACCTGGCTCATCTGCATGCTCTGAGAGGCAGGAAGGACCCAAGCTCACGAGGCAGCCATGTAGTTGTGATGGGCATATATCAGTGTCTCTCAGCTATCCATCAGTGCAAACCCCCACTTCATCCACCTGCTCTGACAACAACTAGGGATGTTAAGGTGTGGCCATCACTTGTAGCACATGATCCAAGTCACAAAAACTTCACAGCACAGATCATTCTTCAAAACAAGTAGGTCTGGTGACTAGGACCATGCAATGGGTATGGAACAATTTGGGGGAGTGCAGCTGAGCAAAGTATATAGCAATGGGTATTGGTTTATTCACACATCCTGCTGTAAAACACTGCAATAATTGCAAGTGGCCCCAAAGCTCATTTAGAATGAATTCTCCATGATGAGAAAACAGCCAATGGGTTTTGTATGAGCGTGTATGTGTGTGTGTAAGAGAGGGGGTGTCTGCTGGTGTGTATGTGTGTATATGACCCGTGTCTTTATCAAACAGTACTTGGAAAAGCAGACTCATAAGGCTCCTGAGGAAAAATATCACCTTTAGTTTACAGAGGAGAATCTCTAAGTCTCGGACAGGGAAAAGCATCCCAACAGCCATGGGTGACTGTCCTTGGGCTGTGGATGAGTCGGAGCTGCCTGCACAACCATGAGGAATCCATTAAGAGACCCATGCACAGTTGCTTTTGTTAGTGTCGCCTCCTTAGGCAAAGGTACAAAATAGTGGCACAATTCTGTTTTCCTCCCAAAGTTGCTGGAAGCTTGTTCTGTCCCCCCAAAAGTGGGGACAGCCCTGAAAAGGGAGGCAGCTTCCAGTATGACACAAGGACCACTAGGGGTCAAGGGCACATTCCTGCACTTCTAGGGAGGTAGCAGTGTGCAGGGCACTCATGCATTATTGTAACCTAACATACTTGTTAGCCATTTTCCCTTCCTGGATTAAAAAATTGAATTATACACTCTGCCTAGTTACCAGGCCTGTGAAGTTTATTAAAGTTTATCGACCATGTGTGGACACTTCAGGATTCCACTTCAATCGAGGCTACCAAGATGGAACATTGAATTAAGAGGCAGTGCTCGCCTCGGCGCGGGTGGACTCCAGCAGAGCTACAGGTAGCTCAAGTCTCCTTCAATTAGACCTAATCATCACTCACAGTCAATAATTGTGCTAAGGGCTGCCTTCAAATCTGTGCGGGATTCGCATTTAATGTACTGATTCAGCTTGTCTGAGCCAAATTCACTGTGTACTGAAACCAAAGCAATTTAGTTCTTGCCTACGGCCTTTTTGGCAGTTCATCTAGAGCTGAGCACTGTGAGGACGCTGCGATACAATTTAATCTGAGACATCTGTGCGCAGACAGGACCTTTTCCTTAACGGAGAGAGACGGAGCAGCAGCTAAGCTCTGGTGTTCTGTGAAGAACCAAGCCTTATCTAGCCCAGGAAAAAAATAAAGCATTTAAGATAGAGTAAAAAGCCAAAGCAAAGACATTTTTTTTCCTGTGGGTTTATGAAATGCACACGGCAGCTC
This sequence comes from Acomys russatus, assembly GCF_903995435.1. Classification (NCBI taxonomy): domain Eukaryota; kingdom Metazoa; phylum Chordata; class Mammalia; order Rodentia; family Muridae; genus Acomys; species Acomys russatus. The sequence continues at coordinate 31,240,348 of NC_067145.1, forward strand.
CAACAGCCTCCTGCCTCAACCCGCAGAAAACACTTGAGCCCTGAGCCCTGGATTAACCATTTAAGGATATTACACTTATCTCAGACTGCAGCTGACGGCAGAAGTCTTTATTAAATATGAAGGCGAGTGTCTAGTCCTTTGTGCATTCACAGAAATATGGAAATTCCTTCACGTACATTGCTGGCTCTGTGTGGGGGAGGGGGTCTGGAAAGGGACAGCAGCCTTTGTCACCAACCCACACCCTCCTGATAGGGAGGGCTGGCCTCCATGTGTTATGTAACTCTGTCTAAAGCCTTTCTAGGAGATTGGGGAAGATGTGATTCTGTGTTGTTGCTGACTCATGACCCTTGTCACCACCTGAAGGTCTCCTGGCTTTGTTTTTCAAGAGTTATAGCATCACAGAAATCCAAAAGAATCCCACAGACACGTGTGATTGAAGAGCCATGCCTTGTCACTCCATGAAAGGATGTTCGGGTAGATGCACAAAGTGCACTTGGTATGTGTAGACTAAGGGGAGTCTTGGGTGACATCCATGGTCCACAGCCAGTTCAGATAAGGGCCCCTGACGCAGAAGAGTGCTGGGTGAAGGTAAGGCACTTGTTAGTAGCAAGCAGCAGTGGAGTTGAGAGGATGGGGCCAAAGGGTATATCGGTTCTTGGCTTCTAGCCAACTCTACAATCAAAGGTGACAGGCTAGTGTTAGCTCCGCTCTGGAAGTCTCCTTCTTCAACTCTCAGATTTGCTTCCTGAGGCATCGGGAGGGAGCACACTGGGGCCTGTGGAAAGGTCCCTGGAGACGTGCCACCTGGGATATAGTGGCTACACAATATGTCCATCTCTTTGGGAAGAGCTGACGAGTATACCAGCTGTCGTGCTCCCAGGTGAAGCTGCCTCATCTGTCCCAGGACACTGGTCAGCAAGAGGATGCTACAAAGAACCTGAGCTGCCCTTGCCAGCCCTCAAGCTCCTTCCTCCCCCAATTCCCTGAGGCTTTATAGAGACTCTAAAAGAAATGTAAGCCCTTTTTCTGGTAAGCCAACTCTGAGGCAGGTCAGGGGAGGTCATCCTATAAGTAGTGGGTACAGGTGTGGGGGAGTAAAGGTGTTGGGGGTACAGGTTTGCAGGGTTGCAGGTGTCGGGGGGGGTATAGGAGTGGGGGATAACAGGTATCGAGGATACAGGTGTGGGGAGTACAGACGTGGAGTGTTCCAGGTGTGTGGGGGGCACAGGTGTGGGAGACACAGGTGTGAGGAGTACAGGTGTGGATGATACCTGTGTGGGGTACAGGTTTGAACAGCACAGGTGTGAGGGTGTATTTGTAGGGGGTTAATGGTATGGAGGGTTAGTGCTGTGGGGGGTTACATGGGTGGGGGTACAAGGGTGGGGTTAAAGGTGTAGGGGATACAGGGTTGGAGGGAACAGGAGTGGGGGTACAGTGGTGGGTTACAGGGGTGGGGACTACAGTGTACACTTGAATGCAGGACAGCAACCCATTCAGGGCTATGGGTGGGAAATACTAAAATGGATGCTCTGTCAGTAAAGCATCATGGCAGAAAAAATTGCTGCCTAGAGGAAGACAGAGCCATGCTTTATGTCCATATCCCAAATATGGAGACACAGGATCTGAGCACATGCTCCCTGAGACTCTACTCAAAATGTGACCACACACTGTTCAGACCCTGTGACCTTACAGACCATGTAAATAGCACACACACAATATACTTCTCAGACCACAGGAGATACACACACACACACACACACACACACACACACACACACACAGACACACACACACACACTGTATAGACAGCATACCCATGTAACGCATACAAACCACATATGCACCCCCCATATTGTATATATGCACACACAGAACGCACCACAAATATTCACCATATGCCAACTTTACAACACACAGCACAGACCACATATACAGCTTATATGGCCTGTAGATATCAGACGTTGCACCTTCTACCTGTATTCACTTCCATACATCATGCATCATACGTTTGTGCGTACCATGTGTAGCACTCAGTGGATTGGCTTCTGATAAGTGTCGATTCATGTGTTAACCAAAGCAGCTGTTAGCTGTCATCTAGCCCCCAGAGAGTGGCATTCCATGTGCTACCCTATTGCTCAAGAGCCATGGACCACTCTGCAAAGGCCCACTGGTCCCAGTATCTGAACACAATGCCACCTACATATCCATATCACATGTAAACAGATATACTGCATACCTCAGATTATGTTCACATACCATTCACACCACACACAGAAAGCACATAAGCACCACTATAAGAGATAAATCCTGGTGCTTCTTGTACTGGTGCCCTTCCAGCTGTCCCTGGGAGCCAGCCCCACTCTAAAGAAACAACCTTGCTCTCCCCAGGCTTTCTGTCCTCCCACCCCCACTCTCCAGGTCTGATAATGACCCTCATTTTCCTCTCTGTGCTCTTTCTAATGGTTCCTTCTCTTTAACCACTTCTGCTGTCTATTTCTACTTCTGAGAAAGATTTAAGCATCCTGCCTTGGGTTCTCATAGTTTCTTATCTTCTTTGGGGTCTGTGAATTATACTATGGTTATCCTGTACTATATGGCTAAAATCTTCTCTGTGACAAGCTGGAGACCTGTGACAGGGAAGATCCCAGGAAGGATTTGAGAGTGACTCCAGCTGAGACTCTTAGTAGCAGGGGTCATGAAGACTGAAGAGGCCATCTTCTCTCTAACTAGATAAAATTCCTAGTGGAAAGAGGGGAACACCAGTGCACCCACAAAACCTTCGACCTAAAACTTACCCTGCCTACAAGATGTACAGGGACAAAAATAAAGCAAAGATTGAGGAAACATCCAACCAATGCCTGGCCCAACATGAGACCTACCCCATGGGAGACAGCCAACCACTGACACTATTAACAATACTCTGCTTTGCTTGTATACAAGAGCATAGAGCACAGGGAGTCTTGTGTAAGAGTGGGGGAGGAGGGATAGAAAGACTCAGAGGGGATAGGTGCCCCAGAAGAAGATCAACAGAGCCAACTAACTAGGGCCCAGAGGGGCTTGTGGAGACTGAAGCTTCAGCTAGAGACCATGCACAGATTGGACCTATGCCCTCTATATAGATGTAGCCAATGGGCAGCTCGGTCATCATGTGGGTACTCTAGTGAGGGAGTGGAGCTATCTCTGACGCACTCTGTTGCCTGCTTTTCGATCACTTTCCCCCAGCAGTGCTAGCCACAGGGGAAGAGGATACATGCTCAGTCCTGATGAGACTTGATGTGCTGAGGTGGGTGGGTGGGGAGTCCCCTTCTCTGAGGTATTGGGGGGAGATAGGGGAAACAAAGTGGGACTAGGAGAGGATAGAGAGGGTTATGACCTGGATGTAAAGTGAATAATTAATTTGTATAAGTGTCTAAAGAAAAAAAAAGAAAAGAAAGAGATAGATAGATAGATAGATAGATAGATAGATAGAAGAATGAAAGAAGGAAGAAGGAAGGAGAGAGAGTGTGTGAGTGCCTTGCTCCAGGTTTACCATCCTCTCCTTGCCATTGTGCTGTCCTTGTCAAGAATGCAGACACTGTGGGGTCAGGTCAGTCCTTCTCCCTGGTCTAGAGCTTCATCAATATTCGTGTCCTTGCTCTCCCATGATGATGGCTTATGACAGGTTCCATATGACCCAGGGGCTTACTCCTTCTTTCACAGCTCGTGCTAAGTTGTCATTATACCCACAGCTCTGTAGATGGCAGAACCTAGAGTGGGAATGAACAGTTTGGTTTACAGGTAGCCAGTCACTGCTCAGCATCTGAGACCCTTCAGGCTGTAGTAGCTGCTGAGTCTCTCTTGGTCCTCAGCTCCTCATTTAAAGAGATAGTACCTGAATATACCACACATGAAATGGACAGCTCCAATTTCACTATGAAGAATATTTTACTTAATGGCGATTTTAATAAACTGTTGAATGCACTGATGACCAGGTGGAAAGTTGCATCTCTAAGTGAGGTTACTGTCCCTGAGCATTGATCCCATCAAAGATGTGAAATCACCATACTTAAGACTGTCACAAAATACACAAGAGGAGCTTAGCAATCTTACTCTCCATGTGCCCCAGGCTTGCAATACCACACTCAACAGCAAGACAGGTGCCAACCCAGAAATGGCCACCCTCTCCAGCCTTGAAACATTCATTTAGTCCTTCTAGATAGAAGTCTCTGTCCACATCCATCATGTGTCTACGTAGACATGTGCTCTTACAAACCAATATGCTTTATGGAGTGCTTACCTAGACTGGACTCTTGAAGACTGAGTAGGTCTGTATGTTTACAATTGATCAGCTGGTATACAGCAGCAGCATTGAAAGTATAAGCCAGGAAACTCTCCATGAATATACCAGGGCCTCAGTGAAAACAAGGGTCAGTGCACTGGAAGCACAGAACGGCACCCAGACTTCCTTGTATCTCGCAGCAGTTCAAGGGATCCCTGAGAAGTGTTAGACCATGCCGCTGGCACACACATCTGTAAACCTCTGTCATGTGCTCATGTGCTCACCCTTCTCAAGGAAAGCAGTTTCCCCATCCATTATGGGAATGGTGAGCAGATTTTTGGGCTCCTTTCAAATTTACAGGCTCATGTAGAGCTGAGGCCCTGCATAGGTGCCTCAGTACTTTAGCTTATGATCTGTGTTGGTCCAGTTGCTTCCAAGGTAACCAAATCAGCTGCTAGCCATAATCTCACCCCACAAGAGTGAAATTTTGTACATCAACCTGATGTTCAAGTGGCTAGTCTGCTCTTCAGTGCTTAATGGTGTGCTCAGAAGGCTCAGTGGCCTTGGTGCCTGAGCACAATGTCATCCTCCGGCAAGAAGGAGGCAGACTTGCTGTGCTTGGGATGAAGGACCCAGTCAGTGGCCCAGTTCCCTTCACTTACACTGAAGAAGAAAAACTGGATTCATCACACTAAGCCTGTCTTCCCCAAACATGATTCTGCAAAAGGCCACAGTTTAGACATGGGAGACAGTTTCTTAGAAACCAACTTTCCATTCCCTAGCTGAAGAAAGTGCAGCCTGCACACATGAATCATGATTGAATCACCCAGTGAAAGGCAACATGACAGGCCCTGATGCCTTGCTTCCCCCTGAAGGCCAGCTCTTCACTCCTATAGACAGCTTTCTGGGCTCCTGTGTACACTGGGGAACATCTGAAAACAGTCAGGAGCCTTGGCGTCTATGTGAGTGCCCACTGCCATCCTTGCTCTGAAACTCTTCAAGAGTTTGGCACAAAAATATCAGGTCTGTCCCTTGGGAATTTCTTGTTCACTAAGAAAAATAAGGACTGACCATCAATGTTCCCTAAATGGAAAACATTTTCATCCAGCTGTAGTGTGGGCCCAAGAAACCCAAGTCCAAGTCTAGATGAGACACAGAGGCAAAAGCATCAGATTTGGGGTTGGGGGGGAAATGGATTGATGAGTCGATAGTTGAACTTGTAATGATCTTGGCTTACCTATGATTTTTCTGGGTACTTTATCAGATTGTGATCAGTGGACTAATGGGGGCACACAGACACAAACCATGTTTTTTTGGGCAATGATTTCAACAACTACATGATTCAATGGTCTACAAGACCTTTCAGGGCCACATGGTATAAATAGATGCCCTAGCATCGCTCGCATTAGCTTGGGTTTCTGTTGACCACACTGCAGCTTAGCTGTGTGTTTGTGCATTTTGCTTCTACTCTATAATCTCTTGAGTATTTTCCCTATAAGAAGGTTATCTTGTTTCTCATGTGGAAGCTGTCCTGTGGCAACTTCCACCTCCATAACAGAACAGCAATGGCAGAGGCCTGCCTGAGGCCTGTGCGCTGCTCAGAGCTGAGACCAAAGCGGCGTTTAGGGATGTCTTATCTGGCAGATTGCTTTTCCTATCAGAATCACCTGACTGGTACTAGAGGACAGGCTCATGGTAGGAGGATTTGCCAACACCCCTACCTGCCTGAAGCATATTTGACACAGAGACACTCTGTGATGGGGCAGATTTCTGTGATACTGACCGACTTCAGCTTTGTCTGAAGAGACTGTGCTATCCCTTCTCAGAATCCAAGAACTGTACCATCTCTTGAGAAAGCCTGGACTTTAGGAGACAAAGATCCCAGCTGGAAATGCTTCTAGAATGGAAACTCAAGGAGCAGTTGCACTTGAACATTCCTATTGCAGTGCATTAGTTTTACTTTCCAAGTGTGTGTGCATGCATATTTGTGTGAGCTCACTCGCTCTCTCTCCCTCTCTACCCTGCCCCCACCCCCACCTCCCCCCCCCCCCCCCCCACCCCCCCACCCCACTCACATACACACACAGAAGGGGGAAGGTGGGAGGGGGCAAAGGAGGGAGGGAGGAGGGAAGGGAGGGAGGGAGGGAAGGAGGAAGAACGTTTTCTTAAAACAACTGGGGCAGTTCAGTGTCCAGCAGCAATCCATTAACTGAATACCGTTGCTCCTATCAGAGGAAGAGTGTGTTGTGTATTTTTATAACTTGTTCTCAGATCCCCATTTCTGTTATGATTGTTTAGCTTCTTCTGTGACCAAAGTTTATTTCGTAGTGACAAGAATGCCTGGCCTGTGACTTCCTGCCTTGAAGGTCAAGAGAACTTTTCCCTAATGCACGGCCTAGGTGGTCTCGTCTGGGAGGCTGTTTCGCACAGGGTGCTGTGGCAGCTGGTGGGTGGATGAAATGAGTAGACGAGGGGACAGACACAGCTCATCAGAGAGAGACCCACAAAGCCTATTCAACACACTGATTTCAGGAAAATTCTGTCATTATAAAGATACCTATGAATAGTTCATTCAAGTTTCCTAACTGCTACACACTATGGGAAAACAGGTTCCCAACATAATATTCTATTAACACTGTTTATATGCATGGGGAGAGGAAAAGAATGAGGTGAGTACCAATCAGTAGATGGAGAAGAAGTGTCCTTTGCAGATAGGTGGAGAGCTGGCCCAGAATCTCAGCCAGAGTCTGGGAGTTCCAGGAGACAATACAAAGTTCCTCTCCCAAAAGTGCCCTTAGGAGCAGAGGTCTCGCCAGGACACGGCATCAGTGCCAGTAACTCCCTTGGCCTTTAAGCCAGGAGTCTGACCTCTGGTTTAGATGTAATTGTAGGCTCCTCTAATTAGGGACGTATCAGATGACTCTAATATGCATCAAGATCATTACCATTAGGTCAGCACCAGCTAATTGATGTTTGTGTAGGGATAGGTTTGGGAGTACAGTACAGACAGTTTAATAAAACAAACTAGACCTGGGAAAGGAGCCACGTGGTGAGGATGGAACTGCAAAGCCGTGGCTTATCTTCAGGACCTTGGTGGTGTAAGGCTAGCTCCATGAGGAACAAGGATTGTATAAGAAGCCTGGCATTTCTGCCTTCTGCTGCAGAATCAGATCTGAGGTCTATAGGAGCTTAAACTGGAGTCCACATAAGGCCTCCCAGGGGTGAAGCAATGAACTTCCGCTTGTTTCTCAGGCACATCTTTAGTTGGCAGGCTGCTGGACATCCTGGTTTTTAACCTGAAAGTGTGCATTAAAGATGACTTAGAGTGTCTTCTGCTCTGGGGTCACATTTCCAGAGTCTGTTCCCAGCATTTCAATACTGCTGAGTCTCTTTTCCTGGCGCTTAAGTGAAGAGAAAAGCTAAGTGATTTGCTACCTGAATCTCCTTGAGACTCAACTGCTCAGAGAGGAAGAGGAAGTTGTAAGGAGGGTGGACGTGGAACTGAGGTACATCTCTCTTGCTCAGTGACAATCATCAGAGTAGTTACAGCATAAAACCCACAGGTACTTACAGTGCTTCTAGAATTTAAAGAAAAGGTTACCCAGTGGTACCTCAATGGCTTTGTTTATTCACAAAATTTCCCAGGATGAGAAAACATAAACAGGCCATGGAAACAATATAAGCAATATATGAAAGAGCCACCAGAGGCCCTCATACCAAAAGAAGGCTGTACATGCATCAATAAGATGCAGTGGACACCAGGAGTGAAAGTGTAGGCCTGCATGGAAACCACTCCTCTGCTCCTACCCCATCCATATGACCATTGGTTTACTGCTGAAAGAAGTACCACAGCTCCCTGTTTTTCACACCAGCAATAACCCTAGATTTAGTTACATTACCAGCTCCCCTCATCTCAGTTTCTGACACACTAAACCCAAACACAGACTGTGGTCTGTGAGTTACAGAAAACTGACTCCCATTCTTCTCTCATGCACAAGAAGAAGCCTTCACCATGGCCACTGTAGTGTCTCCTACCATGTGTTTGGCCCTATGAACAAGTGATTTATCCCCACCAGACTCCCAACCAGAGCCCCTTCGGAGTTCATGAGTGGCTGTGTTCCAACTCTCCAGTGGTCAACTCTGATACTCTACAACAGGGCCTCTTTCCCCAAATGACCATATACCCCTATAAATCACCTGAATGCACAAGGATGCCCTTACTACGTGAGAAAGAAGTCCTTGGAGGACATATCTTTGCAACGTTCTTCTTGGGGGAAATAGGGTCTTGAAAGATAGGGCTCTGTCACTTCCTTCTGGGACAGAAGTGAGTTTCATGAGAACAGATCCCTGTCACCACCATGTGGAAAGGAATCTGATTCTGAGGGTCCCTTGGGAAGATCCAGTTGAGGCCAATAAATAAAACAGTGAGGGCTGAGCTTGTGGCTCAATAGTACAAAGACGGGGGTAGTAGCAAGAGGCCTGCAGGCAACCTGTATTTAGATTGTATATGGCTTTGTGGAGACTATACATACTGCATGTGGGGAAGACATGGTCTACATGTAGGCCACATGTAGACTGCCAGATGCCAAGCCTACTACCATAAACAAACCACCCCAACGCGTGAGAACCTTATCATCACTTTGGAACACAAGGCAAGCTCAAGTCCTAAACCCTCAATAGAGAGCCTGGTTGGCTTCCTCCTGCCAATAGCTACCTACTGACAAAAGTGAGGCAGCTATAGACCTGACTCTGGTGACTTCCTCTTGCCAGGAGACCACTTTTCTATTTCAGCAGATAAACCAGGCCCCAAAGCCAGAGGTAATGGCTGTGCCTGAGCTGAACAGCATTTGGAAAACAGAGCTATGACTGGCCTCCTTGGTCAAGCACTCTCCACAAGATCAGCAAAGCTTAGCAAGCCTCAGTGTGGTGGTGGCTCTGTGAAAGGTGCAGCCCAGGCCTGGCTATGCTTCTCTACCCTCCCTCTGGTGAGATACACCAGACAGTGTTGCTGGGATTCAGTCCTTTCTGTGAGGACCCACAGTGGTAGGTAGTTCACTCCATCAATACTACCTCAATAAACAGTCAAGAGATGAGAACAGCTATGGAGCATCTGAGTGTGAGCAGAGCTCGGGGACAATGTTGACCCCTGGCAAAAGTATGATAGTATGACCCAGAGGGCTTGTCAGAGTCCAAAATCAATCAAACATGATAGAGAAAAAGTCTCAAAGCAGCCATTTCCCAAGAGATCTTCTCAGAGGCTGACACGTACTGGATGGAGGACCTATTGAGGGGAGGGGAATTCCATCTGGGGCCATATGTCCTCACCTTGATAGCTTTTCTAACTGTCAGAAACCTACTGTGGTCATGCAGTAACCCATCTTCATAGAAGAGGTACAGGCAGACCTTGGTCCTCACCAGCTCCTAGGGTCTATATAACCAGAAATGGAGCACCTAGGATTTCTTCTAGGCCATGTAATTATTTCACGGTATCAATAAAGAAATATATAAAGACAACTTAGAGTTAGTCAATTTGCTTAGATTCTCACCCAGGGGAAATTGTGTCAGTCCACCACAGTGTGGGCCTGGGCATCCTTACCAACTTGTCCTGCAGGTCTGATCCTCAGAAGTTGGAAGAAATGGAGAGAAAACAATGGTGCTAAATAGGCCTGATGTGGATTGGAGACATAAGCCTCTTTATATCATCTATCTGCCTATTTATCTGTCTTTACCATCTACTTATCTATCATCTATCATCTGTTTAATCTGTTATCTATCTACTATCTATCTTCTACCATCTATCTATCATCTATTACCTATCTACTATCTATCATTTATATATCTGTCATTTATTGATCTACTATGTATCTACTATCTATCTATCTATCTATCTATCTATCTATCTATCTACCAATTGACATTAGTATTAGAGATGCTGTGAAGAGGTAAATGGTGGTGGTGGTGATGATGACGACGACGATGATGATGATATGATGATAGAAATTGTCTCAATTTCTAGCTTTTTTTTTTTTTTTTTTTTTTTTAGTTGCAACGAGTCTATTTATTTATTTATTTATTTTTCGTTTAGCATTCATTATTTTATTTTATTTTTTTATTTATTTTATTTATTTATTTTTATTAATTTATTCTTGTTACATCTCAATGTTTATCCCATCCCTTGTATCCTCCCATTCCTTGCCCCCCCCATTTTCCCATTATTCCCCTCCCCTATGACTGTTCCTGAAGGGGATTACGTCCCCCTATATATTCTCATAGGGTATCAAGTCTCTTCTTGGCTACTTGCTGTCCTTCCTCTGAGTGCCACCAGGTCTCCCCCTCCAGGGGACATGGTCAAATGTGAGGCACCAGAGTACGTGAGAAAGTCGTATCACACTCTCCATTCAACTGTGGAGAATATTCTGACCATTGGCTAGATCTGGGAAGGGGTTTAAAGTTTACCTCCTTCACTTACCAGGAAACTGGGACAGAGGGGAAGGCATCCTATTGGGACTCTAAATGAGAGACGCATGGGAGAACAGCAAAATAAAAGGATCCAGAGGGTCCTAGAAATCTACAAGTAGAACAATATGATAGGCAGATTTGGGCCCAGGGGTCCTGCTCAAACTAAGGCACCAGCCAAGGACAATACAGGAGGTAAACTCTAGCTTTTCTTTTAATCTAAATGATTGTCAGACATGAGTTACCCATTAATAGAAGGATTAATAGAGGGGCACACAGTGGGACCCAGGGCATTGCTGCTTGAAAGCAGTCTTTAAAGATCAGGTTTTTATGAAGCTCTGTATATGTGGGGAGTTGGAGGAGATGAGGAAAGATAGCTGAGGCTTGGGGGACAACTGAGCAATGCCAAACCCAGGATTTGACATCTATTCCACACCTGAACCCCACAAATATCTGCATTCCTTAGCAATCTAGAAAGCATGACCACATATCACGCTTTGCTCAAGATGACCTCACTGTCTCCACCAATTCCTGACACAGGAAATACCACAAAGGCACCACCTCCAGGGCTCCTCCTCCTCCTATGGAAACCGTCTCTCAGAAAACAACCGATTAAAAACAATGCCTTCCTGCACAGAGCATTATGGAATGGAGTTGACTATGAAGTCACTTACAAAAGACAGTATGTAGGTACTGAGTATTTTGGGGGTGTACTCAGTGGTCCTTAGGAACTGCCCCGGCACCCTAGGACAACTTGTTTGGCAGTTACATTAGTTTCACAACAACTGTACCAAAAGCCGCTCTTAGATATTCATAGTTGTGCTTGCTGCCTGCTTCTGCTTGCCCTCCATAAATCAAAACATTACTAAATCTCCCGCGAGGTGGGCGATATAAAGAGCTTTATTGTTCCCAGGCTGGCTGACAGCACGGGCTTCACAGGCCCATTGTTTCCATGCGGTGCGTGGGACGTGGGCACCTCTGATCCCGTTGGTCTAACTATGAGCCAGGAACTCAGCAGAGTGAGTCAGTGAAGCCTCGGGCCCGAGGCTGCTCAGCAAGTTTGTTAAGATCCGTCCTGGGTGCTCCCCATGAGTGGGACTGAACCCCTTTATTTCAGACGATAATTGCTACATGTGCTCACAAATGATTTACTGTTGTTGATGGCAAGCTGCCTTCCAATCTGCTGCCAAAGGGCACCGCCAGCTCCTGATACGCACATACAGATGAGAAATGATTAACTGCCCACTAAATTGCTACTGGTGTGATTCTTATCCCCTTGTCTTGCTTTGTTGGGCTTAGACGAAACGCATTCGCCCAGAGTGATGCTTGCATTCTTGCCTGGTGATGCAGACGCTGGAGGTGTTCTTAGACGGGCACGGTGATTCCAGGCAGTAATCTGCAGGCGATTTAATAAAGACCTGGGCTCGAGTTTCAAAGAAGAGCGCAGACACCCACTCACTGGCGTGCTTCGCATTGCTGGGCTGTGGAGTAGACCATTCTGCCGAAGTTTGTCGGCTTAACGAGTGTCTCTTATTTTTAGCTGCTCTTCCAGGCAAATGAGGCCCCAGCCTGTTATCTTGATAAGGGTTACATTTTTCTTAGCTTCAGTCATCAACTCCCTACCTGTTCACAAAGACTGGACCTGCTGGCAGCTGGCAAGACAAGACAGGGAGGAGCTCTCAGAAGCAGGTGTATAAATGATGGTGAAGACAGAGAACGTAACTTCCACCCATACATAGGATCAGAACCTCTTCCCGTAACACAGTCAAGCCCATTTCAGTTGGCAGAACTTACCAGAGGTTTTCTTCCAAAATGGTCTCCCAATCCCACTGAGCTTAGAATGATGCTGAGGCCAAGCAGAGCTGAGGATGACTGTGATGTTTGTTGAAACTGTCCATAAAGCCACTGGTTTGTCCTTTCTGACTCAACTGCTTTACTATGACCTATTCCCCCAACATGGTGACTCACCATAGAAGGGAACTATTCAGGCCTGAGAGAGCTTGCTACAGAGAAAGAGTTATACCCGTGCTAGCCTCTGTGTACTAAACCTCCTGCACAGGTGTGTCAGCGTGTGAGGAAGCATGCTCACAACACTGCTAGTTGTCTCTGGGATCTGCATCCAGGCCTGCCTCTGTGACTCTGTTAAATTCACTAATCATGTCTGCAGACTGTTCTCCTGCTCCCGGCCCTTGTGGAAATCATTGTTTTACATAAAGATAAGTCTGTTGAAAGCTAAAAGTTAGTAGGAATCTAATAGAAAGGTATTTGCAGTCATGATTGATTCCCAGGACTACAAATGTCACTTCTTTTTTTTCTTTTTTTCTTTTTTTTTTTTTTTTTTTTTTGATGTGCTCTCCATAAAGGCCTGGTCTTATTTCCGGGTGTGAGGGTGACTACAGTTGAAGGACCATTAGGGACCGATGCTCACCCTCCTGCCTCTGGAGACAGGTGGGCACCTTTTGTGGTCTGCTGGGATGGTAGGAGGGAATTCACTAAGATCCTACATTTAGGTGGCAAAGGAATTGGTCTTCAGATCATTGGGTTGGAACTCATTTGAAGAGGCCACTCCATTCCTATTAAGTACTTCTGTTTAAACAGTCCCTTACGATCCACACAACTGGAAATGACAGTCTTTATTCCCATCTCTTACTAGAAAAGTTACATGTAGCACATGACTCACTGCCACACGGAAAGCAGCAGGAAAAGCCGGGAGAAGGGGCAGGGAAAGCTAGGCAAAGCCTTTATTGGGGCCTCCCATAAGAAGGGACAGTTGAGACAGGACAAGCAGACATGGGCTGGTGAGTGCAGACAATTCCAGTAGACCACAGGACAGAGGGCGTCTTCCAGTGTGTATGTCACCTGGTTCTGGGGTCATGAGGTCAGGGGACAGGGGGCTACAAGTAAGCCTGGTAACGAGGGTGGGACAGGGGACTACAAGTAAGCCTCATAACGAGGGTGGCAGAGTACTCACCACAGTGTTTCTGTCCAACAGGCTCTTTCTTCATAGATACCAGCCAGGCTTCCAGGGCCAGCAAGCTTCAGAGCACCCATCCCAGAAAACAGATGGTCTGTTCTGCTCCCACTGCCACTCCACCATGCCTCAGGACTGCAGCCGGGCTGTGTGAGCCATGAGTGTCCCAGCCTGCTGCTCTCTGGGTATAAAGGCACACTCAGTGTATGTGACTGACTTCCAGTGCCTTTGGGAGGCAGGAAGACACAGAGAAAATGAACATTCGCACATAGGGTAAAATGAAGAGTATCAGGCCTATCGAATGGGCAGTGTGATAGAATTCATTCAAGCATGCACTCAAAAGTGCATGCATGGGACAAGTCATCCCAGAGGAAGAAGGCCATGCAAATCCTACATCTCCATGGTGACCAATGATCTCTTCCTTGCACTCTTATATAGCTCACATGTGGACTACAGTGAACCAGGAAAGGCTAAGAGGTGTCCCTCAGATCAGATTGTTCTGTAGCCTCTTCTGCACACATAACCCAACACATGGACAGTGAGTGGGTAAGTAACATGGAAGTGGAGAGGTCCAGAGAGGTAATCCCACAACAAACTACCCACGGAAGCTCAGGACAAAGATGCCAGGCAGCCACGTGCCTCAGAGCCTGACTCTGAGCTGAGCGAGTCCAATCTCCCTCCCGTTGAACTCAGGAAGTTCTTTGTTGTGTGAAAAATTACAGCAGGCAAGCACATAAGAGTATGGGCACTGCCTATGAAATCAGGGCAGTAGCTGTTGACCTCTGACTGGGTGCTCCTTTGCTACCTAGCAAGGGTTCGCCGATTTAGCAGATTGCATCTATCTTGTGACGCCTGTGGCCAGGAGTCTCCCACAGCCACCTAATGTGCCAACTGGGTGTAAGTTCAGCAAGATGCTTTGATCTTCCGAACGCATCGCCACCACCAGGGAGATGTCCTGGGAGGCCTTTTGGGGCCCCAGGAAACAGTGTTCATGGCCCTAACATGCCTCCTTTCCTACTTCCTCCTTGAGGACATTTCTCTTTCTTTCTTCCTCTGGTTGTTTCTGGAACAAGGGGTCAGTTAGGAATGGGTGTCGTCAGCTGGCAATCTCACCTCCTTAGAGATATTCTCATGGCTTCTTGAGCTACCCATAAGCCCTATTTCACAGACATCACCAGCATTCCACCTATTTCTGGCCTGAGCGGGGCCAGTGCACAGACCCTACTCCACTCCCTGAGGGTAGTGGCTGGAGACCTTTGTCGTGCCAGGAACAAGCTGACCTTTCCTTCTATCCCAGAATGGAACACCAAGTGAACCGAGAACTTGGGGCAGCCCAGAAATAATAAAGCAGTTGGTCTCAAACTTTCTCCAACTACGATAGCCTGGTGGTCCTTCTCAATTCACCCACATAAAGGCAGGTTAACAACATTAACATTAACAAATGGTTGTTAACAGGTGACGACATTAATACTATGTTAAGGCATGCATACATCTAAGCCATGGTGGAAAGTCAGGGACATAGACGTTGTCTTGTCAACAGTCTTCACTGTGTATAGAAAAGGTGGCCTTGCAACATTGTGTGTGTTCTCATCAATGTGTGCCATCCATGAACAGTGCTGAAGGCCTGTGTGGGCACACACACAACATGGCCCCGCTCTTCCATGGGTAGCCAGGGTAGCCAGGACAGGAAGGTGCTTCTGTAGTGTAGAGCTCCTATAGCAAGAGTTATGTGGAAAATTTCTCTACATCAAAACACTCCATCCTGGAGGGATGCTCTCCATGCTCAGGAGGTTCACGCTGGAGGCTCCCTAAGACACAGAAAAGGAGTAGCTTGGAGTCTCAGGGAGTCCCTGAAACTGACCTGAAGCAGAAGGCCTCCCTCTTCACAAGGTTCTAGCGGCTGTACAGATGGCTGAGGAAGCTCACACCGGCTGAGCTGCCCGGAAGAGATTCTTCCATCCGCACTTCTGTCTGTAAGCCATGCAATTATCACCCAGGCTGAGACAGGCTTCTGGTGAGGCAGCTCCTGCTCTGCTTAGCAACCCTTCACCCATATTCCTGTGAATAACCCATTAACCCATGTTCACTAGCTTGGACTTTAGTGGTATCATTACTTTGTCTACCATTTAATCCCTTTCTGAGGTGAATAGAAGTTTATTGACGTCACCCCAGACATAGTGTCACCTAACACAGTTTTGGAAGCTGACCTGGGCACTTAGCCCTGGTGCCGGAAGATCTCTCTATAGAGAAGTAATTCTGTTCTTAAAAACAATCCACTATTTGGCATCTGTGCTTGGAACTTGCTGTGTACTGGACTATATGCTCCCTCAAGACACATTCTACTGTTATAGAATTCTGTACCTGGTGGCTTTGTAAAGAGGACACAGAAGTAAGGCCACATAGGGAACAGCTCTCAAGGTCCAGGACACCTTGCTTCCAGAACTCCAGAAAGGCATGTCTTTCTTTACGCCATCAGGACCCTAGTTATCATGCCTGCATCCTAAGGGTGGTTTCCAGCAACCAGCAGTGTGGGGCAGGATTGCATTGCGTTGCCTCTTTTACTGATGTAGGGTGGGATGGGGCTCTGCTTTCCATCTTGCACCAGCTGCCAAGGCTGGTACATCCTGTCTCTCTGTCCCTGTCAGTTCCCAAATTAACATGCATGTGTCCTAGAGAAAAGGAGGCATCTTCATCTGAATAAATAGAGGAGTCAAACGCAGTGGTGATGGCCCTTAAATCAGTGGGGCATGCCATTTCCCCATTTTGTGGAGGAACTTACTTGCTTTGGGAGTAAAACACTCGGATGCCCTCCACTTTAACCTACCATCCTTCCAGTGGCCCAGTGGGAAAAGAGTAGCAATTGAAAGCTACTGACACAGATGCTCCACCAACAGGCAGTGTGTGGCCTTGTCCCCACAGAAGCTCTGGGGTTATCTCCCTCAGTCAGCAGCAGGTCCTACTTCATCCCTTGTTTCCTAGATAAGAGAGCTGCTGACTCAGCACCCTCCCTGTTAGGGGGACATGGGAGTTCTGAGAACACCACCACTTCCTTTCAGCCAGTAGGGTTAGATGGAGTGCCAGCAGGGCGGCAGGGTCAGGATGAGATGGTCCTGGGACAGAGCTGAGAGCTAAGCGTGTTGTCCCGGCAGCGAGACTGTCCACATCGCCATCCATCTTCATTCCTGCAACCAGCCTCTGGATCTGCAAAGAGAGTGTTGCTAAGACACATGGGCAAATCAAGGCAAATTTGAGGCCTGGTCACTCCAGCAGAGGGCCCATTGTTCTCCATGCTGTAACTGGTGATCCGAAGGCCATAAAAACCCGTGGGCAGTTGAAAGGCCTTGGGAAATTGAAAGGGGAGCCCTTCAGATAGCTTCTGTGAACCGCTGTAACTTTCACCCTCCCATGAACCGCAGTTTATGGAAAGGCCCGATGACAGCCTCTTGTTCCCACCTCCAGAGGGGGAGAGTCGAAAGAGAAGGCAAAATCAAGACTGAAGAGAATTAATGAGCCTTTACATATTGTCCTGTTTCCTTTGTTGTTTAAAAAAAAAATCTGGATGACAAGAAGAAGTGAGCGGAGGATGGGCAGCAGCATTGGTGTCAGGCCGTAAATCCCACAAAACATTAACTTCATTACATGGTAATTACTGCCTGCAATGTCTGCATTTCCACCTCCCCATCTTTCACCATCCAGCAGGAAGCAGCACGTCTGCTTCTGGTCCAGGTCGCATGCTGGAAAAGGTCCCAGCTAGTGCAAGACAGTGAACTAACTAAAGCTTCCTCTATAGTGGCAGTGCAAGACAGTGAACTAAAGCTTCCTCTATAGTGGCAAGGGTGAGGGGTGGAGGACCCACTAGGGGTATCTCACGTAGGACATGACACCTGTGGACGCCCTCGGGATAAGAATTGGGTGTGCACTTTTCTCTTGTCCACGTGTGCCTTTTTTCAGCTATATCCGCAGCCATGCTTTGGGGATTGTCTTGTCAAATTTCCAGACTTAAAGAATTGTGATTTCTTTTTACCTAGACTCTGTAATAAGTTTCCAAAAGCTACATTTAGGTTTTATTCTGTTGCCGGGATAGAAGTTTAAAATGGTCACAGTGAATGAAAAATCAGCAAGTATTCCTCTGCAGGGAGCCCCTGGTGCATGTTGGTGCTGCTGACCAGCTTGGAGTGGGAAGAGCGGCACCCATGGTTGTGAGCGCTAGGTTTCCTGGGAGGAGCTGTGCTCTGCAGGAAGGGATGGCTGTTGAGGATGAGACAAGCTTTTTATGGCAGAGAGGAGCAACTGAGAACAGGCTGCATGTGCCTGAGCTGCGGTTTAATCCCTAAAGCAAGTCAGTTCTCATCCGAGTTTTAAACTATAAGCTCAAAGCAATGCATGTTTTCAGATGCCCAGTTGGAGACAGGACTTTTTTTAGACCCCCATAAGTGCTAGTGTAAGTCAGAACCACGCATGTGTCTATAATGCCAGGAAAATGGCCTCCCTTCCTTTCAAAATAAAACACATGGCCTCTTCCTTGTCCCCTAAGCACCCTGTTTGCCAGGAACCAGGTAGGTGCTGTTCTCACTCCTCCCAGAACATAGCCGCCCCCCCCCCCACCTCCGCCAGGTCTCCTTTAGCTGGCTTATGGGAAGGGTCATTCACCAATGGAGTCTCAGGTGGAAGGAAACACTTGCAAGGCTGCACTGGCCCAAGGCTGGGGGCAGCAGGGCTGAGCCTGTATCCTTGTAAGCTCAAAGGTAGAATCCACAGAAAGAGCTGCTTGTGCGTTATGCCCTTGGGGCAAACCTGCCTGGAAAGAGATTCGCAATAGATTTCAGAGGCACCAAAGGCACCAAGAGCCCAGGAAACCTCTTTCCCTCCCACTTGCTGCTAACTCTGCAGCTCCCTCAAGCCCTGCTGCGTAGGTTCCTTGCACACATGGGCAGGGCACACTGGAGTTGGAGAGGACCCTGCTTCTCACATGCCCTTGTGGTCTGAACAGGAAGAGCACAGCACTCCCTGGAGGGTGCCAGGAAGGTGTGAGCACAGCCACCTGGAGGATACAAAGTCAAAGGTAGGAACTATCAGACACATGGAGCACACTGCACTGGTCCTGTGCATGCTCTCAATGCAAGGTCTGTTCTTTCACCAATTTGACAAGTGTTTATTCTGCAGTCCAGAAAGCACAATGCGTGATCCACGATGCAAGTGTAGATCAGAGGAGAAAATAATTTCCTGTTATAGAGGGGAAAGAAAAGCCAAGCAGGACAGACATTTAATTTGCTTGCCTTTCAAATTTTTATTTTTATTTTAACATAGATTTTTTTAAAAAAGGAAAA
Source organism: Acomys russatus (assembly GCF_903995435.1). Classification (NCBI taxonomy): domain Eukaryota; kingdom Metazoa; phylum Chordata; class Mammalia; order Rodentia; family Muridae; genus Acomys; species Acomys russatus. The sequence continues at coordinate 31,259,360 of NC_067145.1, forward strand.
TTGTCACATTTGTTGAGATCGGACACTGTAAAAACTTCCTTTGTTTTTCTCCCATTCCAGCCATGAGTGACAAGCCGTATTCTTTCCACAGGCTACTGAGTTTTTACTAAATGTTTGGAAAATGAATGAACACATTAATGAATGACTTAGCTTTATCGTGTGAGAAAAAGTGCATTTATGAAAATGAGCAAACCAATTAGTCTCAACACACTGTGGCTGTGTCCCCATTACGAAGACTGGATTGCAATAAAACCATCTGCGGTCCATCCAATTGCCTATTTTAACCACTGATTGGTTTGCCTTAAATCCACTGATTGCTTTTCAAATGGCTGTGTTTTTATTCCACCAGAATTCGCTTTAACTTTATGTGGATCGACAGCTCATTTACTACTTCAGGCAGGCCTGGCATTGAATTTCCAGTCTTGCTCTACTGCAGGAGGCCCACCCAGGACAGGAACACACCTTTATGGTCACAGCTTTGCCAGGAGCAGGAGCATAGTCAGCTGTCCCACCAGCCCACAGGTGTCCTTGCTCCTTTTAGACATGGAAGACTAAGAAATAACCAAGAAGCCATGTGGCTCCTCGAGGCTTGAAACATGCGAGGCTGCCCTCTAATTCATTGGCATGGGGTCCTGGCACTGGTGTGTTTCAAAAAGTGACAATGAGAAGAAAGCAATGCCTTATTCATTTCTGAACACGAGACACCGTTCTCACTGGGAGCCCAGTGCAAAATGGCTTATAAACACATCAGTATGGATAAAGAGAAACTTGGGCATCTAGAAAAGTGTCAAAGTTCATATTAGTGTCAGTTGGCCTAGACCTTGGGCTTCTGAGGTTTGTAGTGGCTAACATGTAAGACTCTCTACTTAAGGACAGACACTAGGAGGAGTTGGCCATACACATCTCAGCTGGACTTGTACTGTTCCTCATCCCAGCATCTAAGGTCTCTGAGATCAGATATGATTGGGTTGTAAAGTGACAAGTCAAGGAAAGAGACATCCTTGTCTCTTCCTCTACCGCATCCCATCCTCTGGACTGCCCCAGCGAGAATGCAGTGAGTTCACAACTCAGCAGTAAAATGCTGGTGCCTTAAACAATTGTATCCTAACTTACTCCAAAATGCACCGACCAGGTGGATACACACAGACTCATCTAAAAAGGTGCCCTGGAGCTCTATGAACTGTATGAGCTGACAACCCAGAGCCTCATCTGAGATGACCTGTTCTCCTGAACAGAGTTACTATTGGCCACAGGACCATGCGACTGATGAGTGTGGCACACATGCTGAAATATGCTCTCTGTGAGTGGCCAACAGGACTCAGCACCTAAAGCGCTATTTTGTCCTTGCACGGTTATAATACAAAGTGACAAAGTTATATTTCACAATTATAAACATAACCACAGTTCATAATTCAACATCTCATGGCGGTATACTTAAGGTAAAACAGAATACGCACATACATCAGAAGACTGCAGTTCAAATCTGTAATTCATGGCATAATAATGTAGTATGTCTTCCCAAATGAAAGCTATATGCATTCATTTGGCAAATCTGCTTTCCGTTTATTATGCACTTTATTCTGAGGAAGTGCATACTCACACATGCATCTGTGGGAGGCAGTTTCTCCACATAGAAAACTTAGTATGCAGAGTGACGCTAGGATTTTATGAAAAGTATAATGTTCTGTGTTCCCTCAGTTTCATGAGTGCTCAGTATTCAGCATGCAGAAGAAAATATGATCCGTCTATATCTGAGAGGTTGAAGTTCCATTTGGTCCTGATGAGAATATGTGTGTGTGCATGCGTGTGTGTGTGGGGGGGGGGTTATAGGAGGTGTATGTGTGCATTATACTTGCCTGAGAATGTGGAGGTTTACATGCATCCACACGTACATGTGTACAAGGGTGCTGTATGTAAGTGTATATATGTCGGGGGGGTGCTTGTGTGTGCATATGATGTATGTGAGACCAGGAAACCACAGCAGGCAGGGAAGTAGGGTGAGATGCCCAATGGCTGTCACAGATACTGTGCCTCCTGCAGAAGTTAAGTCAAGAGAAATAAAGCATCACATAGAAGCTGCATTGTGGTCATCGCTGAAGGTGACACTGTTTGCTTCAAGTACTTTCTCATAATCTGGGACCTCCAGCTTTCCCTCAGTATATAAGGCTCTGATCAGCTCCTTTCAGCCTCTGAAGTGAAATGTGCTCCCTCAAGGGGATCAATACAAACAGGGAAAGAGTTTAAACAAAGGTGGAAAGTGCACATGGGCCTCAAACCATAACGTCATGATGCAGGAGAAAAGGCTACAATGTCAACCACCAGATTAACGATGTGAATGAATGACGAGGTCACCCCAACAGCCCTCCTCTGCCAGCCCCTAATCCCACTGGGACTGACTGGTTCCCACAGGACTGCACATACCAGAACCTGGCAAATGGTCACTGAATGAACAACATGCAGGTGACTTCCTGCCCTTGGCCAGCCCCTTCCTATAGATAATAGTCCTGGAGACTAGAGACTGAGAGGTCCCAATGTCCTGTCCTTACACCAGGACTAGGATCTACCAGAAGCTGGAAACTCTTCCAAGTAGCCACAGGAAGTTTGTACTTTGGAAATGAACCTTAGTTTCTTCTGACTTCCTCTTCCTTCAAACCTTCAGAATGGGAATTGAAGAGATGCCTGCCTTCCTGCCACCATTTTGGTAGCACAGTCTACTCCCTCATGCATTCTGGGAGTGTCAGTATATTATTCTAAAGGTGTTTATTGTACCCCTGACCACCCTTGAAGGTTTGAATGACTTCTACTCTGTGTGTACACTCCTGTCTTCTTCTGAAAGGGTATGGCCAAGGCAGGGTGTGCTGTCATTGCTGAAGAGAGAGTCATTAGTTCACCTACCTGCTGAAGCTCCTTAAGTCCTGCCTCTGACCAATCAACTACATGTCTCCATCATAGTCTCTCAGGAATGTGGACATACATTCTCAAAAGATACAGAAACCAATGTCAGCAATGATGTTCTCTGTCATTAGCCCAGGTAAACAAAATTCAGGCAGCCGTGATGCATGATGCAAGTGGAATACTGTGTGGCAATAAAATTCTCATAGTGGAATACTGTGTAGCAATGAAATAACAGTGAGCCACTTATGCCTAGTGTCTCTCTCTCTCTCTCTCTCTCTCTCTCTCTCTCTCTCTCTCTCTCTCTCTCTCTCTCTCTCTCTCTCTCTGTGTGTGTGTGTGTGTGTGTGTGTGTGTGTGTGTGTGTGTGTGTGTGTGTCTATAAGCATCACAGAACCAGGCTTCACAATCATTAGATAAGAAACAGGCAGTATGACCTTGATTGATCATGTTGACTGTGTTTACTAGAAGGGGTCTCATGACCACAGGTGGCCCAGGAAGGCAGCTGTGAGTCTGCCATGGTCTCCATCACTCTATTCAAACTTTTAAAAAAGTGCACAGTTCCATATACTTCAGGTGTGGGCCCGTTCTGTATGTGATCTGTGTGTGCCACACACAGGAAGGGAGCCAGAGTGCATATACTGCCCACAGGAAGTGAGTCAAAAGGTAAGTCGAAGACTCGTTCAGGAACCTCTCCTTCACACCCATTTGCTGATCCTTCTGAACCTCCACTAAAACATTCTCACTGGTTCTCACACCTGTGACAGGCACAGTTTGACCTCCAGACACCCGTGTCAATGAGTGGCCCAGGAAAAGAGCAGATGGCTGTGGCAGTCTCTGGGCCTCTCACACAAAGTCAGCACCCCTATTTGGGCTGCCCCAGGCAGACATGTGGGGTTTGAGGTGAAGAATTCATTGCCTTTTAAACACAAGGGCCCACAGTGGCTTAACTGATGGATTTTTCAAGTTAATTTTCTTAACACGGATGTAAAGTGGTGTAGGGCATGTAGCCTTTAACACTTGTTATTAGTGAAATTCAATAAAACTTTAAAAAGTCTCAAGGTTTATTACTACATCATGCATTTCCAGGAATCACACTTCTTCTGGGCTCCGTGTTAAACGGGAGGTATTACAGTTTTTGTTTTGTTTTGTGAGAGAATTGGTATTACAGTTTTGTTTTGTTTTGGCAAGTGTGAGAGAATTTCTTCGCCTGTTTTCAGTTGCACCAACCAATAGAAGCATTTCTTTTCCTAGTTCAAAAAGCACTTTTGAGGACTTGTAACACAATTAGCTTGTTCCAAAACTCTGACTTGGCACATGAAGACCATCTAACTCAGAGTGGAGCCCAGGCTGCTGTAGATGTTTTGCAGCCAAGTCCATTTGCCTGTGGCTGACCATGATGCCACGTGTGGGGCCAGGGGAGCCCTCTGCACACACATGTCTGCAGGGCCACTGCAGTCACCTGCTCTGAAGTATGAAAAGACCAAGTAGTAGATTCACAGAGTCAGCAACACTTTCTAATCACACCTTAAGCAGCTGGACCAAAGCCAGACTCATCTATTTCTCATAAGACCTGAAATTTTTATTTCATCATAACTCAAGTCTTCAGCTTTTATTTAGAAGATAAAGATAGAGTTGTCTATGTCTTTTGCCATCAAACTGTCAGAAAAGGTAAAATATGGGCTCATTGACTAAAGCTTGGCTTTCTGACAATAGGTTTCCATTGCTCTAAAAGGTCTTAAAATCTAGATGAGTGAGCAGTGTGGAGCACTCACAGATGGGTCTCTTGAGGTGATCATTCCACACTCAGGCTTTCCTCATGGACCACATAAACAAAAACAGCACCACTGTGAGTACCCCGACATCCAGCATGCATGACAACCGTATCCCGACATCTAGCATGTGTGACAACTGTACCCTGATATCCAGCATGCCTTGCAACTATTCTGACATCCATCATGGCTGACAACTGTACCCCGATATCAAGCATGCCTGACAACTATATCTGACATCCGCCATGCCTGGCAACTGTACCCTGGCATCTGGCATTCCTGACAACTGTACCATGAAATCCAGCATTCCTGACAATTCTACCACAACATCCAACATTTCTGACAACTGTACCCTGGCATTCAGCATTCCTCACAAATATGTCCAGACATCCAGCATGCCTGACAACTGTACCCCAATAGCCAACATACCTGACAACTGTACCTCAACATCCACCACACCTGACAACTGTACCTCTACATCCACCATACCTGACAACTGTACCCTGACATCTACCATGCCTCACAGCTGTACCCCAACATCCACTATGCCTGAAAACTGCAACCTGATATCCACCATGCCTGAAAACTGTAGCCCGTATCCAGCATGCCTAACAATGGTGGCTACCCCAGCTTTGCCTATGTGGACTCTGCTTACTTCTTTCCAGGATGTTGGTCAGAAGTCAAGAGTCCTGCCAAGGAGCAAGTTAGGAAGGGACAAGCAGCTGCTGGGGTACAGGTGATGTTCATGGAGGGTCAGGTGGGGTCTTAGAGGGCCCCTCCGATACTTCACTTATTCAGAACACTTTTTAAAACTTTAATTTTTCATGAATGCAAATTTTGTGCGCAGAGCATACATCCTCTCCCTACTTTTTTCATCAGCCGTCTTTCTGTTACTTCCTTTTGTCTCCTAGACAATTTTGTGTGTCTAAAATATCAAGGAACTGCAAGTAAGAGAAAGCTGACTGTGTTTGTCTCTCTGAGACTGGCAAGTGAATACCACAATAACGATCGTTATATTAAGTCCACCTATGCAAGACCAACTTAAAAGGATCCCAGGAACATAGCCTCTAACCTGTTATCCACTCCATCTGGCCAGCTGCTTTGCTCCTCATTTCCAGCAGAGTAGAGGGATCACCCACCAGGGACAGAACTCACTGGATGGAGTCACCTCTAGGTGGGAAGTCCACAGACAGGGCTGGGAGTTTTCCCTTCAGGACCTCCTCAGGTGGCTTTGCACAGGTGAGTGTGAGGGTGTGTATTACACGTCTGTGATGCTGCTGCATGCACATTCCAGGGGTGGAATGCCTCCTAGGAGGTCATGGCCAAAGTCAGCTTTCCACTCTGGTGACACTGTGTGACATGTGGGAACAGCATCACCACTGCAGCAGTTCACTGTTCTCTGCCTGGCCTTCGCACCATGGTGATATCCTATCAGAAGAGCAACTTTGGTCTCCTGCCTTAAGAAAATGTTGGGTGTAATGGGATGCTAGCGTTCAGTAGGGATCTAGCCACCTTCAAAACACCACACAGCAGTCAGCCCATTGGACCCATTACCACCACAATTCCACTCCGCAGACAAAGAGGCCATCTACACCAATGCTGTGAAGAATTCAAGATGCTCTCTTAACCTGAGTATCCTGCTTCCCACGCCTTCCCCACCCCCCACCCACGAAGGAAGCAGGCAATACAGCAGGAGACTCAGGGTGGAGCCTACCTAAGTCCTCCAGGAACTTATAAGAAGATTCACATGAGTGATGCAGGAACTAAGAGGAGAAGGGGTGCATGCACGTCAAAGCCAGCAACGGGGGCAGTGAGCAGGTCCCATTCCACTTAACTGAATCCTATTTAGTTACTTCTGAGATGTGGCCCTTATTTTGTGTTTTTTGACCCTTAAACAGAGTATCTGCTAGACTTGGAGACAGCAATGTTCCCTTATTTTCAATAATAGGGACTTTAAGACTAAAGCACCTTGTTTTAAATAGCTGAGTAGTATTCCATAGTGTATGTGTACCAGAGTTTCTTTATCCATTCTTCTACTGAGGGACACTTAGGCTGTTTCCATGTTCTGGCTATTATGAATAAGGCTGCTATGAACATGGTTGAGCAAAGTTTCTTGTTGTGTGCTGGAGCATCTTCTGGGTATATTCCAAGGAGTGGAATAGCTGGGTCTTGAGGAAGCCTTATTCCCAGTTTTCTGAGATAGCGCCAGATAGATTTCCAAAGTGGCTGTACTAGTTTGCATTCCCACCAACAATAAAGGAGTGTTTCTCTCTCTCCATATCCTTGCCAGCATGTGGTGTCGCTTGAATTTTTGATCTTAGCTATTCTGATGGGTGTAAGATGGAATCTCAGAGTTGTTTTGATTTGCATTTCCCTGATGACTAAGGAGATTGAGCATTGCTTTAAGTGTTTCTCGGCCATTTGATATTCCTCTGTTGAGAATTCTCTGTTTAGTTCTGAGCCCCATTTCTCAATTCCCAACATTTGTGGACAAATGGATTGAACTAGAAATGATCATAATGAGTGAGTTCACCCAGAAGCAGAAAGAGTCAAATGGTATATATTCACTTATATCTGGACACTAGCCCAAGGGGCATGCCCCATGAAAGTCTTCACTTACAGGGAAAGTGGGACAGAAAGGAGGACATCCTATTGGGACTCTAGATGAGAGAAACATGCGAGAATGGGGAAATAGAAGGATCCAGAGGGTCCTAGAAACCTACAAGAACATTATGATGGGTGAATCTGGGCCCAGGGGTCCTGCTCAAACTGTGGCACCAGCCAAGGACAATACGTGCAGTAAACTTCGAACCCCTACCCAGATCTAGGCAATGGACAGGATGTTCTTCACAGTTGAGTGGAGAGTGGGGACTGACTTTCACAGGAACTCTGGTGCCCCACATTTGACCATGTCCCCTCAATGGGGAGACCTGGTGGCACTCAGAGGAAGGATAGCAGGCTACCAAGAAGAGACTTGATACCCTATGAGCATATACAGAGGGAGGAGGTCCCCCTCAGTCACAGTCATAGGGGAGGGGAGTAAGGGGAAAATGGGAGGGAGGGAGGAATGGGAGGATAGAAGGGATGGGATAACAATTGAGATGTAATATGAATAAATTAATAAAATATATTTTTAAAAAATAAAGAATAAAGCACCTCATGACCTTGATGGTGGGCCTCCTGTTCAGGGGAACTGGCCAGCACAGACTTCCAGCCAGAGAAATTAAAGATGGGCTTCACAGGTCTAATATAAATTCCTGTGCTTGACAGGAAACCTCAGGTTATCCACTGAGCAAGTGTCCATAGAGTGGATGGGCTGTGGACACATCCTCCAATGGCTTGGAAAGGCCTAGATCAGGCTATCAAGACCCCAGAAGGTTCTCTCTTCTTGAGCCTACAGGGTTCCATGGAGGTCCTCCCCTTGCCCGTTGGTGACCCAGCCCTGATGAGATCCCATCTCTTCTGCTCTGAACTTACTGAGTATGCACCCTCCTCTGGCTCACAGAGGAGCTTGCCATGCCTTCCAAGGGGCTGTCTTCAGTATAAGATACTGAGAACAAAATTATGTTCCTAAGAAGTGCCCTAGTTGGGCACTGCAATGTGGGCATGCTCTTGGCAGAACCCTTTTAAACCTTTATGCTTACATAATCTTCCTTCCAAAGGCATGGAATTTACGCTCTGGGATTGGCCTCTACATGCATCCTATGGCCACGTTCTCCAAGGAGTATGCACCATCATTGCCTCCCCAGTAGTTACAGTTTAGGTATAAAGTAGCCCCCAAGGTTCTTGTCTTTGTTGTTGGTAGCTTACCCCAGCTGCTGGAGTCCCAGTGCTGACAAATAAATGGGCTATTAGTAAGTGGAACCTGGCTTCAGAAAGTAGGCCTCTGTGTCTATGACTGTGAAAGGTCTATCTTGTTCCCCCAAGACCCACTTCCTCTCCATCCCCCATTTCCTCTTCCATATATATGAGTACACCAGACTATACTCTGAAACTGTGAACCAAAATAAACCCTTCATCAGTGTTTTTCAAGGTGATGGAAAGCTTCGGCTGGTGCCTGGGATTCTCTGGCCAGAGGTTGCTCATGCCCATGTGCCTGCACTTTGGAAAGTCTCACTGCTGTTCAATCCACTGTCAATTAACAGGACCATGCAGAACTGCTTACACAGCCTACCCCTCAGTCAGGCACTGGCTGGTACAGCTTGTCTCCCTTTCCATCCTACCCACCAAGGGACTTTACAGTGGAAGGATGCAGAGGAGTAAAACCTGCCCTGTGTGTGTTCTGTAGGAGACACCATGGCATCCTGCCAAGCCTGTTTTCTTCCAATACAGCCTTGCTCTAAATAAATAGCCTGCTCTGCATCCATGGTCATTTCAACATATTCTTCGCTCTTGATGCCAGTCACCAGTGTGTGGATGTAGCCCAGTCAGCTTAATGAGAAAAGAAAATACAAGCTCTGCCACATAACCAAAGCCCAAGCTCCATGTTCAGATTCCCAGAGTGGAGTCTTGGGCCAACCTCCTGTCAGAGGCGATGAGATAATTAGGGTTCTCACAGAGCTGGGACACATCAGCACACACAGCCCTGTTATTAAGTGTTGTGAAGGATTGTCAGGCCTGCAGCATTAAGAAGATGAAATCAATCAGTCAGGCCTACTTCAACTCACATGCTGGTTGCAGGATACATTGGCACTCTGCTGAAGACTTCTGAATTCTTTGCGTGTTCCTGAGTATATGTGCCTTTGTGTACCTAGATATCCTTGTAGATCTGTGGGTATTTTCTTGCCTGTCTGCACACAGGTCATGAGTGTTTCTATGGTATATTTGCACACAAAGCCATCTATCCCTATGTGTAGATGTGTAAAGCTGATGAACTTCAGAGAAGTCCCAAAGATGACAATGTGGCTGCTCTGCTTTTCTCATGAGGTGGTCTAAATGAGAAATGTTACCTATAAACTCATGTATTTAAACACTTGATCCCTATTTATGATGCTGTTGAGGGGGGGTATGAGATTTTTAAGGAGAGGAAGGCTTGCAGAAGGAGATACATCACTACGTTTGGTTAACCAGATCAGCCAGAATTTTCCTGAAAGCTTTTGTTGTACCAGTCTGTCCTTGACTGAGCCAGTAGGCCCAACACAACACCATGCTTGTTATCCTTCCAGGAAATCTGGTGAATAACGGAGTTTATAGCCTCACACTGCTTCTTATTCTTTCTCTCTGCTTCCTGTTTGTTGATAAGGATGTGACCAACCAGCTTCCTGAGCCTGCCACCATGCCTTCCTTGTCATGAGGACTCTCTGTTAGGAACTCTAAAATAGAATAAACCCTTTCTTCCTTTGGTTGCTTCTAGTCATGATATTTTATCACAGCAACAGAAAAGTAGCTAAGACAGAAATTAGTATCAGGAGTGGGGTGCTGAAATAAGAAGATGACTATGTTGTAGTTTGGAAGAGTATGGAAGATTTTGAGAGTTTGCACTAGGAAAAAACACTGAATGCTATAAGAAGAGCTTAAAGGAGATTCTACTAGGAACTTGGTAGATAGCAATTTGGCTAATGACAGCCTGGTTCATGAGGTTTGATGGGTGGGAAGAAATATTACATTTATAACTGAGCTACAGGCCAGTCACATGATATATTGGCAAATAATCTACATGCATTAGGCTCAGCATCATGATCATTTGCATGTGGCTAAATTTAAAAGTAATGGTCTAATTACTTTGGTGGAGAAAATTTTTAGGAACTATAACTTTGAGTTTGGGGCATGGTTACTACTGATATTCTCATGTAAGTCTACAGTGAAAAAGAGAAGCAAGAAAAGCAGAAAATACAAAATATGCAACTTAGAAAGGAAAAGAGAGCTAAGTTACAATAATGTCATGCTGAAAAGGAGACTGGAACTGTTAAGGGATTAACACTATTAAAGGGATGCCTCCTCCTCTGCACTGGACAAAAGCTGCCAGATCCCATTCAATTAAGTCTCTAACTTGTAAAGAGAGTGTACGGATTCTTGCTCCTGAAAATCAATTGCTTGAGCATTCACAGGCTGATGGTAATGAGGTCCAAGGAGACAAGAGTCCACCCATAGCTGCCAGCAGAATGTGGCAGTGTCATCCACATGGATCTTGCTTTGGAAGTATGAAAGATACAAGATTAAGGAGGCTGTGGAGTCTTCCTCATTGGCTTTATAGAGCCATGAAGGTCAGGTAATGTGTAGAATAGTTGGCATTCCTGTAAGGAGGTCCTAAGATGTCACTGCATGAAACTGTAAAGCTAAAGCCTTGTTGGCATTGGGGACCATATGATAGCAGAGATGTCTGAACTTTGAGATATCTGCAAAGACAAGCTGCATACAGAGAGGGGAACCAAGGGAGAAATGTGTGTCATAAGAAGCAAGACTAGAGGAGTGGATCATTACATCTTTTTCAACTAAAGTCCCAAATACCAGCAGAGAGTTGGAGGAAGTTGTGTTTGACCCATGGATGTTGTCATACTTTGGTCCAATATTTCCTCACTATGACCCAACTGCTCCATTTTATCATGGTAGCAAATACTCTGTGCCCTGTGACTCAATTGCTCCCTTTTGGAATGGCAGCACATATTCTGTGCCCTATGATCCAATTGCTCCCTTTTGGAATGGTAGCATTTATTCTGTGCCATTGTACTTCCTGCTTCATGTTACAGGAGATTACAGTTAAGAGATTATCTTGAGTTTCAGTCTTTGGACTTTTGAGTGGTGTCCAAAAGGACTATGGGTATCTTAAAATTGTACTAACTACATTTCGTATTATGAGATGGCCATGATTCTATAAGGTGCAGGGGCTGGATGTGGTGGCTTGAATAATAAATTTCTCCCATATGTTCATGTATTTGAGCATTTGGCCTGCAATTGTTGACACTGTTTGAGGGAGGCAATGGAACCCTTAGGAGATGGAGCCTTGCTGAAGGAAGTATGTCAACAGAAGTAGCTTCCAGGGGCTTGTAACCTCTACATACTTCCTGTTCTTGTTGCTGCAAGAACTTTTTGTGGATGAAATTTCATTCTGCTGTCTTCCCTGTCCTGGGGACTCTCTCCCTGTGGAAATGTTTGTTAAAACAAAGTCCCTTCTCATTAAGTTCCTTCCAGACAGAAACAGAAAAGTAAAAGTAAGTAATGCTCGAGATCAAGGCTCTGACCTCTGGAGACCATAGCCACTTCCGTTACTTGGAATAGTTTTCAGGCAAGTGAGCTGTCTGGCCTCAGCATTTCTGTGTGGATGAGTGCTTGCAACTTCTGGGTCAGTTTTTAACATTTAGGGAAGATGTTCAGGGTCTAGACCCCAGGATGCACTTGATGCCTCTTCTCGCTGTCTATCAGATCCTAGGCTATGCCATTTGTATACAACATAATAAGACTATTTCACCTGCATATGTCCTGACTGACCTTGCCTGGCATCACCTCATCTGGGTGACCACAGTGAATGTTAACGTTCACTAACGTGCAAGTTGATGGGCCAGTGCCATCTTGTCTATCCAGACGGCATCTGAATCAGGCTGATATGGAGCATCCTAGTGCTGGAAGGTGCACTTGTGCATGAAATGGGGGTCAACTCCAGATCTAAGGCTCTATTAAGATCCTCCAGTGGATCACACGGTCAGTTACACAACTCCCCATCCCACCCCATCTGCAGCTCTCTTCTCATATACCTGTGGCAGCTTCAAGTCACCCCAAAACAGAGGTGAGTGTGACCTTACCAGGCAAAGGGTTTTTTTTACAGATGTGGTGAAATGCAGGGTGTGGAAGGAAAGGGATCATCATCCATAACCAGGTGGGCTCAAAGTCCAATAACAAGTGCTTTCCTGACAGAAAAGAAGTCAAAGAGAGCAAGGTCATGTGGCATCTATGATGGAAAGAACACCAAGGCTCACAGAGCACCACTTGGTGGAGCTGGGTGCAGACAGGAAGGAACTTGCCTAGCCTTTGGACAGTGTTCTTCCTGCCCAGCACCTTCAGTGAAGACTCTGAAAATGGACTTATATTGTTTCAAACTTCCTTTGATCACTTTTTATACTCTCAAGAATCTAGCTCACCATCAACTGTTCCATCCCCCAACTGTGCCTCTCATGGCCAGGCAGGTACTACTATTAGACCCAGTTCTAACACAGTGCCGGGGCTCATGGCAATCCCCATGCCATCTGCTTGCTAGGAATCTCTTAATTCTGTAGACTTAGTGGCTTTTTGCTCTTTAGATCTCAGATTTTGGTTATGTGCTTTGTCCAGCAAGTTTTCTGTGACCTCAAGAAAAACATCACATTTCTTACACCTGAACTGTAAGGGTGTCCAGTTAAAAGTACCCACCAGGAAGGACAAGAGAGATGTCTGCAGTGAAGGGTGAAGGGTGTGGGTAGATAAAAGTCAAGCATCCAGTTGCACACAGCCTGGCATTCACATCCACAGGAAATCCTGTTCCCTTCATGAATTTTAGCACTTGCTATCATCAAATGTTTGCCTTGTACATATATTTTGTATACCTATATATTTGGACTCAAGTAAAATTTTTTCAAAGAGGCTGCAAGTGAGTAAGGGTTGCAAAGCACTGCCATAGAACACACACACAAAGTGAGTCTCGGTGCATCTGGATAATTGTGAACACAGAATGCAAAGAACAGTAACATATAACATCTCCATGTTGATTTTTCCCCTCATCTTAATTCAAGAACAGTGCGCCTGGAGAGTTTCTGCAAAGTGTGTATATGCTTATGAAGGACTATGCATTTTATCATTTGTGTATCTGTGTGTGTGTGTGTGTGGTGTGGTGTGCCTCAGAAGCCTCATCTAATATGAAAACTAAATGGGAAACCCAGCTAAATTAAAGCTAATCAGAGCTTCATCGGGGTACCCAGCACAGCGATAATATTCCAAGGCTCCATGCAATTAAATTCTTCAATTATTCTAAGTGTTATTATGCTAATTTAAAAGGCTAGGATTATTAGGAAAATGTATGAAGAATTATGCTCAGTTACAGCATTTTATTTATGTGAGTTCACATTAAATTATTTAAGGTATGGGAATTATGAGTTATCAGGATGTGGCTCCAGCCTGTGCCATCAGGGCAGCCAGTAAAGCTGAAAGAAGACAAACACCTTCCGTCCATCTTCCTAAGAGGACTAGTTTGCAATGTGAAGAGTGGCCTGCCCAGCTCACTGACAGAAGGTTCATTACCTACTCTCTGGGCTGTCCCCAAGCTACCCATGGCACCAGCAAGGCCTCTTGTCCCCAGATGAGCATCTGTCTTTTTGCCGATGGACTGTCCTTTGCCTATTCTAATTAACGTGAAGCAGATCTAAGAATGAGCCGTGGCTTTGACAGATGGGGAAATGGAGGGTGTAAGACCTCAGCCACATCTTCACTGTCTTCAGAGCACTCTGGCTCAACTGCCCTCTGAGACTTCCACCAATTTCCCACTGCTATTAAAAAAAAATAAGTTAGCCTTAAGTCAGAACCACTGGGGCTGAATATATAAGGGCTTTTACACAGACTCCACCAACTTAGACGTTTCATAGTCTTGCTCCTCCAGCTTTTCCATCTGTAAATTCTTTCCATTCAATTCCCTTTCCTCTTCTATCCCATCTCTTTAGTCTTCCCTCTCCCCTCATCTTTATTTCCCATATTCTCTTTCCTTTACAAAAAATTTATGTCCCTAGAACAATGCTGTCTATTTATTTATATTGGTCTATTTTATATTTATCCTTTAGTCAGAGACGTCTGTTTTAAAAATGTTAAAAGGGGGTACAAGTCCTTCACAGTTGTCTCCCCACTCTTTAGTTTTCCCACCTATAACCAATTACCTCAATCCTCCACAGCCTGAACTACAACTGCACCCACCTGCCTCAGTTTCCAGATTCTGACCTTCCCACAGTCCACCTGCCTCAGTCCCCTGTAGCTTTAATGTCTCAGACACATTCTTCAAAGTGCTCTATAAAGCAAAGAAGTCATTAACCTTCTCCTCTGAAGTCAAGGCTTTTGTCTCCTCTTCACTCTCAACTCTGCCACATATACCAGGCATGCTCAGAGCACAACAAATCCCTCCACCACCACTCGCATACAGAAGTGTATATGCTTGAAGTGTTGGTGCTCAGCCAAGGAAGAGAAAGCTAAAGGAAGGCCTGGTGTAGAAAAGAAAGAGTGCCGCAACACCGCTGCCTTGCATTAAGGCCCGTCACCCACCAGCATTCTTAGAGATGAACAGCATCCCTGCCTTCTGAACACCCCATTTCACAGGCCCCCAGAGCCCTCACAGGCCATATATCTCTGCAGTTGCCAACATGGTGCTGTGGCGCCATTAAAGCTCTCACCAGCCTCTGGACCAAAGTGACACTGCTCCATGCTGCAGCCACCATGTCCTGTCATGGAGATACTGAGGCACCCAAACCTATACTGAGCAGCAGTGACAGACTCCAGGCTCCTCCAGCAGCCTGCCTGATTTATTCATTGACCTTTCTTCATCCCTTCCCTCATCTCTCCCTCCATCTCTCCTGCAGGTGGAATCCGAACTGCACTGGGCTCCTGAGGCCATTCCCACAGCTCCCAGCTCTCTCCTTTTCATTTGGATGGTGATAAAAATCGCAGCACACTTAATCTGCCCTGGCATCTGCTCGCGAGAGGACCCCTGCTTGTTTTGCATGGGCTGACATGCCAGAGTTCCAAGGATTGTGTAAGTGCTTTCGGGCCCTGTTCTCTCTCTTCTGAGCCCCAGTCCTACAACAAGAGGAACAAGATGCTGTGCTTTAGGTATGATCCAGCCAAGAACCTGAGACAAACATGTAGGTAGTTACAGATCTCACAGTGCAGATCTCTGGGCAGAAAGGATGGGTTCTCAGTGTGCCTGAACTCTATGTCACCTTCAGGCTGGACTCCCGGCCAACTTCACTTACATGAAAACCTTTGGGGTTTTTTTAATTTTAATTTTATTAATTTATTCAGATGACAACTCAAGTTTTATCCCATCACTTGTATCCTCCCATTCCTCCCTCCCTCCCGCTTTCACCCTATTCCTCTCCCCTAGGTCTATGACCGAGGGGGACCTCCTCCCCCACTATATGGTCATAGGCTATCAAGTCTCATCTTGGTAGCCTGCTTATTCTTTCTTTGAGTGCCATCAGGCCTCTCCAACAAGGTAAGGTCACCAAATATGGAGCACCAGAGTTCATGTCAAAGTCAGTCCCCGCTTTTAACCCAGAAGCAGAAAGACTCATCGTATATACTCACTTATAATTGGTCACTAGCCCAAAAGGCATGTCCCACGAATGTCTTCACTTGCCAGGAGATTGGGATAGATGTCAGGACATCCTACTGAGACTCGAGGTAAGGGGAGATGGGGAAATAGAAGGATCCAGAGGGTCCTAGAAACCTACAAGAAGAATATCGTGATGGGTGGATCGGGGCCTAGGGGGGGTCTGCTCAAACTATTGCACTAACCAAGGACAATACAATAGTAAACATCGAATCCCTACTCTGATCTACCCAATGAAAACCTTTGTAAAGTGGCCCATGATGTGAGTCTCTGTGGCCCCTGGTGCTGTGGTTAGCCACATTGCTGTCAGAAAGACCCAAATAGAATGTTCCCTCCTCCCTTTCCTTCCTTTTGTCCCTCTCAGGTCTCTCCTCTCCAGCTCCTCCAACATCTCCATCAATCTCAAGCTGATAAATCCTTTTTTCTTTTGTGTGTGTGTGTGTGTGTGTGTGTGTGTGTGTGTGTGTGTGTGTGTGTATACAAATCAAGGCTGACTACTCTCATTGGGCAACTAAAAAGGGGTTAATCCCCAGCAGTGGCTAACTCTCCTTCTCTCAGCTGTCATTGGTCACCTCTAGCTTTTTTCCCCCTAGTGGTGAGACCCCTTCAAACATTTCCAGTTCCACATTATCATGTCCATTAATGGTGCTGTTGTTCTGGTCTTGCTTGTGTACCCGTTTCCAGGAATAACAGACTTTTGGATGTTCTGGCTTTTAAAAAATTTTCCATCCGCTTTTCCTCCATGCTCCCCGAGCCATAGATGCAGGAGCAGTGATGTAGATGCATCCATTGGGGCTCCCCACGATCCGTCGATCTCTCCATCATGTCCAGATGTGGTTTTCGGTGATGGTCTTAATTTGCTGTAAAGAGATGGTTCTTAGATGAGGTACTATGGCTATACGTCTGTGTGTGTAAGGATAAGAGTCACAATGCAGTGAGGAACTGCGCTGGTCTAGTGACATTCCGGGAGTAGATTCTTTTCTGAGGTCCATGACCTCACCAGCTCTGAGAAGCTAGCTAGGCTAGCCTTTCTGTGCTAGGCATGGCTTCCTTCCTGGTGGGTGGGCGTCAACTCCAAATAGATAGCCGTTGGTTACGCAGTTTTTATTTTCTTCCAGCTCACATAGTAGATTATATTTATATGCTTGTTCAGATTAGTATGTTGAAGTATTTTTATTTGTTTCTTTATATAAAGTTTCACTATAGCCCAGCCTGTCTTCAAACTCCAGATCTTTCCTTCCATCCTTCCAGGTGCTGTGACTATAGGCATGTGCTACCATGCCTAGCTTGTTGAAATATCCTTGAATTCCTGGATGATTCCCACGTGATTATGATGAAGAACCTTTGAACTAGAAGTCAGGTGTGCTAGTTTCTGGTTGAGTATTCAAAACTCAGTCCTAGTTTCCTTCTGTTGCTCTGATAAACAGTATGGCCAAGAGCAACTTGGCAGAAAGGGGTTTGTTTGGCTCACAGGTTCATCAGGGAAGGAAGTCAGGACAGGAACTCAAACAGGAGCTTGAAGCAGAAACCATGTGAGAATGCTGCTGGCTCAGTCACTGATTCATGATTCACTAGCTTTCTTAGACAGCCAGGACTTCCTGCACAGGGAATGGCACCACCCACAGTGTATTGAGTTTTACAATGACTAACAATCAAGACAATCCCTCACTCACCTATCAGGCAGTCTGATCTGTATCCTTCCCAAGTCATCCTGTGCTATGTCAAATAACAGTTAAAGCTAAGCAGAACACCGTTTGTGTTCATCAAATATATTGCTCTTTTATTTTTTAATATATCTTT
Organism: Acomys russatus; assembly: GCF_903995435.1. Lineage (NCBI taxonomy): Eukaryota > Metazoa > Chordata > Mammalia > Rodentia > Muridae > Acomys > Acomys russatus. The sequence continues at coordinate 31,277,099 of NC_067145.1, forward strand.
TTCTGGATGGGGTGTCAGGGTAAAGCTGACCTTGTAGAATGTGCTGGAAGAAGTCTGCCCTCTTCACTCTTCTGAAGTTCTGGAGGGATTTGAGGAAAATAAGTACAAGTTCTTCCTTAGATGTTTGGTATAACTCAACAGCAGGCTTTTGTTGGCAGGAGACATTAATCTTTTTTCTTGTTTGTGTGTGTGTGTGTGTGTCTGTCTGTCTGTGTGTGTGTGTGTGTGTGTGTGTATGTGTGTGTGCGCGCGCGTGTGCACATGTGCATATACCCTCAATCTAATTCTGTAAGAGTGCATCTTGGGAAAGTTCAGGTGTCCCAGGTTCTCCTTCTGGGAAGAGCTCCCTTGTTTGGATTCCTGACAAAGGTCCTGGATGGATAACATTGATTATTTCATCAATGATTCTGGATCCGATGTAAGTCATGCTCACTACACCATGCATGGTGTACTTACCAGAAAGTGGTGCAGGCAGCCTTCTGGACCCAAGTCTATGCAACTGAAGCTCTGTGTGTCTTGACATCCAGAGCTTCAGGGACCATTTGTGTGCATGCAACAGCCGAGTTTTATTACTTTATGTTTAAAGAGCTTGGCTTACTCTGTGTTTCCTTTAAGACACTGACCACAAAGTTATTCCATGAATCCACATGGAATCTACATCCACATGGTCCACTGCTTTGTTGGAATGACTTCCTCCCTGCTGGCTTCAGGGCCCATGGAGGAGGCTGGCTACCCTCCTTTCACAGACCGAGCTGTGAAAGTTGGCCACAAGGGTCATAAATCTGACCTTTACATGCAATCTCAGCAGAAATCTTTGTCCTCAGTGGGGCTGGGAGGTGATTTATCCTCCCTGGGAGAGGTCCACTAGCATGGTTCCAACTGTGTCAACACACAGACATAGACCAATGAGCCTAGCTTCCACCAAACGGGGTGTGACCCCAAGAACCTGCTGTGGAGAAGGCTGCAGACTATCTTGTTCTCGACATCCTTTTAGAGGGTATTGTGAGTTTACAGTGTGCCCCTCCCTCAAGTGACCTCACGGGAGGTTGCTAGACAAGCCCCACAAGGACTGGACATGTTTGCCATTCAGACAAGCAATGGGTATCAGCAAAGTATAAGGCCAGCCCAAGGATTGATACTAAACATTATTCACTGAACATCTGAATCTCAAATTTGGCTGGAACTCCTCTCACTAGTTTGTTTGACACTGCTCTCTCACTTCATGCCCTGATCACCAGTAACTTTAAAAAACAAAAGGTCTATGAAACTTTTATCAAAATTTTAAAATTCAGTTTTAAGCCATAGTATCTTGCTCTGTAGGGAACAAGAAGATCAAGGTATAAATAAAAATAATTAATTATATGAGCAGATATAATCTCCACTGTCATTTCCCTTACAGGTTTGTTGTATGGTAGGTACATTTTTTGTATTATTATGTTGGATGTAGCAGTCTATTTTCAAAGTAGGACATAATTTGCTTTCTTATTTGCTGGTTGCTAGTATTGACTCTGAGTCACTCTGTGTTGTGTATGAGGCTGTTTTGGACAAGGCACTGTGCTACTGTGTCATGATCCAGTGTTCTCCACAATTGGCCCAAGGTAGACAGTTTATAAAATCTCACAGGCTGTAGCATATTCCCTCCATGTGCTCATGTGTTTCCACTGGTGGTAGAATGTTTAGGAAGAAAAGCTTAGCAGGAAGATGAAGTGAGACTCTAGGCTAATGGCCTTGAGTTTTGGAACCTGTCCCAGTTTGTTCCCCGACTCTGCTTGTTGGTCTATCCATGTATGAGCAGGCAGCTTCACACTTCTGCTTTCACAGCCAAGAGCTGCTCCCACCACACTGACTTCCTCAGAAGACAGACTCTAAACTTCTGGACAGACAACCAAAGTAACCCTACCTTCATTAAGTTGTGTGTTGACAGACACGTGGCCACGACAGTAAGAGAGGCAATGCACAAACCAATAGCCCCTGCTCCCTAGTCCACTTTCCAAGAACAAATGAAGGAGGCCACTTCTTACATGGAAATCTATGGAGCAGTGATTACCTAACCCTCTTCAGCAGATCCTGGAACCAGGGTCATAGGCTGGTGTCCCAGCTCCAGGTGCACACCCCACACTACACGTGCCCTTCCAGGTGAGTCCTCCTATGAGGTCGGTGATTATTTAACACGGATTGGGTAGACACCTTGAGTCTATTATGAGAAACAAGTACTTTGACATGAGTTTGTTCTCCAAGAAACATGAGCAGACCCAGTCAGAGCATACAAACAGCCTTGCTCTAGAACCGAGTTTATCTTTCTTTAAATCTGCTCATGGAAGGCAGCCACCTATGGGTGGGTGTACAAGCCACACACAAAGACAGCATTCTCATCCCCTCTGGAGCCAGGCAAAAATTCCTGCCTCACCTTTGACCTTACAGAATGAAGGCTTGAGCTGGTTCTTTCTCAGTCTCAGACATTCACTTCTCTAAAAATGAGTCAAGAGGTTGAGTCCACAGGAACACCAATGTCCCTGCTGTAATTTCTCGAAACTTTTGAAGCCTAAGACTTCAGTTTGTGCCTACCAGAGCATAGTACGTCCTGTTACCTCATGATGGAGAACAAGACCATGCAACAAACTGAGTTATCAGGAGTTCTCTTATCAGCTCTCAGGCACAAGGTGGGCTGTTAGGCCTAAGAGGCCTAGGCCCAGTGTCCAGGTTCCATGTTGAACTAACCTCACATGCCTCAGACACGGCGCTGGCAAGGGCTGGGCTACAGCCTCTCCAGAGTGCTGCCTCCCCTCTGAAACACCAAACTGTTTGTGAATGGGTGGCTGCTGAGATCACTGGCATCCTCTGCAGTGTCTAAAGAATTCCGTCAGCTAGCTGAACCCCAGAGGTGGTATCTACCTGCCACTGCCCTACGGCTCTCGCCACCCCTGCACACTCTTGCCATATCTCCCTGCTGGCAGTAGCTTAGCATGAAATGAGAGCTAGGACTCTAGATCCTCCAAGACTCAAGTCCAAGGATGTCACCGGGCCTGCATCCAGACGTGGCAGTGGTGGCATTTGGTCACAATAGTGACATCCTGGGATCCTGGTTTGATGGGATGATCTTGGATTTGTGGTGGGCCTTTGGAACTGGTTCATCTAGACTATGAGAAGTGACAGTGTCACATTGCAGATACTGGGCCGACTTAAGGGGGTAAGCTAAGTGTGTGTCCCTGGTGGTTTTAGGTTGCTTTATAGTACATCATAATTTCTGGTTTCTAGTTTTTCTTTTTCCCTCACATTTTCAAATTACATTAATATATAATGAGTGCTAGCCCACAAAAAAGCATGCCACCTGGCCACTGTGTGACACTACCTCTCAATGTGACACCCTGGTGAAACAACAGTTATGGTCTCCAGGGGAGCATAGCCAGGCTCCAGCCCCAGCTCTGAACTTTCAAACCTTCCTGCAAGCCCGGACAGTCACCTTACTTGGGCCCTACAGATATTTCCAGTCCTGCAGGCAGTGGAGTCTACCACACCTAGCTCGGCAGTCATAAGGGCTCACCCCAGAGGAAGTGGAACCGCCCTGCCTGGGAGCACAGGCTTCCAGGACAACTCTTAAATCAGAATGCCACCAGCTATCTCTTAGCTATTGAAATCAAATACACACCCAGGAAACACCAGGACTTGAGATAGAATCACAGAATGTGGGTCTCCCAGATGGCAGCCATTGTGGAGACTGAGAGGAGTCTGCCCATCTGCCAGCTCCCAGATTCAGCCCAGGGCACTGACACTGGGCTGGTGTGTCCTCCGTGGACTCGCCTAGCCAGTAGTCACTCAGCGAGGCTTATCCGTGTTAACACAAACCCTCATTAGAGAGGATTAGGAGAGGAACAGTGACAAACAGGATGGACACCAGCCCTCTGAGGACCCCAGGAAGGTGCCTAGTGCTAATTACCTTTTCAAATGACTCTACACTGGGATGTACACAAGCACATGTGCACAGGACACATGGCCACTTTGCTTGTGTAACAGCTCTGCCCTTCAGCCATATACACGTGTGCACATCCACGAGCATGCCCGGCACACTCACCCAGTGGCACCCAGCACACTCACCCAGTGGCACAGAAGTCTATAGACTGCTTCTCAGAAAGACATAGAGGAAAGGCTTTCTATGTGCCTGTGCTCACTAAACACATGAGTGAGGATGCTACCCTTGCGTGCTTCTTCTGCCCACTGGTGCCCTGCCATCTACCACTGAGCTCACAGCAAGTTCCAAGACATTAGGGTCCCCTACGGAGCATCTGCTTAGTGGAAAAGTGTGTGAGTGTCACTATCTTGGTGTGGGAGGGTGTGGAGGCATGTGACTAAGTGTGCATTATGTCTCAGAGTATAAAGTCCTGAGTGTGCAAGTGTGTACCTGGGCATGCATGGGTCTCTCAGTGTGAGTGCATCGATGTCAGTATGTATGCCTGGGTGAGGCAGGTGATGGTTCACACCTCAGAGAGAGAGGCTTCAAAAGTCCAACATATCTGCTTTACTGTTTGGACTCTGCCTGCTGCAGCCATTGGTAGTGGGCTTTGGAGAGATGGCTCTATCAACCCAGGAGGCTAGGAGTATTGTAGGAGTGTTGAACCACTCTGATAAGAGGTGTGGTGGGTGCAGACCAGCTGCAGGGCAAAGGGAACAGATGCCCTGAAGGCAGAACTCCCTGGTCTCTGGCACTTCCCCACATACCTGGTACATTTGGTCCCTGCACTGTAAAAGACTCTGTGTGCCAGGGAATGTGGGCCAGTCACTTCACAGAAATGCAACGCTGCCCTTTCCCAGGGGCTTCATCCCCAAACCCATAGAATTCCCTTCTGCATGCCCCAGGAGCTAGGGAGAGGTCAGAAAGTTTCTGGTGGCCAGGATATCCCTGCTTCGCCCTGGCATGCCTGGGCCAGTGTGTCTAGCTTAGCACCAGCATCCCAGCTTCTGTGGATATCCCAAGGAGTCTCTAATATATGGTGCAGGCCAGTCCCAGTCCTCAGTGCTCCCTGCACAGGCAACGCCCTCCACAGGATGGACATGGCACCGAGAAAAGTCACTGAGAGGAGATCAGAGTCTGTCTGCCCTAAGCTGAATGGCATTTCCTAGGACAGGAGGACCAGAGCAAGACACAGGGGCCTACACCAGGCTCTCCCACCTTCTCTGCTCTGTCTTCACTGAGTTTCAGCCAAAGTATCTTCTGCATTGATCATTATGCACCCAACTTTAAGCAGCCTTGGGGTTGCCATTCAAAGGTAGTCTCCTGCAGGGCTCTGGAGAAGCGACTAGCTAAGGATTGTGTTTGGAACCTGGTGGGCCATTACTCACCTGTTAATGTTCCTAATCCCATTGCTTATCTAGATTCAAACCCTAGCTTCATAGTGCAGAGCAAGGCAACTGTACTCCAGAGCCCTCAGTTGCCACTGAGCCTTCACTGGCAGGGGCTCAGGGGTCAGATTTGCACTCCTCTCTGTGGAACATAGAGGTTCATTCCAAGCAGCAATATGTTGAGGAGAGCCCCCAAATAATGCCCAGAGCACTGACTCCTGTGGACTCAGAGCAGCGGCATGTCTGGCCATCAAGGGCCTTGTGTTTTAGGCGGAGACACTCAGAGGACGATTCATCTTCAGGGTCACAACACGACATCCTGAAGAATCACCAGGCTTGTAAGGGGCAGCACGTGTAAGCACTGAGCCACCTCACCAGCTCGTCTTCACGCCTGTAAAAATATGTGTGCCGTACATTTGTCACTGATGCTGAGTGAAGACTTTTCACAAAAATTTCTGTTGAGAAAAGTGTGAAACAAGAAGGTGGCAAGAGGATTTCCCCATGTTATGGTCATGTGACAGTCTATTGGGCCAAACAGACTTCCTCCTACTCCTGTCTGGCTGTCCAGCCCATAGGGCAGCCCTTGGAGAGATGCAAGAGCACTATGCTTGTGTTACGCTGTGTTCACTGCTAGCTGACCTGACTACGTTGAGTACAATCAAGAGGCAGTGGGGGACTCCTAGAGGGAAGCAAGCAGGCATCCCTGCTTTTGGTTTCAGAGTCGTGTTTTTACCCAGAATTCCTAGAGTTAAGTGGCCCCATGAGGTGCCATTGGTAAGGATTGGTGTCCAGAGATCAATGGGTTGGCTAGACCTTTTTGGATTGAGAAGATTCTGAGGCAAATGACCCCAATTGCTTACATCATGACAAAGAAATGGTACTGTGTGTAGTTCTGAGCACTGTGCAGGGCACTACCCCTCCCGAGTGTCATAGTGTGTCCTAGGCATGGCTATGAGCTGCTAACTACCAGTTGCTCAGTTGGGATAAACAGCTCATTTTATCCTGAACTCTGCAGCTCTCTGAAAACTTGACAGCCATAGGCAACAGTTCATGTGAAAGACAGCACAGAGAGAGAGAGAGAGAGAGAGAGAGAGAGAGAGAGAGAGAGAGAGAGAGAGAAAGGCAGAGAGGCAGAGAGACAGAGCTGTAGAAAAAGAAAATGACACCTCCTGTGCCACCAGGAAGCTCCAAACAGACCTTTGAGGTCATCGCTGCTGTCACTCTCCTGATCAGAGCCATGAACACTAACTTATGCTCCATGCTTCTACTCTGAAGTGCCCTGCATTCCCTGCTAAGTGGTGGTTGTTATATATCGATTACAGTTCCGTCTACATCACCAAGAAGGAGGGTGGCAATCAGTCCAGAGGTAAGTCTGTCAATAAGCCTGTCAAAATGCACAAAGAAAAAGGAATCATAAAAAATAAAAAAGTAAAAAAATTTTTAAAAAACAAGCAAAGAGTAATAAAACAAACAAAAATACAAAATGAAAAAAAAAATGAATCAGACACCAACATGGTAGTTACCCTTACTAGAACTATTGTCACAACTAGCTAAGTCCCAGGCCCTGGGCCAACAAACTTACTAAGAACTGCTGTGGCTGGGACCTGAACATCAGCATCCTTTACAGAGATCATCTGACACTATACCAAGAAAGTATGGAGGACACAAGGTCCAATTTGTAGTTCTCATTTATGATGCGGTCAATGTGGTGGTTTGAATGAAATTGACTATCATAGGTTCATAGGGTATGGCACTGTTACAAGGTGTGGCCTTGTTGAGGTAGGTGTGGCTTTGTTGGAGGAGGTATGTCACTAGAGGTGGGCTTTGAGATCTCAGAAGCTCAAGACAGGCCCACTGGCACATTCTTTCTTCCTGCTGCATGCCTATGCAAGTGTAGAACTCTCAGCTATCTCTCCAGCACCATACCTGCCTGCATTGTGCAGTGCTCCCTGCCATGATGACAACGGACTTACCTCTGAACTGTAAGCCAGCTCCAATGACATGTTCTCCTTATAAGAATTTTTATGGACATGGTATCGCTTCACAACAATAGAAACCCTAAGGCAGTCACATATCAGGCACTAGCAGTAACAGTGAACCTACTGCCCTTTGGCACATAAGGACACTTCTGCTTTCATAATGGCATGGTCACTTTGTGTAAGAGGTTCCCCCATTCTACCTTGATTTTTGCCAATTTAAGGAAACAAAGACATAGGAAACATAAGAGTTGCAGATAGCAGTATGTGCCATGCATAATTCACTGGCTGTGCATGCTACTGTGGAGCCCCATAATACTACAAATAGCAATAATTAATCTGACTATTTAACATTCAGGTGAAAGAACCTCAGCAAAGCCACATGGGTTGATGAGACCGTATTTGAACAGAGATCTGGTTAACTTCAAGTCACATGCTACTTTCAGCTTCAGGTATTGTCAGTAGAGCGGGGGGGGGGGGGGGGGGGGGGGGGGGGGCTTGCAGACCTCTTCAGTTCACACAGACGTATGAATCAGCTTTAATGACCTCTATCCCTCTCCAATATCTATCCTTTCAGCTTATCAGCATTGCTTCTTCTGCAAATTGGCTGTTTTGAGATTAGTTTGGTTGATTTACTTTTCACAGGTTAATAAATATTTGTAATTATGTTTCCTTCATACTAAAAATAATCTTGGCTGAAAAAGAAAGAAGAAGAAGCACATTGATCACATTGTTACATTGTTGCAACATGATGTCAGTTGCCTCCACCAAAGAGTCAATAGCAACCACAGATAATCATCTTTAAAGTTCAGCTGATGTGTTGGTGGTCCTAACGTGACATTTAAATCTCCAACTACAAGTAACTGTATTTTAATGAGGGTGTTATAGTCTATGGCAATACTTGCAAGTTTGGTAACACAGAGGTCTCAGAATTCTCTTGTTATGCATAGGGAAAAAAGTTGTACATCTGAAAAGCCCTTGTTTGAGAATAGAGCCAAAGAGACAGAACTCAAGTTGGACATAAAGAAGGGCGATGTTATAAACCAGAGAGAATACATAAGTGCTAATGACCAGTAAGAGAGGTGGGCTGGGCCTCGTGTTAGCCCAGGAAACCAGTTAGCAAACACCAGAAGTGAGGTTGTCCAAAATCCTGCCAAGGGCACTTCTGTAGCTAATAGATAGATCGAGGCGTGCCATGCCCTGATACTAGCTATGATTCTCCTTCATAGGTTTATGGATCCTGGGTAACGTCAACTTCATAAAACTAATGCAGACAGATGAGGAATATCTCTCCAAATAGAGCTCCAGTGGGTAAGGGGATTTGCCGCACAGGTATGAGGACATGGCTTGAGAGCCTCCTTAACTCAAATAAAAGGCCAGATGTGGGTACGCACATGCCACTACGGAGGGTGGGGGGAAAGGGTAGCTGTGATTTGCAGCACAGCCGGCTGAGCCAAAACAGAGAGGGGACAAGCAAAGGAGAGCTGGAGGCTCACTGAGAGATGCTGTCTCCGGGAATGGAGAGAGCTGGAGCCTGATGCTGGAAGACTTCCTGCGACATAGCTGTCCATGGTGTTGCATGCAAGGCAAGTTACACCTTGCAAAAAGCAGGTGAGGTCACTGGCCATCCCCTGCTCTGAAACCACGGTGTCCCTGTGCAAACTCCACTGTACAACCTTAGGCTCAAGTGCAAAAGAGGTTTTTTTATTAGCATCATTATATTGAATATGATTTTTGCCCTAGGAACTGGAAAACCTTCCTTCATGGGATCAAAGCAGAGCTATGTCGTTTTGCAAGTCCTCCATTAGGCTTCCTATTAAAAATGAATGCCACTAATAACTTCATTTATATGCACTAGTATTTTGGAGAAAAAAAAATAACTGCCTTGAATTTGCCTTGAAAGTCAGAATGCTCTCAAGAAGCTCCGTGACAAGTCACAATGTCACGGTGTTTTCCTGATTTATCTCAATTTCCTGATTGTCATCATTATTTGAAAAAAATCACAGTCTTGAGAAAATCTCATTTTTTTTTAAACTCATGTGTTTCTTTTAGTTTCTAGCTTCAGCCGATGGGCATTTTTTCCTGTCCACATGACAATGCACCCCCCCCCCCCCGCCTGAATGGGTCTTTCCCTCAGAGGTCTGCTTACTTAATACCAAGATAATAAAATTGAGCCACACATGAATAAGCATTACTGCATGACACCTTCCTGACACCATATTTTCCTTCCCACTGTCTGTGCACTGGATGTAAACAATGTGTGTGCTTCTAGCGTATGTTTGCTGGTAGCAACACCCACATGCCACCTTTGGCCCATCAGAGAATGCCCCTAAAGGCATGGCGGGTTAACGGCGATTTAATCCCCTTATGCATGCATAATGTGACAAGCTTTGCATAAATAATAATAAATAATTGGGATATATAAATAATTTAGCATTTATTTTTGCAGTAGAAGTAGAATTCTTAGACATATTTTAAACAAAGGGAACTGCAAACATGATCTCAATCAGAAAAGGGGTGAAGATGCCTTCAAGAGCTCAGGCTGGTCAGTTGGTGTTTGTGATTTCTCCGGGGAGTTCATGAGGACCCCAAGTCCTTAAAGCACAGAGCAATGCATAAGCTCTGTCCCAAGAGGAAACAACAACAAAATATAAGTTCTAAACTAGGGGCTTCTTTCCAAAATAAACGGACTGACGATGCACATTTAGAAACGGCCTCCAGAAGCTGAGGGAGCACGTCAGAGGTAGCATGCTTAACTAGCAAGCTGGAAGCTCTGAGTCCATTCCTAGCACCCTAAAACACTACGTACATTATTTGGTGTAACGATCTTGCATGTGGCATGGCAGGCAAGTTACTTGGATATTAAAATCTTTCTCTATGTCTACCAATACATATAAGCAAGGATACTGAGCAAGGGATGAAGTATAGATTTGAAGAAGTCCCTGAGTTAGACCAAAGCAGAGTACAGCTCCATCCCTGGGTCTGCCACCTGACACTGGCTGAGAGCCTATGAGAACTTGAAAATGCAGAGCTGTGCTGCACAGCATGTACGTGCGCACGTGCATGCCTGTGTGCACGGGCCAGTGCACACTCATGTATACACACACACACACACACACACACACACACAGAGGTGTGTGAAGCCCACAGCACATGTCTAGCCTGCATCATAAACATGTTACCTGAAACTGTCTGTGACACAGAAGACTGAGCTGCTGTTTGGCAAATGCTTCCAGGGCCTCAGTTTCCCCACATGAACACTTCAGGGCTCATGTGAGACACAGACGTCAATAAGCTTATCCTTCCTATAACAAAATAACTGAGGTAGTCTGCTTATAAAGAACAGAGAGGTTTGTGGGGGGAGGAGGCAAATAGGCTTTGAATGTTCTATCTGTGGCTGACCAGCCCAGTGCCTTTGGGTCTGTGGCAACACAGAATGTCAGGGTTGTAACATGTGGTAGTGCCGACTGCCTTCCTGATAGCAACCACAAAGAAAAATACCGATAGTCAGTGAGAAACTCAGGTTTCAGAGTCCCCTTCTGGATGTGCCTCCAAGGCCCTACACCTTCCTGCAAGGCCCCACCCCTTAGAGGTTCCATCCCCTTCTAGCATTGCTAAGCTAAGGAGCAGGCCTGGGACTCATGGGATGGGGACACCACAGAGTATTCAAACAGTAGAAAGCATGAATGATTCTCCCCGTAAGGTGTTCCAAGATTGAGAATGTCCCCAAGGGAGAAACACTGAAGTCCTACGCCAGGTGCCTATGAGTAAAGTGTGATTTGAAATGTGTTCACATGCCATCAAATTGAGATGAGGAGTGTGGACTAAGGTGTTCCTCTCCCCATCCATGGTTCCCTGTGAAAGAATGAACATTGAGACACAGTGACAGAGAGAAATATACTTGGCAAGACAGAAGCTGCTCCTGGGAAGGTGCATCACGGCCAGGAAACACCAGGGCCACCAGGCTGTAAGGTTCCCGACAGAGTCAGCTGGAGGCTTGGAGACCATGAAGTCTTTTCAACACCTTGCTGTTTGACCTTGGCCCTCAGGACTGTGGCATAACAAGTCTCCTTTCACAGTAACTTATCATGGAATCTCTCAGAAACTAACTGGAGATGGATTTCTTAGAGTAACAACACAGGGCACGCCAGGAGCCCTACCACTTGCCCACTGCCCCTCTTGGGGCTTTGATTTCAGGCTACAGACAAGATCTGCCTTTGTCTAGCTTATTTGTCAGGGCTTAGGACGCCTACCTTGCTATGGAGGCAGGACAGCTATGTCATGTGAATGGAAACATTCTTCACTGGTCAGGTGATGGCCAAGGTGTGTTTCCAGCCATCCCTGGATGAAGATGCCTGATGCCATCCATTTCCTTTATTGAGCACAGTTGCCTGGAGGAGGGAAGTGCATCAGATACAACTTCATGTGAGGGTTTTCACTGGAAGATGAAGCAACCAGATTACACTTCTCATCAAAGTCGAATTTTCCTGTAATGGGTCCCTGAAAGAGGACAGAATGATGGCTGTGGAGGAAGTCCAGGCCACTGTGACTGCTTCCCATTAAGGCTAGTGCCTGAGTGAACCAGTGACAAGGGTTTCTATTGCTCACTGTCTCCTAGGGAAGCCCTCCCTGTGTGGACACTTACAGGGCCCAATTCAATCACAGATGCCATTGCTGACCCACACCAGGAATTACAGTCCCTCCAAGCAGCATCCTCAGCCCATTGGGGCCACTCCTCCGACTTCTGTGTGACATGATATTCCTTTTGGTAGAGGTCACTGGTGTGGGGACACCCATCATCACGAACATATTAGATCTTGAGGCAATTAGCTGAAAACAAACAGGAGAGACAAGCTTGGTATTGAAACATCGAAACCAGAAGAAAATAGCCCATGGCAGTCCATTACTTCAAAGCTGCTTCAAAGGCGGGGGCTGGTCGCCTGGCTAAAGAAAGGACAGTATTGTCTTCATGAAATGTCTATACAGTAGAGGGCTTACTGCTTTATTCTTCTACAGATTCGGGTTACATGCAAGCTTGCCTGATAATAATAGGTCAGTGGAAAGCATTTTCCAGGTCCCACCTGAACCCTGTGCGCTGTGCGTAGCATGATTAGTCAAGGATTAAAGATCCAATTAGACTCTCCCCTGACATGAGAAATCAGATGAGAAATTCTCAGAAATCACCGAAGCCACTTCTTTATATGATCGAGGGTGATAACGTGCATAAATAGTGAGCAGATATCCCTGGAATCTTCAGAGCAAATTGACTTTCCTCATCTTCAATATAAATATGTGTTCCGTGCTATTAATTGTATTGATTGAGGACAGTAGATGTGTCTAACTGGATTTCCATGGGAGCACGGCGGTTCGTTCTCTAGAATGAAGGACTCTCCCTTGTTAGTGGGGTGCTTGGATCTCAGCAAATGCCTGTCGTGGCTTCACAGTGAGCTTCTAAGGTTATGAGCAGTAAGGGCATATGCTAATGCCTTACTTGGGAAGCAAACAACTTAATTCCCACACGGCTCGTGGTCGGATGCTGTGGCGAGCGCAAGCACTGTATCATGGAAGGTCATTTCCGTTGGTCACATATGGCAAATGTTAAAGATCATGTGAGCCCCGAGGCTTTGATCTTCATCACTTGGAGAAAAGCAAGGGGACAGATTTTGAGTAATTGTGGTGTCCATGTAGGTTTAGCAGTTTTATTCTTCTGCTGCTTTGTGCATAACTTGATTTATACAAATATTTTACCTGAAACTTTCAAGGCCAATTATCTTTTCCATCATAAAATAAAATATCTTGACTTACACAACTCTGTAAGGTGGACATCCCGAGACTCTCTAGGCATGTAACTTAGATTCGTGCCAAGGTTCTTATTTCCATAGGAGAGTTTCAAAATGTATTTGGTGACTAAACCCCATGTAAATATTTTGTGTTGGACAATGACAGTGGTTGGCTAGGGACAACAGTGAAGTAGATACATAAATATACAGCAAAGGACCTTGTGCTCCTCACTGGCAGGAAATAACAAATGTCTGAAGAGACTGCATGGTTAACCTGATTTAAATTTTATAGACTGAATATCTGTGTTAGAAATCACACCTCCTAGTCTGTAGAGTCTTTCCTTTGTGTATTGATTAAAAATAAATTTTACCAAATTAAAAGGTACTTTCCACAAAACCATATAGGTTAAGTTACATCAATACCCAACATTCTTTTTTCTTTGGTGTGTGTTCATTAGGAATTATTTGTAGCTAGACATTTTGTTAAAGCCCTCACAGTAGCATGGGTGTTCACTTCCTCTTTTGTTAGACCCCCACTCTTCTTCTCTTGGTCCTTATTGTCTCCTTAAGAGTCGTTGTGGGAATCACTGGCTGGATGAGACTAGAGTGACTAGTCCTGGCTGTCTTGTGATGACTGGATTTGCATGTGTGTCTTTCCCACACATGAGGTTTCAGTTTGTTCCTACGTCCTCCTCACACCTGGTTTTAAGACACAATGTGCTGACATGCCCCGGCACCTGCCCAGTGACAATGGCTTCTCTCAGCACACCTCCCAGGTTAGCTGATCGGCCCTCTGCTACTTTGTGGGTGTCGGAGAACCAGACACCATCCATTAAGAAGGAGGGTCCTGCTTGCAAGCAAGGTCTCTCCACCCTGCCTCCCAGAGACAAGGAAGCTATGACATCATACCATGACCTGCCACCAAAGCAGAGTCTTCTCCCTATTCGTGTCAACAACAGCAGAAGGGGCTGCCTAGAGACAGGCCCTTGCAAGCTAGGGAGGCTGGGCCATCTTGTTATGCTATGGTTTCCAAAGGTCGCCACTCATTTTGATAAGAGTTGAGTTCGATAATCAATAGCATGTTTTGATGAGTTCTATAGAAAACCATGTCAGAGTAGAGCCTTTTAAAGGGCTTCAGATACATACCTGGCAAGAAACCACAGCCATACTTTGTGAGATTTTTCTCTGCTGCTGGTGAAATGGTTGGGGATAAGTTTATCCACCTGCCTCAGTTACATACACAAAGTAAAAACTAGGCTGGCAATAGTGTTTGGGTCATGGAGCCAGGAGGTAGCAGAACCAAGACTTAAATCCTCATTTGTCCTCTAAGTCTTTTCTCCTCCTCGTTCTTGTCAGCAACAGAACTTGAATTTCCCTTTGCTTTGATTCTCCTCATCTCAGCTGGTTTGCAATGCAACTGGGTGACACTGACTGGAAGGCAATAGTGTCAGCAACCTTGGGGCTGTGACAAAGCTGGGATTTGCCAGCTCCTACTGATGTCTGTTTGCATCATAACTACCAGCCCCTGGAGACATAGGAGTGCCACCTCCTTCCTTATCTGTTGCTTCACAGGAAGGGTCACCATGCGTGGAGAAAGACACAGACATTAGTACAAGGTCATACTGGGGGCCATAGTCACTCCAGCCAGGACAGCTGTTTGGTTCACCTTACATCTCGGTGACCATGAAATCTGTGAGAAAAATGCTTCACTTTCCATCCTTTATTGAATGCCTTCTTTTTCAGGTCACACTCAAAAGACCTTGAAGGAGCCTTTGAGGTAGCTTTGTCCAATTGCCATCTTCTGCTGGTGCAGCTGGAAATTTAAATGGATTTTCCAAAGCTCAACTGTCACTGAATCTAGGCCAGTTGTTCCGCTGCTGTGACACCAGTTTTTCTGTTCTGTTTCTCCCACCTGCTCTAAGTCTGTTTCTGTGCACACTTACCAGAGACAGAAATTCCTTCCATCGTCTTTAGACTCAAGGCTCTTCCCTGAGGAAATTTTCCCTGTGGGCTTCCAAGATGGGCTTTGGGAAGAGGTGAAGCAGCTAGCTGCCAGAGTGTACGGCTTCAACGTTGGACTGACAATGATGTTCTCGTGACATGGGCTTCTGGCTAGAATGCCGGGACTGCTCTGTGTGTACATTGGTCTCTGGAGGAAGGCTTCAGTGGCAGGCACTTGTGTCCTGCCCTGCTCCAGCCTCAGTCAGTGACGTGAGCCCTGATGTCTGGCACTGTAGGGCCTGCTTTCTGTGGGATACGAGTCAGAAGAGTGAAGAGTTTATCAAAGTCTCTGGTGCTGAAAGAATGGTCTCTGGACAGAAAGTGCTCCCCACCCCCCATGATAGGAAGGACAGTCCAGGCCAGACCACGATCATGTCTCCAGTGGTGTGGGAGGGCATGGTTCACACAGGAGTGGAGTGGGCCCATATCGGCAAGGGTGCCTGGCTGCTTTTTGTCATTTATAACAATCCTGTGCTTAACTACACACCTAGGCTTATCTTTTTCATTGATTACATTAGAGACAAATCAATAGCCTGGCTGCATTCATCTTCTTGCAAAGCCTATCTCCCACACCTGCATGTGGAGACCAGACTTCAGTGTCTTCCTCTTTCCTTCCACCTTATTTTTTGAGACAGAGTCTGTGTGTGAGCCTGGACCTCTCTGATTCAGCTACAGCAGCTCACACCTCTGCATGTGGATTACACTCTGTGTGTAGAAGCTAACACTCATGTCCACATGTTTGCACGGCAAGCACTTTATTGGCCCAGCCTTTCCCCAGGCTGCAGAACCTACTTCTGTTTCTGGTTTTTGGAGGACTAGCATCCCCCTTTCTCTACCCTGAACCAGATTTGTTCCAAGTTAACTGCAGCACTTTTGGTGCTCAAAGCTCAGAAGACATCTCACCAACACAATTAAGTGACACTTGACATTTAATATGGGTTTGTTTGTTTTTTAAAGAAGCTGGTATCACATCTGAGTGAGGGTTGCTATTTATTTAATTTTCAACACGCATTCAACAAGTCAATGCTGGATGCTTATATGCAGTCAGTCTGGATGAGCTTAGTTGCTATTGGCAGCAGAGATTATAACATTAAAAGTTTGCACACTTTCTTGTGTGTATGGACTTGGTATGGGATGAAAGCAACTTAAGGAGAGAAAGCAGAGGCCATGAAGAGATGCTGTTTCCGGGCTTGCTCTCATGGCTTGCTCAGCCTGTTTTCTTATAGAATCCAAGACCATCTGTCCAAAGTTGACATCACCCACAGTGGGCTGGGCCCTCCCATATCAATCATTGATCAAGAAAATGCACCTCAGGTACATCAACAGAGCAATCTAATGGGGCATATTCTCTATTGAGTTTCCTTTATTCAGAAGACTCTAACATGTGTCAAATTGACAAAAACCTAATCAGTATAGTATGTATGATTGCTTATTATGTGCGCTTCTATGCAGGTGAGTATGGACACTTGAGTGTATATGTCTGCATCTGTGTATGTACGTGTGATTGTATATGTATATGTATGTATGTGTGGTTTGTGTGTTATGTGTCTGCATTTGTGTGTGTCTGTGTGTATGTATGTGTTTGGTGTGTTTTGTATGTATATATGTATCTAATATGCGTGTATGTGTTTGTATGTATATATAGTGGGTGTGGGGGTATGTGTATATGTATTTTGTTTAGAATGTCAATTCCTCCATAGCTTTCCCAGTTGGCAACTCCCCTGTTCCTGGATGGCTTTCTTCTGTCATTAACTATTCACAGCAAGATGCTGTTTGCTGGACAACTTGCTAGGAACTGAGACTCACATGCTAATATCAGCTGGACTTGCCCTAATTTCCTCAGTTACATAAATGGGACAAACCTCTCTTCTAAAACCTGTTTTGGAAAGGACCAAGCTGAGGGAAAAGGACTTTGAGGACCTGTCTCTACCAGTAGTGGATACACAGGCAATGCTAAAGGCTACATGATTTTCAGATTAAGCCCTCTTGGTCTTAAGTTAGCTTGCTGTGCAGTGAGCTTGCTGTGTGACTCCTCGCTTCCCACTGTCATCTCAGTGTAGTCAGAAGGGAAAAGGACACTAGCAGAGAGACTGAGGAACGGGGTGGGAGTGAGGGTGTGGAGAGACAGAATGGCCTAGGAAGACTTTGAACATTGACTAACCCTCTGTGAATACAGAGTTGCACATCACCACAGCCATTTGTCATTGTCCACAAGAGCACCCCTCCTGTGGCTCCAAAGCTCTGGTAGTGCTTCATATGCCAGTAGGACCTGTCTCCATTCACCTTGCCATTCTCACCAGCTCCTGTCTGCCACGCCCATGCATTGATGATCTACTTCTAAGGTTCATAAACTCCCTGTGTGTCTTCACTTACTGAGAGCAGAGAATGTGGTAGATCTCTCCAACTATTTCTATATTTTCATTTCTTTAAATGTCTTACAGATGTTAGCCTATAAATATTACATATGTTGTACAGCAATTACATCTATGTTATACTTTTGCTGTGCTCATTACCAATTAGTCTGATGCTATCCTTCCTTGACTTCTCTCCAGAACAAAGATGCTAACTGAGATTCCCAGGCTACTGCATAAGTTGCCTTTTATCACCCAGGAGAAAGCCACCTGTGAAAGTGACTATATATGACCCAGGGCTGACCTCGCCTAGGTGATCCCAGTCTTAGGTTTCCAGGTAGAACGGCAAATGATATTAGGAGTCTCCCAAAGGAAGATAGAAACATCTCCAATAACAGAGAGAACTCTCTGTCTTATTCTTTGGAAAATCTCGAGAATAAAACTAAACATTATAAATCGTGTTTCTGGAGAGATTGCTCCATGTTAAGAGTGCTTGCTGCTCTTACAAAAGACTAGATTTTGGTCTCCAGAACCCACATCTAGTGAATCACACCTTTCTGAAGCTCTAGCTCTAGGAATCCTACATCCTCTTCTGGGATCCACAGATCAGACCCACACTCACACACATGGAATTAAAAATAGAATAATAAATAGATCTCCAAAATGGCAGTGTCCAGCCTGTACCATATCTAAATAGCAGAAGATCAGAGATGGTGTGTCAAGTGAGTGACCTGGCTTCCTAGATGAGAAAAAGCATCCCAGGAGCTAGAGATACACAGTTCCAGGCTCCCTGTGGAGGGCTCACTGGTCCAAGAGAGACATATACCGTCTGACTTCCAGAAATGCATGGCGCCAACATCCAGACCCCATAATCCTCCTGTCTTGCCAAGGATAGCTCTCAGATACCAAGGACAGGGTACCAGCTTTCAGTGCACGGTTCTCTCAGACCCTGGTGTAGACTCCTGGACAATAGGAGCAAACAGAGTCTTGTTTCAAGATGGCAGAACCCAGTCTGAGTACCAGAAGTACAGTGTCTGCAGAGCAAGAAAGCCTCTGTGCTACAGACTCTGAAATGTTTGCATCTGTTTGTATTTCCCTGTAGAGAGGAGAGAATCCTGGCTTCCAGACATACAAGACATGGTATAGTATTACCCTCAGACCTCCTGGGTATTCCTGCCATTCTGAGGACAACTCCATATTCCAGAGACATGCAGAGCCAGCCTACAGTCCACGAATCAATGAAACCAAGAGCTGGTTCTTTGAGAAAAGATAGACAAGCTCTTAGCCAAACAAACTAAAAGGCTAAGAGAGACAATATCCAAATAAACAAAATTAGAAATGAAGAGGGGGAAATAACAATAGACACTGAGAAAATCCAAACAATCATTAGGTCTTACTCCAAAAGCCTGTACTCTATAAAAGTGGAAAATATAAATGAAATGGACAATTTTCTTGATAGATTCCATTTACCAAAGTTAAATCAAAATCTGGGAAACAAATTAAATAGTCCTATATCTCCTGTGGAAATAGAAGCAGTCATCAAAAGTCTCCTATAAAAAACAAACAAAACAAAACAAAAAAAGCCCAGGGCCAGATGGTTTCAGCACAGAATTCTACCAGACTTTCAAAGAAAAGCTTATATCAATACTACTCAAACGATTCCACAAAGTAGAGGCAGAAGGAACATTGACAAACTCATTCTATGAGGTAACAGTCACCCTGATATCTAAACCACACAAAGACCCAACAAAGAAAGAGTTTCAAACCAATTTTCCTTATGAACATTGATGCAAAAATACTCAATAAAATACTCATAAACCAGATCCAGGAACACATCAAATTATCATTCATCATGATCAAGTAGACTTCATCCCAGGCATACAGGGGTGGTTTAATATACAAAAATCCATCAAAATAATACACCATATAAGCAAACTGAAAGAAAATGGCCTGAACATTAGATACTGAAAAGGCATTTGACAAAATCCTATACTCATTCATGTCCAAAGTCTGGAAAGATCATGGATACAAGGCCCATACCTAAACACAATAAAGGCTATGTATAGCAAGTTTATAGCCCACCTCAAATTAAATGGAGGGAAACTTAAAAAGAATTCCATTACAATCAGGAACAAGACAAGGCTGCATACTCTTACTATATCTATTCAATATAGTACTTGAAGTTCTAGCTAGGGCATTAAAACAATTAAAGGAGATGAAAGGGATACAAATTGGAAAGGAAGAAGTCAATAGATCACTATTCACAGATGATAGGATAGTATACATAAGTGACCACAAAATTACACCAGATAACTCCTACTGCTAATAAACACCTTCAGAAAAGTGATGGGATACAAATTAATTTTTAAAAAAACTCAGTAGCCCTCTTGTAAACAAACAACAAACAGGCTGAGAAAGAAATTAAGAAAACTATATCCTTCACAATAATCACCATTAATATAAAGTATCTTGGTGGAACTCTAACCAAGCAAGTGAAAGACCTGTATGACAAGAACATCAAGTCTCTGAAAAAAGAAATTGAAGAAGATATCAGATGTTGGAAAGATGCCTCATGCTCATGGATGTGTAGGATTAACATAGTAAAAATGGCCATCTTACCAAAAGCAATCTATAGATTCAATACAGTCCACAACAAATACCTCCACAATTCTTTACAGACCATGACAGAACAATTCTAAACATCATACAGAGAAAAAAACACAACAGCTAAAACAATCTTATACAATAAAAGAACTTCTGGAGGTATCTCCATCCCTGACCTCAAGCTATACAGCAGAGCATGGAACTGGCATAGAAGTAGGCTGGTTGACCAATGTAAGCAAATCAAAGACCCAGATATAAACCCACACTCCTAAGGACCCTTAATTTTTGACAAAAGAGTCAAAACTATACAGTAGAAAAATAAAACCATCTTCAAAAATTGATGCTGGTCTAACTGGATGCATACATGTAGAAAATGCAAATATATCCATATTTATCACACTGCACAAAACTAAAGTCCAAATGGATGAAAGATCTCAACATAAAACCAGATACCAGATACTCAACCTAAGATCTATTAAAAGAGAAAGTGGAGAAGAGCCTTGAACTCATTGAGACAGGAGACAACTTCCTGAACAGAACACCAACAGCTCAGGCTCTAAGATCAACAATTAATAAATGGAATCTTATGAAACTGAAAAGACTCTGTAAGGCAAAGAACACTGTCAATAGAACAAATCGGCAGTCTACAGATTGGGAAAAGATCTTCACTAACCCTATATCTGACAAAGGTCTGATATCCAAAATACATAATAAACTTCAGAAATTAAACACGAACTAACTAAATAATCTAATTTAAAAATGGGGTACAGAGTGAAACAGAGAGTTCTCAACAGAGGATTCTTAAATGGCCAAGAAGCACTTAAAGAAATGTTCAACATTCTTAGTAATCAGCGAAATGCAAATTCCCTGAGATTCCATCTTACGCCTATCAGACTGGCTAAGATCAAAAACTCAAGTGATAGCACATGCTGGCGAGAATGTGGAGAAAGGGGAATACTTCTCCACTGTTGTTGGGAGTTCAAACTTGTACAATCACTTTGGAAATTAATCTGGCACTTTCTCAGAAAATGAGGAATTGCTTTACCTCAAGACCCAGGTATACCACTCCTGGAATATAGACAAAGGATGTTCCACCATACAACAAGGACATTTATTCCACTATGTTCATAGCAGCTTTATTCCAAATAGCCAGAAATTGGAAACAACCCAGATGTCCTTCAACCAAATAACAGACGAAGAAACTCTGGTACATTTACACAATGGAATACTATTCAGCTATTAAAAACATGTGAGTGTTTTCCCTGCATGCATGTGCACAACATGTGTGCAGTTCAGCAAAAGCCAGAAGAGGGCATCAGATCCCCTGGAACTGGAGTTCCAGACATTTGTGAGCTTCCATATGGGTCCTGAAAACTGAATCCAGGTCCTTGGCAAAAACAACAAAAGCTTTTATGCACTTATCCCTCTCTCAAGCTTCCGGGATCTGGACTTCTAGGAGTTATCCCCAAACCTGTGGAAGTTGGAATCCCTTATCTCTGTAGTTATTATTCATGAGTAAAGAAATCAGAAGATTTTGTGCTCTATGCTCGCAGAGGGTTGTGTAAACTTTGGGAAGGAGGGTGCTTGAGAAATCCCTTAAGCCAGACAAAGGAAATGCAATCAGAAAAACATCTCTCAGTGGACAAGAATGTAATTTCCAGACCACCTGATGAAGATTAAAGCCATGTAATGTTAATTATATGTTGACAATCTCACCATGAATTTTAATGCACTGTAAAAGCAGATTAAAACACTAAAATTAAAACTTTTTGATAATAACATTCTGATTCCTTTTATCACAAATCAGAAAGAAAGGGAGAAAGAGATGTGGTGTAACAATTTCGGGTAAGTGCAGTGGGATGGGCAGAGAGAAACAGTGAGCCAGAAGGCAACACAAGAGAAATTGGAGGAGCAAAAGATGATAGTAAAATGAAAATGGAACCAAATGCATGTGTTGCCTTAGTAAGTGTGAATGGATGGAATTTTCTGCTAAAAAGCAAAGACAGCATTAATTGTATGCTGAACTAAAATGACTCAAAAAGTAAAATTTTCTTTGAAAACTACAGGCAAAGTATATCAACATACAACAAAATTAAAACATTACTTTCAGGTAAGGTAGAAGTCAGGGCCAAAACTTGTGAGTCAAAGGGGATGGTTGTGGTAGTATATAAATGATATATAAATGTATTTTAAATCTATTGTTTTTATTTGACTAGCTTGCAAAATAGCAGTTTTCTAAGTATGAATGAAGCTATAAACATAATATCTTCTGCATTGTGAAAAGCAAACCCAAGGCTTTGTGTACTTCCGGTGAGTGGTTTGTGACTAAACCACATGCCCAGCCCTCTACAGCTTAGCCCCACGTTCAGGAAGAAGACCACAGCAGTTTAGAGAAGGCAAAGCTTCTCGTCAGAATCAACTCCGTCATACTGAGAAGGAGAAAAAAATGCCTCATCAGGGTTTTGGCAATAATTCAGCTACCACAGCTATAACCAATGACCTCAAGTTACACACAAGCACAAATGCTTTTTACTAACTTTAAAGCTGCGTGATTAAATAGATATTAGTGGACAAGAAGCTTACCTGGGCATGGTAGTGCATGCTTTTCATCATTCCTCCTCAGAATGCTGAGGTGAGAGAGTCATGTATGTGAGAACAGAAGCTCAAGACCAGAATGGGCAGCACAAGCAAGATCTTGTCTCAAAATACACACACAGACACATGCACACACACACTCATGTGCATGCACACACAAGCACACACACAGGCATACATACACATAAACATGGGCACATACATACACATATATACATACATACATACACACATACATACACATATATACATACACACATACATACACACATACATACACACATACATACATACATACATACACACATACACACACACATACACACACACATACACACACACATACATACATACACACACACATACACACACACATACATACATACATACACACATACATACACACATACATACATACATACATACACACATACATCCATACATACATACACATATATACATACACAGATACATACATACATACATACACACATACACACATACATACACACATACATACACACATACATACATACATACATACATACACACACACATACACACATACATACATATATACATACATATGCACATGCATGGTACTACATCTCATAGAACTTAGAATTCATTTAATTTATATCCCTAAATTAACCATATTAAACATCTTAACTATTGTCCAGAGGTATAAGTTCACTGAAATTTTATCACAGTGCAAACTCCCTAGGTATCAATGATAATAGGATATCCATAGCATTGTCTTTTTGGCCCAGGGAACAGACCACCTCTAAATGTCTCTTGTACAAATTATGACTGATACATTAATTTACTTAGAGATGAACAAAAGACTACGATTAGGACTTGTTCAGAGAGGGGGAAAAACATAACCTTGATTGTTTTTACTATTAAATAAAACACTTAGTATGTGAATAGAATAATGGTTAGTTATGTTTAAGGAAACGGTAACATATATAAAATATATACTTGACTCTGACATGAACACTGGTGCCCCCTATTTGATCACTTCCCCTTGGTGGGGAGGCCTGGTGGCACACAGAGGAAGGGTAAGCAGGCTATCCAGAGGAGACCTGATAGACTGTGGTCATATGTTGAGAGAGGAAGTTAACTTCTGTCACAGACCTGGGGGAGAGGAATAGGGTGAAAAGAGGAGGAAGGAAGAAGGGGAAGATACAAGTGAGGAAATAACAATTGGGATATAATCTGAATAAATTATTTTAAAAAATAAAATAAAATATGTGCTTACCAGATTAACACAGAAAGATCAAAAGCACAAGCAATAAAGGAAAAATGAGCAAAAAAACGTTGCCGGCAGCTGTGTTTCATATTATTCGTTTTTGTCTGAAAAATTTTGTTCCTGTTTATTGTGTATTTACAGTGAAAAGAATTCTAAATGCCCCCATAATGTAACCTACTTTCTATTTTGTAATTACTTTTAAAACGATTAAGCAAATGGATTGTTAAGTTCTTAATGTCTCATAAAGAGTTAGATTTCTCCCCAGCCGTCAGAACCTCTCTCGGAGGGCTCCTCCCTCACCTACCATAGCAATGGGCCTTCCCTGTTGTCAGTTTGAATGTGACACACTCAGAATTAGTAGACTACTGGTATTCGGATAAATTCTTGGTGTGTGTTCTTTATTTTGCTTTCCACCAGTCCCATGGTTAGTTTGTTGCATTATCAGAGAACATGGGTGGGCATTATGATGTCAGTTTATCAGCTTGCCTAGATAGGTAGGTTTAGGCCTCTGCCGTGGTCCCTTCACAGTCAGGGTCCTCCTATGAAGGCAACAAAGTCATGTAGAGGACACTATGAATGAATAGGAGACCTGAGGCAGAAGGATTTGGAGGCCAGGATCACAGACCCTTACTGTCTGACTGGGGAATCTCAAAGTCAGGATGTGATCTGCTTCAACCTGGAGAGAAATACGTACAGGGGCCTCTCAGTAGCACTCACAAGAACACGCAAAGGCAGGATGAGCCTCTGGCTGGGAAAGGTGAGTCTCATGCAGGGCAAGCACACTCAGTGCTGAAAGGAAGCCAAGGTCTGAGTCAAATGGTTCAGCCCTCCTGTAATCTGTTATTTTCAGGGACAAGGCCCCATTGGTGCTGTGCTGTCACGACCCTAAGATTCCTGTTTGTTAGGGTTACTCTGTAACCCAGACTAACTTTAAACTCACTAAGCAACCCAGGTTACCCTCAAATTATGATTCTGTTGCCTCAGCATCTCCAGTACTGGAATGACCGGCCATCCCACTTTCAGCTACCATCTTGAAATACTCCCAGATTCCTGAATGAAGCCTCTGCTGTTTTAATTTTGCTGTGGTATCTCAAATGTACTTCTGGCTCTGAAAATTACCCTATGTTAAGGAACGGCAAAGTATCGCAAGGGGTTCTCAACTTTCTCCCCAGAGCAAGTTTGGTTTAGAGTGCCAAGGACTCTCCTTATCACCTCTATTCCTTGTACTCCTGGGTGTTCATGTACAGAAATCATTGTTGCCAGTCTCTCGCATGAAGAGCCTGTACTATTTCCTAAATGTATAGGCTTGGTCTACAGCTTCTGCTGTCTAAGTAATGGCAAACATGCATGAGACTAGAGGCTCACCCATGAAGAAACATGGAAGGATAGCTCTTTTTTATGTTTATTTTTAAAATATTTTATTAATTTATTCACATTACATCTCAATTGTTATCCCATCCCTTCTATCCTCCCATTCCTCCCTCCCTCCCATTTCCCCTACTCCCCTCCCCTATGACTGTGACTGAGGGGGACCTCCTCCCCCTACATATGCTCATAGGGTATCAAGTCTCTTCTTGGTAGCCTGTTATCCTTCCTCTGAGTGCCGCCAGGCCTCCCCATCCAGGGGACATGGTCAAATACGGGGCACCAGAGTTCGTGTGAAAGTCAGTCCTTAAGAATGTCCTGTCCATTGGCTAGATCTGGGTAGGGGTTTGAAGTTTACTGCACGTATAGTCCTTGGCTGGTGCCATAGTTTGAGCAGGACCCCTGGGCCCAGATCTGCCCATCATAATGTTCTACTTGTAGGTTTCTAGGACCCTCTGGATCCTTCTATTTCCCCATTCTCCCATGCTTCTCTCACCTAGAGTCCCTATAGGAAGTCTTCCCCTCTGTCCCACTTTCCTGGTCAGTGAAGACTTTCATGGGACATGCCCCTCGGGCTAGTGTCCAGATATAAGTGAGTATATACCATATGACTCTTTCTGCTTCTGGGTGAACTCACTCATTATGATCATTTCTAGTTCAATCCATTTGTCCACAAATTTCAGGAATTAGATGTTCTGCTCTGTGGATGAGCTCAGTGGACACTGCTTGGTATTTTAGAACTGCTGGTCTGGTTGGTGCAAGCTTGTCTCTCTAAGAGCATGTCAATAGAGCTGCATGCCACTGCTAGATTCTAGAGCCTGCCCCTTGCTGTCTTGGTACCAGGCGGTTTGGATAAATCCATATCAAAAAAAAACCTGGTAAGGATGGAGTGT
This sequence comes from Acomys russatus, assembly GCF_903995435.1. Taxonomy (NCBI): domain Eukaryota; kingdom Metazoa; phylum Chordata; class Mammalia; order Rodentia; family Muridae; genus Acomys; species Acomys russatus. The sequence continues at coordinate 31,303,250 of NC_067145.1, forward strand.
GAAGAACCATGACAGTGATGCGGCATTGCCTAACAACTGTGAATTTTGATTTTGTGAAAGGAACATGTTCTATTTTGCAGTGACTAAGGACTGGAGTAAAAACATCTATGAAGCCTTGATTAAAAGTCCCATTAGGTCAAGGTCTGGGCCTGCTATGCCTAGACTATATTGTGAACCCAAAGACTTTGACATCTTCAAAGCAGGATTCCTCCAGATACAGCATCATAGAAACACACTGTTGTGTTGACTCTTCCCACGGGTATAGGATGGTTACAGAAGGAAGATGAATTCTAGAAGAGCCATTTCACTCAAAAAACAAGGGCATGATGACACAAGGGGCAGATTCCAAAACCAAAACTGTGTCTCTATCCTCAGCCCCAGGCAGAATGTGGCAGTTGATTTGCTTCCCCTACACATCTGTAAATCTGAGAGCCGTGTGTTCTCTCCCAAGACTTATATCACACATGATAGGGATGAGTGGGCTTCCATGATAGGCAAGGACCACAGTAACTATGTTGAGTGAGGAGGACCAGATGATGTTTAGGCATGAATCATCTCTCCAAGAAGCAGTTTATCTCTTCAGGTTTATAGGCACCTAAGCCTGATCTGAAGGAGACCCACCCAGGCTGAATAGCACGTGATGCTTTGAAGTTCTCTAGCTAGGAAGTTCCCCAGGGAAGTGTCCTCTGCAGAATCCCAGAAGCTTAGGCCATTAATGAGTAATCACTTATACCACTATGTCAGGTTGATACAGAGGCTACAAGCACAAGGAGCTCTTTTCTGCATCAGCAAGGAATCCATCTTGTACTGGTCCACATGGGTGAGGCTGGCCCAGCTTACCTGGTGCTGCCTTTGAGTACCTTAATTGAGCTAGCCTGTCACATAGAGGGGCCTTCTTGTACTTCTCATTGGAGTTCTGTTAACTAGTACGTTGTCTACTTGACACAGTTGGCATCTGGGAAGAGGGAAGCTCAATGAAAAAAATGTTGCCATCATACTGACTTATAATTAAACTGGCAAGGCATTTTCCTGATCAATGATTGACATGGAAAGGCCTGGTCCATTGTGGGTTGTGCCAAGCCTGGGCAGGTGGTCCTGGAATGCATTAGAAAGAAAGCTGAGAAAGCCATTGGGAGCAATCCAGTAAGCGGCATTCCTCCATAGGCTCCACTCCAGTGCCTGCCTCCAGGTTCCTGCCTAGACTTCCCTCAAAAAATGAACTAGAATCCAGATACATAATTCAACAAAATCTTTCTTCCCTAAATTGCTTTTGCTCATGCTGTTTTATCACAGCAATGGAAATAAAGCAAAGACTTGTACTAATGGACAGTTATTTCTAGAACTTTGGCAGGTCCTGAGTCCCTGCAGAAACTGCCACCTACTATAAACGAGGTAATTTATTGGTGTAGACACAAATGTGTAGAGGTCAATTTGATGAGCATAGTATATTCATCCTACAAAAACAATACCAGTAGCCTTCCCATTGAGGCTTATGACCTCTTCAGCCGCAGGATTTTTGTCCTGGCTTATAGTCCTGAACATGGGTCTCTTCCTATGGAACAGGTTTTAAATTCAATTGGATTCAAGTTGTTGCATCCATAAAATTGAGGCACTGTTTTGTCAGCAAGCACACATCACCTTCCATTCTGAGAGTCCTAAACTTAAAGTCCTTAGGCAAGCAGAATTTTTGGCAGCAATCCCCACCAACTACATCCGTAGCATCTTCTAACATTAAAAGTGCTATCCAATATGTAAAAAAAATGTTAACCCAGGCACAGCTAGGTTTATGCACATTATACAACCCAAATAAATGGTATTTTCAATAACAACAACTTGCTACCCCATTCAGGTGGATGACCAACATCATTAGCACTTGCTTGTACCATGTAGGGGTCTCAGGAACCTCCCTGAACAAACATCTATTTCTAGGAAGGCAACTAGTGTTTAGCACTGAGTTTTTATTCAAGAGCATATGTCTTCTAGGAATGTATTCTCTCACTCAGACAGAGTTTAAGCCTTTAGTTCCTTACTTTATAGGGCGGGCCAATGTAGGATTATACTGGCTAGTTTTATGCTAACCTCATCTGAGAAGAGGGAGTCTCAATTTAGAAAATGCCTCCACAAGATAAGGCTGCAAGTAAGCATATAGGGCATATTCTTAATTAGTGATTGATGTAGGTGGGCCCAGGCCTTTGTGGGAGAAACCATCCTTTAGTCTGTGGTCCTTGGTTCTATAAGAAAGCAGGCTGATCAAGCCACTGGTGCCAAGCCAGTGCGCTGCACCCCTCCATGCCCTCTGCATCAGCTCCTGACTCCAGGTTCTTGCCTTGTTTGTGTCTCTGCCCTGACTTTCTGCAGTGATGGACAGTGCAGTGGAAGTATAAACCAAATAAACCCTTTCCTCCTCAATTTGCTTTTGGTCCTGGTATTTCATCATAGTGATAACAGCCCTAACAAGGATGAGCTTTTCTCAGTAACTCTTCAGGAACCATTTGCATCTTCTTTAACCGTAAGGCTCTCAAACCTAGTACAAGCTTGATCTTTCATAGCTGTGCCCAGTCCTTATACCCTGCAGGGACTAACTTCCCAATCTCCTTGCTCCTGAATATAGAACTACAAAACACTGAGAGGTTAATATTATGTCATCTGTGGTGGCTAATTTAGTCAACGCGATACAATCAAGAAGCACCTCAAAAGACAGTCTCAATGAGGCATGATGTAAATTAGGCTGTCTCGTGGGCATCCCGGTAAGGGATTTTCTTAATTGGGCTAATTAATGTGGGAGGCCCACCCTAAGTGTGGGCAGTACCATCGCATGGACCGGCCTGTGGCCTATGTAAGAATGGGAAGAAATGATGAGAGCTGGTGTGTGTGCAGGCACTCATTCTTCTCAGCGTCTTCACTACTGCAGACGCAATGTGACTGGCTGGCTCATGCTTCTGCAGATGCAATGTGACCGGCTGGCTCACACTCCTGCCCCATAGTGATGCTCCACAACCTGGAATTAGGAAATAAGATAAACGTTCTCTCCTCTGAGTTACTACAGGACTGAAGCAAAGACATCATCTATATAATGATTTGTTTTTCAGAGTTCACAAAGTAACAGTGTAAAGTCCCAGGCCACCATCCTAGGAAAAGTATCGGAAGTGTAAAGGCAGCCTTGGGGAAGTCCTCTGAAAGGCCGCTGTTACCTGATATACAAATGAGTGGGGATTGGTTTGGGAACTGAAGAATCTAAGGAAATATGACAAAGACAATAAGCCAGGTCTTATACAGCATGAAAAGATGTCATCCTAACATCAACTTTCCATCAAAAGAGCACTATTAGGTGGCATGGATTGGACATGCTGCTTTATTTAGTTCTGACTAATCCACAGTTAGTGATAATGAGCCGTCTGGCTTCGTTACACATGGTACCTTGCTACGGAAAGGGATTTGTAATCACTCAAACTTTACAGGCTTCCATTTCCTACAGCTGCACACGGCAGCCTAATAGTTTCCACTGTCAGGCAAATTCTCCAGTGGTGGTATACTGCGCACCCCAACAGCACACAGGCACCCCAGGGACCTTCTGACATTGGGAGAGATATGCATAGTCTCTCGAAGAAAGAGTGTGTGTGTGTGTGTGTGTGTGTGTGTGTGTGTGAGAGAGAGAGAGAGAGAGAGAGAGAGAGAGAGAGAGAGAGAGAGAGAGAGAGAGAGAGAGAGAGAGAGAGAGAGAGAGAGAGAGAGTAGATTTTTTCCAACCTAGAACAAGCTTAAACATTTTCACCAACGCCACTGTTTCCTACTCACCAACTAGTACCCTTTACCCTGGTGCCTTTAGTGGTACCATGAATTGAGGTACACCTGACTCTCCAGTATCCACTAAAGAAAGCCTAAGTGGCTTGCACACTAATGGGTCACTGTAGTAGTCAGACTTGTCTAAAGGAACAGAAATGATAGAGTGACTGCATATAAAGGGGTTTATTAGGGTAGTTTTACCAGCTGGGTTCCAGATAATCCAAGGATGCTTCTCTCCCAACAAAAAGGCTGAGGATACAGTAGTTGTTGAGTTCCCAGGTTGTATATCTCAGCAGTCCTCGTCTGACATTGGAGTCCCAGAAAAATCCTAAAGAGTTCCTGATCTTCAGTCTGCATTGGAATCCTGAAGAAGCAGGTTCTAATACCAATGAAGAAATGCCTCAGAAGCAGGATGAATGAATTTGCCATCAAGAACAAGGGCAAGCAGGTGAAAAGCAAACTTCCTCTTCCCGTGTCCTCTTATGTGAACCACCACCAACAGGAACAGCACAGATCCAGCATGAATCTTCCCGCCTCACATGACCGAATAAGAAAATCCTTCACATGAGATCCTAGCTACTTGGGCTGTAGTTGACCCCAGATGATGCCAATTTGACAACCAAGAGTAGCCATCATTAAGGAGCCTGTAGTTGAGTCAGACCTCTTGAGGTCTCCTTCCTCCACAGCAAGGGTTGCAAGCAGGAGAATCACTGGCACCTCCCTTTTCTTTACCCCTTCGGTTAACTATGGGGGGAGTTGTAAGGTGGGGATGGGTGGCTAGTTTATAAGTTGTTTCCACGAAGATGGAGACAGAGCTCACAGCCTCATTCCAGTTAGACACTCCTCCCTTCCTCTGAGTTCCCTGTCAGCTACAGCTGTAACTGAGGCCTCAGGTGCTGCTGCTTTCTCTGTCTTCAGCTTCTCAATTTCTCCAGGTCTGAGCTCAGGTCCCAGGGCTCAAGAGTTGTCTCCAGAATCACTCAGTGACTGAGTCAGTAGTGGAATTGGAATGATATAGAACTGAGGAAGTTAGACCATCCAGGCGTGACAGTGTGATGAAGACGAGGGTGTAGACTCAATTGTAGGACATGAATGCCATCACTGGAAGAATGGGTTTTGTGTCTTATGTGCCTCACTGTCCAAGGCTTTGTCCCCAAACCATCACAATTAAACAGTACCGAGTGCCGTGTATAGGGCCCTGTGCTAGTACCCCGTCTTGGCCTTTGGAGTGATCAGCACCATGGACACCTCAAAGAACTGTGAGGTTGGATGGATTCCTTCTTGGGAGAGAACGCCCTCTGGCATAGTGACATGGCACTGGTGTATGGATTTCTCCACGTCAAAGCCACCACCCTTCCATGGTGCCCTGCTTTAAGCCTTGGCTTGGGGCAGCAATAGTAGTCTGCTGCTATCCATTGTGCCCCACCCCCACTCCCAAGCCCTGTGACATGATACCTTAACCAAGCTGCAGGGAGCCCACAGCCACCACCCCTCAGTCCTTCAGCCCACTGCATTACCACCCCCAAGAGCTATGTCTAACCCTTGTAGGCCAGTAAAATAGTGTCTCTCAGTTATTCCTCCTTCCTGCCTCAGGGCAGTGAGTCCCTCCCTCCTCCCCTAGGGCTGTGTGGAGATGAGAGACAAAATGGTGGCTGATGCTATCAGCACCTTCATGGGAACTGTCCATGGTGCCTATTCCTGACTCAGCCAACCGCTCTATGAACACCAGACACCTTTCCTGCCTCGGAAAGCCACCCTGGGAACTGTCCATGATGACAACAACCTTTCTTGCTTCTGCCTACTGCTTTCACAGAGGACTTTTTGTAAATGCTGGACACACTGGAAACTTTATTATGGCTCAAGGCAGAAAAGTGGCCTGACCTCTCTGCCTGAGAAAGCTCCAGCAGCCCAGCTGCGCCCCCCCCCCCCACCCAGATCTCTGTAACTGCCATCTCCAGTCCCTCAGTAGGATTCATGGCAGATTATGCTTCTTTGAGATAAGAACTCTGGACAAAATCCCACCAATCCCTGAGTGTTCCTAGCTCAGATTTGAAATCCCACCAATCCACACTCTGGAAATCCCTGCCCCAGAAAACTGCCCCCTAGAAACCCTATATAAAGGCTCTGTCTGCCCAGTTCCCTGCTGTCTTCTCCCAGGAGCAGAGGCAGCCACTCCTGGATTCATCCCTCTTCTCCTGGACTCATCCCTCCAATAAATCTCTTGTAAGAGATTTACTGCCAGCTATGGCTCTCTCATAAGAGGAAGAAGAGGAAGGGGAAGGGGGAAAATGAAGAAGGAGCAGAGCTCAGGCTCCAAGATTGTTTAGCACTTCTGGTGTTTGGAGCAACCCTCCCCTGGGAGCTGTATCTTCTCTGTTGAGGAGGCCTTCTCTCAGAGCTGTGAGGTTCCTGGGCTCCTGTGCCTCAGGATACCCTTGGGACACTGTCCCATCTCAGAGCTGGATATCCTTCTACCCAGGTACCAGAATGCAGGTCACACCCACAACCACAATACTTGGAAGACAGGTGTAAAAAGCAAGGCAAGTTCTGATTCCTGCTGACAAGTGCTAATGCACAGGTTCAAGATGCAGGGGTACTGTCCTTTCACCAACTCATCAACTCCTGACAAAGGATGTGAATGTGAACTAAATAACAATAAATGTATCCTTTAATTGTGTGCCTTGATGAGCAGTGGGAGAGTGACAGTTCCTTGATCTAATTCTGGAGATGGCACACTGTGGCTTCATCTTGACTGTATGTGAACAATGAATTCTTTTGTTATATATTTTAGGTAGGCACTGGGATAAACACTCTTGTCTTGACCCTTGACCTAATTGCCTCCATAAACACGTCAAGCACCTGCAATGATTGGTTATATCCCTTATGAAGAAAGAGTTCCCAGAAAACCCCCTTATCTATCAGAAGCCTGACAATCTGCTGCCAAGGTAACAAAATGGTGCCCACTGTGCCATCTCTAGAGGAACCATTGTGTGTATAGAGAGGGCCAAGGTCCAGAGAGAGAGTCTTGTGTCAGAAAGAATGGTCCTGAGCCCATCACCACTGCCATCCTAACCTGGGATGCTCTTATCCAACCCACACCTGGGTAAAGCCAGTCCTCCAGAAAGATTTTAGCCTGCTGCCCAGTGTTTTTCTGTCAAGAAAATATGACAGCAACTGAGCCCATTGATACTTCCATGCCAACCATAGTGGATAGCAGCTCAGAGAAACATGTGCTCACACTGGGATCTCCACTCTGTGAGGAAACAAAATCCCAGAGGGAGCACAGTTCTGCCCACTCAACACACAGAGGAGATCTTCCTGTCTTCTGGTGACAGAGGGCTGCTTCCCAGCTGGCCTCCAGCTGGCCAGGTAGCAGGAGCTTGGTCCACTAACAGCATCTTGACTGTACTCACAGAACACTCACACAAAAGTCTGGCCAGATTGGAACCAGAGCAAGTGCTACCCACCGGGCAGGCATCCTCATCCACCAAAATTGGGGCATGCCAAGGATGTGAAGGCCTGAGTGGGAAGCCGCTGGTTGCTGCAGGCTCAAGTTCCTGGTGCATATACCTCAGGGTTGTCCTTTGCGTGTGGAACCAGTCCCATATATGATTGGGAACAAGATCGACATAGTTCAAACAGTACTTGTTTATTAACCAGCAACGACAGTAGGAAAGCATCTCAAGTAACTTTATTCTCTGCCTGGATACACAATGTTCACTTCCCTGTGTCAACAAGTATAGGCTGATATCAGAGAATAGATTTCCATATGTTAATTGACTCCCTTCCTCTCTGAAAGACCATCCTTTCCTGGCAGTTAATTCCAGCTGACAGGGAATAGCTTTGCTTTTCATTCCTTGCAAAATAATGTGCTGTTGCAACGTGATTTATAATAAGCAGCATCGGGAAAGAACTACCATGCTGATCAGCTATGACAGCCAAAAAGGCTTTGTTAATGAAACAACAACGTTAGCAGGATCTTGGAGGCCAGCCGATGACTTAGAATCTGCTGTTCTGTCTCGGGCTTCTACGGGATATGGTGCGGCCGCCATGGGGAAGCTATGAAGGCTGCATGCCGGCTTGGCTTTCACGGGGGAATATGACAATTGTCATTGTTGATAAACACTTGAAGTTGTGGCTAAAATTGTAACGTGGTATCGCTTACTTTGTTTGTTTAGTTTTGTGTTAAGACAGAGTCTGTCTCTAGCCCTAGTTGAGTTGGAGCTCACTATGTAGCCCAGGCTTGCTCTGAAGCAGTGGTGATCTTCTTGCCTCGACCTCCAGGATAGTGATAGAGCAGGTGTGCACCACCACCATCCTGACCCCGCCCCTTATCAATATCCCTTAACTAAACTTAGCAAGCCACTCTGACCATAAGTCACAAATTCCCCTCAAACCACACAGCCCACCATTTTCAAAGACGATAGTTAGCAGTGTATTATTCCCAAAACCATGAGCTGAATTTATAGTAGCTCTCAGGGCATAAAGCCCCATGATGCCTTGGGAGCCAGCTCTGCATCTGAGCCAGAGTAGAAGAAAGCGAACCCTAAGAGGGAAACTCAGCATCAGTTCAATCTGTGTGATGGAAGCTGAGGAGAGTCCATCATTATCTCAGCTACACGGGGGAGCCCAGGGCTTCATAAGGTGACTACGTGTGCAGCAATAGGCTTCAGCAAGCATCCTTCCTGGGTTCAGCCAGAAAGGATGCCACCGTGACCCAGTACCATCCCTCATGCCATCCCTGCACTGCTGCAGCCACTGCCGCCTCCTTTGCTGCAGTGTCTACGTTTAGCTGAGCTTGGAGCTTCATCTCCCCTGGTGTTGGGTCCTATATTAATTGGAACAGGAATCCTATTGAATTTTCTGGAGTGCTTTACTGGAGAGCCTCCAAACACTAACAGTGAATGAAATTAAATAAAAAAGGGTCAGCTATACTTAAGACCATCTTGTGAGTGCTTTAGAGACGGGGTATAATTAAAGAGGCTGTAAACTAAAACACCAAGTGCCAACGCCACTCTACGCCTGCACATACCCATGGGTTAGGGGCGTGGAGCATAATTCATCACAGAGAAGGCCTTCAGCAGGAGGGGGCGTTGCTCAGTGAAGGTCACAGATGTTCACAGAATCCCAGTCATACCAGTAAAGACCACACAGTGAAGTGCCTTCTTTCTACACTAATGTGAGGTTCAGGGGGACATAGGGGACACTTTGACTAAGGCCACGAAAGCACGCTGCCCTCAGCTCTATCCAACGGTGTCTCAATGCTGTATTGTCAGTTTCCAAAAAGACTGTCTATAGTGACTTAAATACCGCCTCCCCCGTTATCTTGAGAGCTCTGTCTCTACTCACAGCCTCTCACAAATGCCTGGGACATAAATAAATAAAAGTATGCATTCACAGCTAAAGGATCAAATAAAGATCCTTGAAACCCTGTGAGAAGACATTTTACAAAATAGGAATACTCCTTTTGTAATTCAAAGTCACACTCAGGCTAGGAACACCTACTTGGTAGAGTACTTAAGTAGAATCCAGGTTCCCTCTATAGTGACACACACACAGACACACACGTGCGCACACACACACACACACACACACACACACACACACACACACGAGAAAGAGAGAGACAGAGACAGAGAGAGACAGAGACAGAGACAGAGACAGAGAGACAGAGAGACTGATACTGTGAACTGTGATCTCATTAGGAAAAATAAAATGGTTCCACTCATGTCCCGCCTGTCTTAACAACTGATCCAGACAGAAAGTGGTAGGACCATAGCCTAAGGCCTGCTTTAGAAATGGCTGTGAAGTTCTCATACCAGTTATTCTGCGTATCCAGCCACACTATGCTGCTGTGAGTCACAGCCTCGTTGGGACAGAAGATCCCCAGTGAGAGTGGAGACCTATATAGTGAAGAGAAGGAGACAGAGGTGTGCAGCATGTAGATGCTCTGCCAGGTTGCAAATGTGTCACTATAAGACAAGTGTCTCTGAGGTTTGCTGGTTACCAGCCTGTCCTCAAATTTTGTAACAGACCATCTCAAGGAAATAAGACAGGGCTTGATACAGCAGGACATCTGCCAGTCTTCTCTGGCCTACACATGGGTGTGGTACCTGCATACACACACACCTGAGTATGCACAGCACACACACACATTAAAAATTTACACACACACACAAAAAAAATTTACACACAGAGAGAAGTCCATTACCTCTTGGCTTTGTGTAGAAAACATTCTTGTATCTAATTTTTTTCTTCACACGCTCTCAACTGAAAAAAAAAAAGTCTTAATAGGGCAACTTTGGAAGTTATTCAGAGCCAGTGAAATGGTTCAGAGTGCTTTCCCCCCCCCCTGCCCCCCCCCCCCCCCCCGCTCTCTCTCTTTCTCCCTCACTCATTCTCAATCCTACTATAGCTCTTTTTTTTAATTAGTTAATTTATTCACTTGACATCCTGGTCATAACCCCTTTCTCCTCTCCTCTCAACCCTACCCTCCCATCCCCTACCCCTCCCTATTCCTCAGATAAGGGGAGCCCCCCTACCCACCCACCCCAGATCAAGTCCCATCAGGACTGAGTTTGTCCTCTTCCCCCGTAGCCTGGTGAGGGAATCCTGTCAGGGGGAAGTGATCAAAAAGCAGGCAACAGAGTCCATGTCAGAGAAAGCCCCTGCTCTCCTTACTAGTGGACCTACATGAAGCCTGAGCTGCCCATCGGCCACATCTATGAAAAGCATCTAGGTTCAGTCCATGCATGGTCCTTGCTTGGTGCTTCAGACTCCACAGGCCCTTCTGGGCTCTGGTTAGTTGGCTCTGTTGGTCTTCTCATGGAGCTCTTGTCACCTCTAGAGATTGAGGGAATATCCAACCAATGCCTAGCCCAACCCAAGTCTCACCTCACAGAAGAGAGCCAACTCCTGACACAATTAACAATATTCTGCTGTGTGCACTGTGGCCCTTGCTCTGGCTCTCTGTCATACTCAGACTCACACAGACTCTTACATGCATACTCACACACACTTTCATACACAGTCACACACTCTCATACATGTATTTACACACATTCTCATACATGCTCACACACATATTTATGCATGCGCAGGCACACACACAATGTGATATGTTTAAAGTTATTCATAGAATTATAAAAAAAAAAAATCTTCCCCTGATTGGCTCATCTTATTCTGGACAGTCTTCTTATGTAATTACCTGGGAGTTTAAGAAAGAAATATACATCACTGAGTGCAAGGCACCTGCCCAAAGCTTATTCAGTGCTTCCACGTGACACATGCTCACACTGACATACTTCAAGAGTCTAAAAGCAGAGGAGGCATGCAGTGCTTCACAGATACCCATCATGCTTTGCCTGGTAAAAACCAAAGGCATCCCACAAAACAAAAGCTAATTAAAGAAAATAAAACCAGATTCCAGGGTGACAGCTATATTACAAACAGAATATTATTTCATGGGATATCAGAACCAGAACATGCTTAAACTATCATTGATGAAGCAGGCATACTCCTGACCTGGACCCCCTGGTCCTCCAATTCCTGGCTTGTCCTTGTGTTTCTAAGCCCACAGCAACTGAATTTCCCTTCTTGACCCTTCTGTGAACCAGGAGGCAGTCCGTGATTCAGTCATTACACAAATGAACTACAACCTGGCATCATGTGCTACTCAAACAGTGTCAGCCAGAAGGAACTCCATCTAACTTCATTCGGCCATGGCATGACGCCCAGTAGATTTCAGCCCCCTGATTAACTAGGGTACCACTGTTACGATTGGTTAGTTGCTTGTGCCATATGAGGTCATTTTGAACTAGGTGGAACTTGGGGGTAGCTGGCAGCTTTCTTGGCAGGCATGTCTCTAATGGGCAGAGATGGTACCTGTATCCCTGGGAAATGGATGTTGGAAAAGCACCATGTCCTCCCCCTCCATGTATTCTCACTGGGCATCTTTATACCCTGCCCATAGGATGCTCTTTTTGATGTGATGTTGGTAGTAGATGCCAGGTGACATGGTTGGGGGATATGCCACTTACACTGCCCTTGAGTTATGCTTTATTTACTACAAGGATGAGAGTCACACAGCCAGCATTTAGCATAGAGAATATAGGACACGTTCACCATACATTTAAATTTTTGTGCTGTGTGTATGCAGATAAACACACACTCATATGCACACACTTGTGGGCAGGCAAGGCTGGATCATGTTTAGTGACTATGACTTTAAGGATGAGGACACTTCCGCATCACCACGTCAGGTGCATTTTACCATCGACCTAGTTTAAGGAAAGATGAATTACTGAGAAGTAGCTGACTCCATCAATGGGTTAATGATTTTCCATGCTATTCTTTTCTGAAAAGGCTTATTTAAATGTTTATCAGTTGTGCAAAGTGGAGCACGCTGGCGATTCACAAGGGACGGCTCATCATTGCCTATGCATGGAAGCGTTGTAGGAAGATTAAAATAACATTGAGTATATTCTGTAAATGAAGGCGAGAACTAACAGAAGCCTCCAGAGCCCATTATAAATTTTAATAATACATCAAGGTAATGTAACTGAATAACCGATCTCTAAGGGAAGAAACACAACATTTGGCTAATATTACAATTTAAATTATGAAAACAAAAAGAGCTTTTAGTTAATCTTGTCTTTCTGCTTTTATTCTTCGGGCTCTTTTTTATTTTCCCTGAATCCAAAACACCATGTAAACAAATAAAAGTACGGGGGGAAAATAAACAGTTTGGCATCTCAGTAGATTAATTAATGCGCTTCAGCCTTGGCACCAGTAGGCGGAAATTATGTGCATAAATAATATCACTAATTAAAAAGATGCAGATTAACATGCAAATAATGTTAATGAGGGCCTGCAATTCCAGAGTGGATTCGCATAACATCAACAATTTAATGGGTTGGAAGGCTTGTGTTTGCATTACATTAATAAATTTCAAAGACCTCGCATAAAAAAGTTCTGTCAGAGCCTCTGTCTCCCACTTGCGAGTTGTAAATTCTGTGGGCAGTAGCAAGCACTCATCGGCAGATGCCAAAGTCATTATCTCAAAGACTGTTGAGAGGGTGCCACGCGCCAGCGTGACCAGCTGCTGGGCACTGGGCGGCAGGCTCTATTCCATGCCAATTATTCATATTATTTGGGTAGTCTTGATATTTATTTAAACTGATTAATATTTTGTGCTCTGCATCTTGATCTAGAGGGAAATCATTTTAAGCAAGCAAAGTTAAAAAAACAACAACAAAACCCCTCATCAGTCTTTGATGTGTGGTGGACGCTGACTCCATGGTGAAGCTGACTGAGCAGACAGAATTTCAATCCACAGACAACGGCAGCATACAGTGTCCCTAACGATGTCGTATAATATTGAAATAAAGTATTACGGTGCCACATGCTAAGTGGACCGTAATCTGCCGAGCTCCATTTAAAAACAAAGGGCCCTGTGTAGTGTAAAATGTGTTCCGAGGCACTCTCTGCTGCTCACATGCTGCTGCTCCTCTGGATAGGCTTTTAGGAAGAGAAGCAAAGATCAAGGAAGGCCATATGGCATTCCTTCCTAAAACACCAGGATACCTTCATCTATGTCCCACTGTCTGTCCTGGTCCTCAGCTGATGCAGAGCTGGCCTCTTCAGGCCAGTTCTCAAACTCCAAGACAGCTAGGAATAGTACTCATGGCAGCTGGCCACAAGGGTCAGGGAAACGCCCGTCTCTTGCCAATGAGCTGTCCACACTGGGCCTCAGGAGGGATGCAAAGTGTCCGTACCCTGAAAGCTGGCAACATGAGTTCCACAATGCACAACAGCCCATTGGCTCTGTCCCGGGGTCAGAATCACTGTGGTGACGTCAGGAGACAGCCAGCAACTTGGAGCCGAGGATGTTCAGCCTCCAGTGGCTCTGGGAGCCACAGCAGGAGGGTGACATTGAGCAGGACAGTGCCAGAAAGGCAATTCTTTGCATGCTTTGCTCTTCCAACACCCTGGCATCCACACTGACTCATGCCCCAACTCCATAGTCATACTCAGAGCCCTTACAGCCAAGTGTGCTCTGTGTATAACACATGCTGAGTGTGTGTGCTCACTGGCCCATGTCAGTGTGCCTAAGACCAAGCAGCCACCACTTTGTGAGTAAAACATGGCTCCTTAGTTCTGTCACTCATCCCATCCCACCCCATATCCAACTAGATAGCTGCAGGTGTCATTTGTGTCCTCAGTCCTGGTGTTTACAAGCTTCCAAGGGGGACAAAACCAAGATGAATACTTTTTAACACTATAAACACAGAAATCTGAGGCTGCCCCAGCATCCCACAGCTTTTACTACCTGTTCCACGGCAGTGAGGGTAACAGCCTCCAGGTGTTGTCCCTAGACCCCCAAACTGTTCTGGATGTTATGTATTGGCCTCAGGACCAACACATGAGACTTGCAATTTTCACGAGGGGCATATGGGTTTGTGGGTCCGTGGTACCCCTCTTTCCACCATTCCCACTTATGACCATCTACAGATGAGAAGGTGGTTGGAGTTTTGTTTTTTTTTTTCAGTCTTACCCATACATGACGTCATGCCCAACACAAGAGTTCAATTGGTTGAAGTCTCCCTTTCTGTGCTCAGCAAACAAATGTGAGGTAAACAAAGGGCGTGCTCTCCTACACCACACAGCCCTCAGGAACAGTGGATGCTGCTGGGAAGTCACTGGGCCTATCTTTTCCAGCTGAGTGTGACCACAACTTCCTTTCCTCCAGGAGTTATCCAGGGGTTCACACATGAGGGGACAGGACAGTTCTGAGATGTCCTCCTGGATAACCTCTGTCCAGCTGGCTAGTGCTTTGCATCCAAAGTGAGCAAAAGGAAGTGAGCGCTGATTTTTGGAAGAATTTCCTCAAAGTCCCCTGGGTGGGCACCTCAGGGGGGGTCTTTCCCTTACAATCCAGAAAGCCTTACAGCATCACCCACCCAGCACTCCTCAAGACAGGCTGGAGCAGATCCCCAGGAAAGAGGGACAAGAAATCCCTTCTTCCTTGCCCCAAGGAGGGAGCCTGTCACCCTGTGTGCTTGTCATGGTCAAACTGGCTCCTCAGACAGAGATTCCAGGCTGCCCTGGGGACCCAGAGAGCATTGCTCTGAGATCCCTCAGCTGGGTCTCTGTCTGCCATCTTGGAGGTGAGGAAATTGATCCATGGTGGGGAGCAGGGCATGCTAAAGCCCTGTGCCTAACTTTTCTAAAACAACTTAGAGCACACAGCATCTTTTCAGTTTCCCTATTTTATAGTTGTTACAGTCATGTTTGCATCAAGCAAAGCCCTGACTGTTCACTAAAGTTGAATATAAACTGATTCAACTCAATTAAAGACCAAAATTTCCCTCAAAGACTTAAATTATCTCCATTGGTTCTCAATACATCTCAAAATAGCTGGATAATTCACTATGTTTCATACTACTAAATGCCTTCAATAGTGTTAAACAGGCCTTGAGTTCAGCATCTCTGAGATTGCCCCATACCAGCCTTCAGGTCACACTTTGGGGCAGCCATCCCTAGGTACCCAAACTGATCCCAGCTCTGTTGGAGGTTGGTCTGATGCAATTTGATGCTAATTACTGCTTGCTGTCTCTGTGCCCCACTTGTACCTTGCTAAGAATCTAACCTATTTGACCAATAAAAGGCTATCATATCTGGTCAGGGCAAATGGGATAGGCATGGCTAAGGTTCCAGGGCTTGGGGAGACAGAGAGAATTTTGGGAGAAAGAGAGACCAGAGGAGAGGAGAGAAGAAGAAGGCTGGGTTAGGTGGAAGAGAAGCACATGGCTGGTGTGGATGGAGACGTGGCCCAGATGATGATAATTAGCAAGTATTTGGGATTATGGATGGGAGATAGCTTGGTGGAAATGACTAGAAGCAGATGGCATGGGATCAGAGCAGGTATCCCATACCTGCACCACTATGGGAAGTAGTTTAGGGGATTAATATCTGCCCCGCCTTAAGTTAACTAAGGCTATTTTAAAATATATCAGGTGTCTGTGTCTTGACTGATTGCTAGCGGGTTAGAAAATACTGCTGTAATAATAATTATAGGGCTAATAATAAACATTATTAGGCCGTACTGGTAAAATAACTACAACACAGCTCTACTCACTCTTCCTAGGAACCTGTCGCCCACAAGCTGGTGAAAAGCTGGGGTGATATCTGTGGCTAATGATCAACTGGGAACATATGGACTACAAGGTGCCTCTCCAGGCCTCTCGTATCATTGGTGCTCTGGGGGACCAAATGAGGCTAGCAAGAGCAGCAGTTTGAGACAGTACCCATGCATCCTTGTAGTGGGTAACCCTGTCTGCGCTGGTGACAAACAGTTGCTCCCTTTCCCAGCACTGGGTTATTTCAGCCGAGCATATTCTACCTCCTGCTGTTGTCATGATGAACTGCTGCAGGTCCTGGCACCACAACCATCTTTCAAATCAGATGGTGAGTAGCAGCTGGTCATCAGCTGCCCTTGAAGTTAATCATTCTAATAGTGACTGGGAGCGCCCATGTGTTGGTGCTTTCTCCTATCGGTGGCAAATCTCTGAGGGAGGCAGAACTGACTATGATTTCCAGAGAAGAACCAAGGGCCTCAGGAGCTCCTGGTAAAAGAGCCCTCATGTGGAATGAAGATGGTTCCTGAAGGCTGGCATCAGATGCGACATCTAGAAGCAACCAGAAGCTCTCTGTTACGACACCACAAGATGCTGCTGCCTCCTCATGACTGATGCTGCGCCTCCAGTATGTATGAAGCCAGAGGGTGAACGGAGCCATGAAACAAACACCAGGCACTGTGTAAGACAAAAACGTGTGTTAGTGCAGGTACCTAGACCAGGTCTCTCACCCTCCAATTCTACCTTGCAGAAGACTGCCTGCTCCTTTATAAGCTCTGCTCAAGGCAGAGATTCATCTGCCACTCCTGTGCCCCAGTATTTGCTGCCAATGGCTTTTCCAAACTGTAGGCTTTTGTTGATTGAAAACTATCCTCTGTGGCCAGAACATGTCTCTCCAAAGACCAGCACACCACTTTACCCTCTAGTACATATGTGCTACACTGCACCTTGTGTCATTTGCTGCCCATGCTGACCATTGTTGTATGCTGGCCCGGGCATATACAGCAGAGGAAGGATTTAGACAGTAGAGTGGTCAGCTTAGGCAGAGATGATCCTGTATTGGAGATGTACCTCCTGAGAGTCCACAAGTAATGTTGGCTTCACCATCACAGGATGTCTGACAAATGTTGCAATGTGCCTCCCAGATGTAAGAGGGGCTAAAGCTTTGCATATAGGCTAGAAGCACAGGCAGCCTGTGTTAGGGGTCACAAAGGCAATCCTCCCCACATTGGGTGGACAGCAGGCAGGAGATCTGTGAGATGTGGAGAGGATATGGAGAGAGAGATCAGGGGACTCCTGTAGATATCACAGCCCCTGGGATACTTGAACGGCCTTTCAAAGAGGTTGCCATTCAAGTAGCTCTCTAGTGATAAAGTTTTGTAGTGTTTGATCATGGCAAAGATGGCCAAAGGACAGCGAGGCTCAGTACAGATAAACCAGACAGCTGAAGACCAGCACCCACCCAATAACTGCATTGCTGTTGGCCCTGCCCCTCAGTCTGCCATGGTATTTTCCTCCCTTCGGAAGATAATAAAAATGAGCCAGGTCAGCACTGAGATGAGCCTCACATAGCACCGGGCTGAATGTTCAGAGTTCTGGTGAGCAATTATTACATAAACAACAAAAACTCATGGAAGAGAGGGTGGGGAACCGGGTCAGACCTGCATTCTTCATCTCTTCCTGTGGAAGTTTGAGGAGAGGCTGTGCCATTTAATTACCACCCCTGGAATTTTGCTTTTCTTTAATCTCTGAGAAAGGAGCTGATGTTCAGGTTTGTTCTCAGGAGGCTCCTTGGACAGCATTCTCCAGAACCCATGTAATGTTGCAGCGACCAAAGACTTGGTAACCCTGTGGGGTATCAGAATCTGGGACGATTCCAACAGTCTGTCCTCAAAGCCAGGAAGTCAACATTAATTTGTTGGGTGGACCAATCAGAGTCTGTCCTAGAGATCTGTGAGAACATTGAAGGACATTAGCCTTGGTCAAGGTCATTTCTGGGGACACTTCCAGTAATCCACCAGAAGACAGGGCTTGTGTCAGCTGAGGAATGCCTGTTTCCATCCTAAAACAGTGTGGCCAGAAAAACATCATGCTGACCTCTGTGTCCTTCCTGTGGGTACTTAGTCTCCTCCCTTCATCTGGGTCATAACATGATGCTGATGTCCTTGGCCTGATGCAAAATATCTCCAGGAGGAGCCCCTTCTCCCTTTTCTAGTGTCCACCCCAGGTGCCATCTTCAGTCCCCACCGCAAGTCTGAGTGTCTCGCTGGTCAGGTACCCAGGGTCTCGTCCACAGACTTGTTGTCCTGTAGGCCCTAGAATCTTAGGTCTTTCTATTTCTTTCTGCAGTTGAATGGTGAGTTCACTGTCAAGTCTGATCAGGTGAGTTTAAAGAGATGTCCAGAGGACTTGCTGGGTACCAGTGGGCTCCTTCCCTCCTCCAGTGTGTGCCACTGTCCACTTCTCCTCGATGATCAGGAAAAGAATGCTCCTAGTGATGGGGATAGCACTGGATACCTTTCTTAGTTTAATGGTCACTAGTGTGACAATTTTCCGGATTTTTAAAGGTTTGGGGTTTTTTTGTTTTGTTTTGTTTTGCATCTTATTGTATGATCTGTTTTAGAGAAAGTCGTGTAGGGTAACTGAAAAGGAATGCACTCCTCTGTGCTTTGGTAGGATCCCCGATAGAGGTCTGTTAGCCCACATGTTCTTTGGTATCATTGCACTACAGTTTCTCTTTTGAATTTATGTTGGGCTGACATGTCTGTTGGTGAAAGTAAGGCAGCCAAGTCACTGACTGCTAATGGGTTCAGATTAGTCTGTATATTTCTCTCTGGGAATATTTCATAAATTGCGTACAGGCATGTTGAGGGTATACATGTTTAGGATTACTGTGTCTTCTCAATGTGTCATTCCCTTAAACAGTGCAAGTGTCTTTCTTCATCTTTTTCTACTAGTTTTGGTTTGAATTCTATGTTATTAATTATTATAACAATTCCTACATCTTTCCTAGCTCCATTTGGTTGAAAAGCCTTTTTCATTCTTTTACCCTAAGGCATCTTCAGTCTTCAGTAGGGAAGTGAATTTCCTAGAGAAAATAAACAGATCCTGTCCTTTAATCTGTCTGGTAGTCTGTGCCCTTTGATTAGAATGTTTTGACCAGTAAGATTCATTCATAGCTATTGTCAAAAGGTGTTTGTTAGTTCTTGTCACTTTATTGATGATTCAACAATTTGGATGCTTCCCTAGTCCTCATTTGCCCAAGGGCTGGTCAGGTGTAGTGTGTCCTATTCAGTGGCCTCATAGATATGTCTTCTATCTTCTGTATCTTCTGCAGAGCTGGATTAATGGGATAGATTCCTTTAGCCTGTTTTTATTGTGAAAAGTTCTGTTTTCTTTTTTCTATTATACATGGTTGTGCTGGGTATAATAGTCTGGGCTGGCAGCTGTTGTCACTCTGAACTTCAACTCTTTAAATCATTCTAAGTCCTCCTGTATCTTAAATTTTCTGTTGACAAATCTTATATTATTCCGAAGGCCCTGTGTTCATTCCTACGTAATTTTTTCTATTTATTGTTCACATTTAAAGTTTTAATTGTAATATAACAGAGATGCATCTTTTCTCGCCTTGTCTGTTTAGTGTTCAAATGCCTCCTGTGCCTAGATTGGCACCCCTCTTCATCTAGATTTGGGAAACTGTCTAATCAAGTTTATTGAAAACATTTTCTCTGCCTTTAGCATGAAATTCTTCTTTTTCTTTTATGCCTATGATTTATATATCTAACCTTTCTATGTTTCCCATAGATTTCTGATGTTCCATCCATACTTTCCCTTAAATTTAATTTTTGTCCTTACCTGGACATTCCCAATCCTCTTCCCTGTTTCACACCTGTGATTCTCTTCTCTCCATGGTTCATTATATTGAAGTTAATATTGCACAGAGCTTTTTATTTGACTTAATGGCTCTTCCACTTTCAGTGTTTGGCTTTTTCCCTCATATGTTTATCAGTTTATTGAATTCTGTTTTCAGGTTATGTATTGACTTCCTGATTTTATTCAGTGATGTGCTCTCTTTGTAATTCATTCTGGATGTATTTGCATTCTCTTTGATGTCTTGAACATATTTTTATTCATTCTTTTTAAATTTTTGCCCAGGTTTCATCTAACCCACTCCTAATGGAGGCCATGACTGGTAATTTGGGGAATAGTTATATTGCCTAGGGTTGTTATGCTTCTTGTATTTTGTATTTGAGATTTGTGCAGCTGGTCTTGGGGGCAATCTTTCACTGGAATTATATTCTAGCAGGGATAGTGTATAACAGGGTTGGGGGTCAGTTTCCTTGGCTGTCCTGACTTTTACGGGACCGGACTTAATCCACAGCATTCCCTCAAGAGTTCTTTCTGGAAAAAAAAAAATCTCTAATCTCTATCAAAAGGTAGAGCCATTATGAAAAATATAGTAATGGTCAAATACAAAACAATCACTCTTAAACCCAATCATTTTTTTCTAAAAGGAGCCCTGATGTTGATGTTCAGAAATACTCTGAGTATGAACGAAACAGAAAAACAGAGGGTAAGATCTGTAATTAGTGTTCAGTTGATAAGAGACGAATATCGATAGGTGGGGGAAGGTAAACCAAAGGAAGGAAAGATGAGACATATTTTTGCTAGACATCAACTAAAAACAAAGAGTCAAAGCTAGCATAAAAAAAAAAAAAGTCCAGTCTACAGCTAAGAAGGCAAAAGCACAGAAACATCACAGATCTGGACAGTCTTAGGACAGAAAACAGCAAAAGGAAACAAGAGGTGAGATAAAGGGTGAGATCACAGTGGGGGTAGTGCTAGCCCACTAGATTGTCATGCAGTAGTTAGTATTGGGAGATACCTAGATGGGGTGGGTGATTTGAAAACAGCTTGGCTTATTTGTTGATCTCCTGGTCCTATTTCAGGCCCTTGAAGCATGTTTTTTCCTAAATGCTCCTCATCTGCCTTGGGTTTCCCTCTGGGAGACTGGATTATAGATGTTGGTTCAGTCCATGGGGATTGCTTTACAACTAGAGCCTCGGCTCAACCCTTCAGGAGCTGGGTTGTGAATCCTACCCCACCCTGGTGGTATCCCCTCCCAATGCATGGTTCACTTTCTGGAGTGTGCACTTAAGTTCTAGCTGTGGCCAGGCTTCTTTCTTGCTGAATGCTGAGTGGATTAAGCAGTCCAATGGCCAGATTCCTCATGAGTCTGTTTCATAGCTGGTCCTGGGATGCCCAAACAGAAACTTAGTTGAGGAGCTTTTGGAAATGTTGTCCTCAGCTTTTCTAGTCAAGTATTGAGAAGAGAGGGTTTTTCTTGAATCGCCCTCTTTCTGCAATCCCACAATACTCCTTGTCTCGCTCACTACTACACTCTAAAAAGGATTTTTCTGAGCTTCTCTGTCTGAAGCTGTTACTCCTTCATCTGATGTTGGTGCTCCCTCTCATTGGGAGTGTGGTGCTCTTCACACCAAGCCAATCTCTCTGACGTGGCCTCTGATCTTCGTCTCCTGGTTGGTCAGGATTTCTGTTTCATTGTTATTAAAGTTCTCAATTCTTCTCATAGTTGTTGTCTGTCTTCATGTCGTTTCTTGGAAGACTGTGATGGGCCAGGCTTAGGTGTTGTCCACAAAAGTTCTGCCTCCTGCGTAATTTTTAACGTGTATTTATTTGTAATTTATTCACTTTACATCCTGATTGTAGCCCCCCACCTTGTCTCCTCCTAGTTACATCCACCTTCCCTCTCCTCCACTCCCCCTCCCTCTCTAGTCCTCAGAAAGGCACAGCCCTTCTCTGCTACCCTCTGACCCCAGCCTACCAAGTCTTATCTGGACTCTGCATCCTCTTCCTCTGTGGCCTCTCAAGGCCATCTCCGAGGAGGAAATGATCAAAAAGTGGGCAAGAGCGCCCGATCCTCTTATTATGGGACTCACAGGGAAACTGTGCTGCTTATTGACTACATCTGAGCAGGGGTCTATGTCCTCTCCTTGGTTGGTGCATCAATCTCTGCAGGACCCTCCTGGGCCCAGATTTGTTGATTCTATTGGTCTCTTTGTGGAGCTCCTGTTCCCTCCTGGTCCTTCTATCCCTCAACTCTTCTATAAGACTCCCTGCACTTCACCCTAAAGTTTGGCTGTGGGTGTCAGCATTTGCTTTAATTCCCTGCTGGGTGGATCCTTTCAGAGGTAGGCTTCTATCCTGTCCACTCTCTTCAGCCACTTCCGGTGTTTATTCTATTTGTCATTTTGGATGAGAATTAAGCATCCTCCCTTGGGTCCGCCTTATTATTTAACTTCTTTAGGTCTGTGTATTGTAGCATGGTTATCAGCACCATTTTGTTCCGAGTGGGCTGGTCTACTGTCACAGTGGCTTTTCCATGGCTCTGCACGCACCAAGCACATCTTCCTCCATAACTGAAATTAGCACATACTCAGGACTGGAAACACATTAGACAAGCCAGAGAATTTGGAAACAGAGAGAAGTGTCTAGAGTAGGAGCCCACCTCAATAACAATTTCCACAGATAAAAGGAACATCTGAGTGTTTGAAACATCTGAGTGCCACAGGGAGAGAGAAAAAACGATGAAGAAGAGGCAATTGCATCATGTTTCTGCTAATGAAGCTATAGAGTGCCAAAGAAAAACCAAGTAAAGATCAATCAGGAGCATGGCCAGTCAGTCAGTCAGTCACTAATGAGCCCTCTGAGCAAGAGGCTGAGGTCCCATCTCCAGGACCCATGTAAACATTGGGTGTAATGTCACTTGCCTGGGGCCACAGTGCTTGTGGGGAAGTGGGGAAAGGTCAATCCTGAAGCTCAGTGTCCAGATATCTTAACCATAGGTAGGCTGTAGGGTCAGTGCAAGACCCTGTCTCTACATAAACAAAAGAAGATGGTGGCAATAGAAGAAGGCATCCAACATTAACGCCTGGCCTGCACACATTGTGATAATCAGCTTTGCCAAATTGGCACAGTAGGGAACTCTCCACTGGTAAGTAAGCCTCAATGAGCAACTATCTATTTTGGGTTGAACTGTGGCCATTGTCCTGGTCCACAGGACATATCAAACCAGGGTTCACCTGAAAGAGGGGGTGCAAATTGGAAGAGACAGAGACACATGCGGTATGAGGCCAAGACAGATTGCGATCAAGGCCCACTTTATTAAAAAGTGAGTATGGTTTATACAGCAAGGACGCCATAAGCTCTATAACAATCTCACTTCCCCTAGCCCCCAGGCAAGAATACAGTTCCCTGGAGGGTTCCCTACAAGAACTTCTTTAATCCTCTGGGTAGTTCCATGTAAGAACTTCCTTATTTCTTTTCAAAGATAAACAACCCAAAGATAGCCTGAACACAAGACCTCCTTCAGCAAAGGTCAACAACTCTCAGGTCACAGCATGCAGCCCAAGCACAGGATTTCTAAAAAGGCTGAAGTTAGCATGGCTCCCCATAGGCCATGTCTGTGGAAGGCTGTCTTAACTCAAGTGATGTGGAAAGACCCAGACCAGTATGGGCAGTACCATTCCCTAGTCAAAGGGTCTTGAATGAAGTTAAGCACAGTCAAGCATGAACGCCGTTGTTTGGCTTTCCTCGTGCTGTAAATGTGACGTGATTAGCTGTTTGATGCTATTTCATCAACTTCCCCATGATAATACAGTGTAATTTGAAGCTGTCACTGAGATAAATAGCTCCCTTTTCCCGAAGTTGTTATTTGTCAGAGTATTTTAGCACAGCAACAGAAAGGAAACTAGAGCACACATAGAGACAGACACACACACATGAATATATTCAACACACACAGACAGACACACACCACATGAATATATACAACCCACACAGACAGACACACACACACATGAATATATACAACACACACAGACACACACACATGAATATATTCAACACACACAGACAGACACACACACACACATGAATATATTCAACAGACACACGCACATGAATATATTCAACACACACACAAACACACCACATGAATATATATAACACACAGACAGACACACAGATGACACACATGAATATATATAACACATATATAGACATACAACATGAACATATACAACACACATAGACACACACACACGAATCTATAACACACACGCACACACACACACACACACACACACAATGAGTAAGGCTGGTTTCCTGAACAACCTGGTACCACCTCACTGTTCTCAGAGGCTCTCCTGGTTAGCTTTGATTTACCTGAGATGCTGCTTAATTAGAATAGGACAACCTGTTACCTGAGAGTCTGAAGTGAGTGGCATGCCAAAGTTAATAAACCCAACTTCCAGTGAAGCAGGAGTTGGGGTTTTGTAGCTCTCTTAGGTGTCAGGCTGACCACAAAACCTCTAGAAAGCTGATTGTCAGAGATGAGGGTCTCTGAAGAGAAGTATCCTCCCATGGTGTTGAGATTGTAACAAGAACTATAGGAGGCATTTTTCTGCAGTCCTTACAGAAAACAGAAAGAAAGGGAGGCCATGGAGTTAATGCTATTGACATCCCCCAATGAGCTCAGCACATGAGCAGAGGGCAGAGGGTCCTTAGGGATGAGGTCAAAGGAATGAGGTCAAAGGAATGGGGTCACAGGCCCACTTGGTGCTGCAGCTCAGAAGCCAAAATCCTGACATGCCCTACATTTGTTCCAACTCAGAAGCCAATTTCTACTTTGCTCAGTTGTCCAGGACAAATCATGCCTCTGGGTCGGTTAAAGGCAAGTCTACAGGACACATTGTGAATCCAGTGCAGAATGTCAAGCTGGTTAAGGAAATCCCTGGGGAACAAATTATCAAAAAACATCTGATTCTTCAAGAACAAAAAAGTTCCCTGGAGGAGTACCACACAAACAAACAAAATACAATAAAAGTGTCATTTAAAACCAGAGTGAAGGAAGCTGGAGACATAACTCATAGCTAATATATTTTTCAACATGGGGACATGACCTCAGGTCCCAACCATCCACAGGAAAAGCCACACATGGAGGCCCAAATGTGTAATCTCAGCATTAAAGAGGGAGAGGGGACAGCACCAATGTTGACCTCTGTTCTCTAAATGCACTATACACAGATAGACTTGTGTACACACATGTGCACACTCTCTCTCTCTCTCTCTCTCTCTCTCTCTCTCTCTCTCTCTCTCTCTAACTCTCTCACTCTCAAACAGAAAGATAAAAACAAAAATGAAGAGAATGACACTTAAAGTAACATTTACTATGCAAAAATGAATCAACTTTGAAAGCCAGTCAGTCAGTTAAGTTGACTTCAGGCTTCGGAGACATTCAGCAAGATAAGATTGTCATTTGATTAAAACAAAACAAAACAAAACAACAACAACAACAAAAGAAAATAAGCAGCACTCACTTCTCTTAGTTGTAGCCCTTAGCAGACCCAAACACTTGGGAAGGAAGGAAGTCCATGCTCCTCCACTCTCTCCAGTGCAGTTCTAGCCTCCTTCGTGGCTCACAAGCAGATTTGATTGGCACTCTGGCAGTGGTGGGAGGGGCTGTTAAGAGCTGATTAGGTCATTAAGGGGGATTAGCACCCTTCTCCGGGGACTGGATTATCTGCTCCAAGTGCAAGTTGCTGAGCAGCAGGGCGCCCTGGGCCTCAGGCTTTCCATCTCCCATGTGTGCCTCCTTGCCAGCACCTCTCCACTACAGCAAGGCCCCCACTAGATACAGATGCCTGACTGCGGACTTCTCCAGAACCATGAGCCAAAACAAACATCTTTTATTTATGAGTGACCATGACAGTAGTGTTCTTTTACAACTGCAGCGAATGTGCTGTGATACCATCTTGCCGGCTGACAGCCGACTGACCTCTGAACTGAACTTGAAAAATGGCAGCTAAGCAATGTCTCAAAATCTGATTTTGTGTTTTTACAGTTATAGCAGTGCTCAGCTTTCTCTTTTTGTGTCTGTCTGTCTGTCTGTCTGTCTGTCTGTCTGTCTATCTGTCTGTCTTCTGTTCTGTGGATTCAGCCCAGAGGGGTATACATTCTAGGTAAGCTATCTAGCACCATTTTGAAACAGTCTTGCTAACTTTCCCAGGCTGGTTTTCTCTTCAGCCTCACTCTATAGCCCAGCCAGGCCTTGATTTCTTCATCTTCCTGACTCAGCCATCCTAGTGGCTAGATTACAGGCCTGGCTACAGGTGTAGTCTGTTGTTGCTGCTGGCTTGTTTGGTTTTAGAGACAGGATCCCTCTGTTATGCACCACCTGATGTGGTACATCGCTGTGTAGACTACACTGGCCTTGAACTAAGAGAGATCCACCTGCTTCTGCCTTACACCACAATCTAGTTTAGGTGTGTTCCTGATTAACCCTTTATAGAACTTGGATCTATCAACTGTTACTGGAATAGCACTAAACATTTTCTCCCTTCAAATATGATTCTGGTAATTAATATTTTAGTGAAGATTTACCCCCAGGAAGGCATTGGGAAGCTGCCATGTGACTGCTGGGTGACAGTGATCTGCTGGGCTCCTAGGCACTGCCTTCACTGTTTACCTTTGTGGTGTTCTGGATGCACCAGCCCTTAAATTCAAGATGGCTGACAGTGTCTGTTTGCAGCATGAGTTTTCACTTCTGACTTCCCAAAAATTCCCAGCCTGATGGGTCAGCACACACCTGTTATCTCAACACTGAGGATCAAGGGACAAGATAGACTGAGGTTGGAGACAGCATGACCTGTACAGGGAGAAACTGTCTCAATTGTTTTTAAAAGTGAATCATAAAGTTTTTCAGTTGAGTTGATGAACTCTACAGTTCACCTCACCAATTTACCCATGCCAACAGTACTCCAGGTGGTGAGACCTTGGCCCTCAGGGAAGAGGCTCCAGTCCTTGATGCTCACTAGACACATAAGGCCACCAATGACCACTGTCCTGACCTTGACCCATGAATCAGCCTGGCTTCTAAGTCCCCACTCAAACACACACAGAGACCAACTCTTAGAAAGCTGGTGCCTGGCTGTGGCCTACATGCCTGAGGAACATCTTTTGGGGCTGATGAAATTAGGATGGAGACTTGGGTATACTCCTCCCTGTGGCCTTGGTGCCATGTCATCTGCAAAATCAAGGCTCAAGAGCAGGTCATGCCCAGTAGCTCTGATTACATACTTGACAGGTGCTATGGTAATTCTGGCTTCCTTGTTGATGAGGGAGCATACAACTCAACCATAGCTCCATTTCCCTCAAAGATGCAAACTGCTCTACTCAGAATCAGGGTGTTCACCAGCAGTGCTCTACCCCAAGGGAAAGCCCCACAGTGTCACATGGTCTAATGGCCGGGGCCTGCGTCCTATGATGCTTCCAGGATTTGTCACTGTTTCTGTGCTTCTGATACGCAGGGCATTCCTACTTGAGAAAGAAGAGGCTCCAGAGGCTAAGACCCTCAGACAGTCTTATCTCACCAGCTGGATGAAGGCTGCAACATGGGAAGGTTACAGGAGAGCAAGTCTGGTTCCCAGGTGATGGGAAGGCACAGTGGGTGAGGATGAGAGCTGTTCCCGTTTCTAGAGCAGGCATGGAGAGTATGGGACGCAGTGTAGCTGCAGAGGCATGGAGAACACTGCCCTTGTTGGAACTCCAAGCTGCAGGGACACCAGTCATCACAGAGGGTCTTCAAATGGCTGCTGGGACAAAGATGAAACCGTATCAGGTACAGAGGAGTGTGAAGTATAGTTGGTACGTCATTGGAATGGCGCTGGCCATTCAGTGAGTGTTCTCAAAGAACAAGGGCCTCCAAGAGTTCCAAGAAGGCTGGGATACTAGGACCTACCCTTCTAGAAATTTCCAGACTGCCAGTGCAGAGCCCACGTTGCTTCTTTACTTCTCAGTAACTTTCCAGTTTTTGTGGTGCTCAGGGCACTTTGCCTTAGGGTACACTGTTCCACCCAAGTGCAGAAAAGGAATGGTGATGCCACTGGCCCAGAAGTCCATCCTTGACCTAGACCATGACCCATGACCTAGAATATGTCCTTTGATCCCACAGGATGGGCTCTAGCAAGCAACAAATCAGATAGATTAGGGGGAAAGCAGTGACAGTAAGAACTCTAAGACTTTGCTGATGGTGCCCATACCCTTCATCCCATTTCCTTGACTGGTCCTTGTATATGAAGGAAGACAAAACTGTGTGGGGCAGGGAGAGGAAGACAACTGTCTCCAGGATGGAGTATGAGGTGACCCATGACCACTCACCAGATGAAGCTGACTAGGAGAGAGCCCCAACCTCCCTCCTACCCAAGCTTGATCTCACTATGTGTATCTAGCTCTTGTGGTAGACTCTGAACTGAATCCTCAGCTTCAGCCTGCCCTTCTCATCTTTCCCCCTGCATGATGCAACTATAGGGTCCCTTTTAGCTGACTCAAAAAATAAGAAAATAAATAAATTGTGGTGCTAAGAATGGGTCCAGCATCTCTGTCTTGTGTGTTCCTGACTCTGTTATTTGTTGTGCTGTCAATTTGGCCCTGGTCTCCTGTGGCAAGTTCCAGCAACCTGGCTTTGGTAAACTGCTTTGGTGAGCTTCTTTACACTCTGATATCCTTAACCTTTCACTCACCTGGGTTTTCCCACAAATTGTTCAGAGATGCCTGTTAGGGACATTAGGTACTAAGGGTCCAGGGCAAGCTCCAGGGACCGGCAGCCGTGTTATGCTCGCCTGTGATGGCATCCAGCTGACAAGGCTGCAGAAAGAGCACAATGGCCCCTTCAGCCGGACATCTAGGCAGCTGGCCAACAGCTTACATGGGGATTTGCTCTGCACTCACAGGCGTCCTGGGATGGAGGAGGCAGAGTATGGAAGTATGACAGGAAGATGATGGATTAGAGGCCGTAAGTCTCATTTCACCCATGCCGTGAAAACATCATGCTATTGGGTTATAATAGCCATACGGCTCAAAGCTCAAAGGGAAGGAAAAGACCTGTAGGGTCTCATAGATTTGCTCCATGTACCAAGAAAGGGGGGGGGGGGGGCTGGAGAGAAAGAGTTTAAGAACGTTTCTAGGTGCATCCTGAGTTAACTTCAAGAGAGAAGTCTCTGAAATCAAGGAGAAGCCTGTTGAAGACTGAGTAAAGAGCTCGTTCTGTCACAGATGAGCAGCTGAGTTCATCATATTGGTGCTGTGCATAGTCATGCCCTTCCCATGGTGGTCTGCCTTTCTTAGATTCACGCACCATGTACGTCAAAATGCCAACACACTGTAGAAAGATATCGGCCAGGTATCACTGCTCTCTGGAGTGCCAGAGCAGTTGACAGGGCCGAAGATGTAGAGACTCCCTGGGCATCTGTACTCTGAAGATGCCTGGCCACTGTGGCAAGGCTTATAGCGCATGTTGGTATGACAGTTAACAGGACCCAACAAGAGCTAGGATTCCAGGAGACAAATTAGAGAAAGACCCACTTTCACTGTGGAGGCCGTATTCCAAGGGCTGAGCTCCCAAATGGAATAAAAAAGGAGAAAGCAACCTTAACAGCAGGTTTCATCTCTCTGTTTCCCGGCTACAGATGCAAGGTGGCCAGCCTATACGCATTTCTGTAACTGTGCCCTCCTAGCCACTAGAGACTGTCCTCCTCAAGCTGTGTGCTGAAATGAGTCCTTCTTCCCTTGAGTTGCTTCTGGCCATTTCTTTTGTCACAGCAGCAAGGAAAGGAACTCAGTGGGCCGACATTCATGTGTGCCCAAGTACCACTCACAATGGCCACCTTAGAGGCATGAACAGAGAAACCGCTACCGCTGCACATGTGTACAATGGAGTCTCACTTAGCCATGAGGAAGAATAAGATTCTGTCATTTCAGGGAAGTGGCTGGAACTGGCGATCATTGTGCTGACTAAAATAAGCCAGACTCAAAACAAATAGTATGTGTTTTTCACTAATAAGGAGAACTTTGGTCAAAGTTTTAAACAGAAATTAAAGGACTAGTCAGACTTTATGAAGAAGGGAACAATGCAGAGAAGAGGGACAAGGGAAGGGAACACAGCAAATGTGATGAGCAAAACACAGTGTGTGTATGAGTAAGGTCATGCCAACCCTGCCATCTTGTGTGACTAAGATGCACTAATAGCACAGAAGGAGAAATGAGAGAGTGTTGGCTTTTCCCCTGCTTCATTTATACTTCACCAAATGATGGTTTGGTGCCAGAGAAGAAAAAAATGAGCCACGCCAAGGTGGGGTTCTGCCTTTACACACTTTTCACCCAGTGACAAACGTCTCCCTGGCCTTGGCTGACTCTGAGAATCACTACTCTAGACGAGGCTGCAGTAGCCTAAAGGAGGATGTAGCAGAGAGGATCACACTGGTTTGGACAGCCAGGAAGATAGGCCCAAAGAAGGAAAGGAGAGCAAGTGCTAAGGCAGTGGAGACGGCAAACTCAATGATGTCTTTGTAAACTTTGTTCATTTTCTTTTGTCCTGTTGGTCTTTTTATTTTGACTCTTGTTTTCATGGTAAGTATTTTTTTTTTCCTCTCTGTTTCTGGTCTTTTTGCTTTGGTTTTGTTTTTAAACAGAAAGAGCATAAAGTTCAGTGTGTAGGATCTGGGAAAAATTGAGGCAGGAGCAATCCAACACAATCAAAATATATGAAAATGTTTCCGATAAAAACAATACCAGGGTATATATGAACATAAATGAATAGTAATCAAGATGGAGGGT
Source organism: Acomys russatus (assembly GCF_903995435.1). Taxonomy (NCBI): domain Eukaryota; kingdom Metazoa; phylum Chordata; class Mammalia; order Rodentia; family Muridae; genus Acomys; species Acomys russatus. Next base: position 31,333,864 of record NC_067145.1, read on the forward strand.
AGGGCGCCGAGAAGAATCACGACCAAGCACAGGGACAACAGAGAAGTAGAGCCAGTTATAGAGGAACTGGTGAGCCCCAGAACTCGCCCTACATGGAAAATGCCCTGAAATGTAGGAGCTTCACAAAGTATACCTGAGGAATGAGGTAGAAGGCTGTCCATCTCTCAACGAAGGACAGAGAGACAGTGAGGAGAGGTTCCACAGGCACCAATGTGGCTCTGTATAGTGTGTGGACCAGTGGGGGGCATCAGGCTGCTGCTAATCACCAAGACGAGACATGGCAGGCTCAGAGTTGGTGGGAGAAGGTGATATGTGTTTCTGGGAAGTGGATTTGGGCTCTTGGGGCTCACTCTGTGAGTAACCACTGGTATACAAACAGATATGTCAAGATGCTGATGAGGTGCCTCTGCAAAGCATCACTTCCACCGAGGGTCTCTCTATAAGGCTGGTAATTCTTATAGACATGGTTGGCAGCCACTACACAAAATTATCACAGACTAAACAGAAAACACCTCCCACTGTTTACCTCTGGAGGTCAGAGATAAAAGCATGCTATTTATGGCTGCCAGCAAGCCCTGCCCCACAGCCACATCCTCATGAGCTCTGTCCTCTGGTTACCCAGCTCCTCTTTGTCATCTTTGCCAGTAACAAATCCCTCTAGCCTCCCCCTTAAGTATCAAAGCAATGAGGTCTAGGGCTCGTTGCAATAGCAACCCAGAGAAGCTAACCCAGCTCACCCTCATTTGTAGGTCACAGCCATATACATAGTGAGGGCTAGTCAGGGATGGTACAGGTCTAGTGGCACACAGAGGAGTCCTGGTCACACCTGTGCTCTGATCAAGGATGTGCAATCAGGACTTTGTGCTGTGAGTGACTGAACAGACATAAAGAAGCTGGAACCAAACGCATTCATTGCCTGGGACTGCTGAAATCCCAGGCCGGAGATGGATTCAGGTACAGTGAAACCTCAATTCAGGGAGTGAGCTGTCAAGGGAACCTGTCCAGGTCTCATTCCTTCTGACTGGGTGGAACACCACAGTTCATATCTGCTGTAGCCATTCCCTCTACCGGAAAGAGACCTCCTTCTGGTCCTAGAACGAGTATGGTAAGAAGAGACACAGATGGGTTCCTTGACCTCTAGTGATTTCAGAGACAGGATTAGCTTATGTATCATGAGTGGAGGGAGTGGTTCACACACCACAGCAGACTCTGTTGACAGAAGAAAGGGTAAGTGTCCCCATGGCGTGTCTCCTTTCCCCACTTATGTCAAAAAAAAAAAAAAGGACACCCACAAGAAGTAGGAGACTGTCTGTAAAGATGCTAAGCCGCAGTAGACTCTTGCCTTCAAAGCAAACTGCCTCTTTGCCTGATGTTCCTGAAGGTGATGGACAGGTGAAGTGAGGTCCTATTTCTCCCTAGACTAGGCTCTGGCTATGGGGCTGCCTACCCAGATCCTGGTCTCATTGTGGACATCTGCAGTAAATCATGACAAAAAGTGAAGGGATAGCATTGTCACTTAAGAGTCCTCACCACTAGCAGATTTACCTGACCACTGAGACGTTTGCATAGAGGGTGGCCTCATACCAAGGAGTGCCTTGGTCTGTCCTGGCTAGTAATCCTGGAGCCACAAACATTGCCCAGTAGAGTGTCAATCAAGTGCCCAACTGCCCATGGAGGAACAAACAGAAGGCTGGAGCTGAGGCGTGTCTGAGAGTAGATGCTAAGATAAGTAGCCAGGTATGGGCACAGGATGTAGCTGAGTGATAGGCCTCTGAGATATTTTGGTCCAGGAGAGATGTGGTGGTTTGAATAGGAAGGACCCCCACCCCCAACAGCCTCATGTATTTGAATGCATAGTCATCAGGGAGTGGCACTACTTGAGAATGATTAGGAGGCGTGGTCTTGTTGGAGGAAGTGTGTCACTGTAGGTGTGGGCTTTGATGCTTCAAAAGCCCAAGCCAGGCCCAATGTCTCTCTCTCTCCTCCTTCTGCCTGAGCAACTGGATGGAGAACTCTCCTGCTACTTCTCCAGCACCGTATCCGGCTGCTCGCTGCAATGCTCCCTATCATGATAATAATGGATTGAATCTCTGAAGTTGCAAGCTAGCCCCAATAAATGTTTTCTTTATAAAAGTGGTGCCTCTTCACAGCAATAGAACAGTGATTATAAAAAGAGGTGAGAGCCAGCTGAGGCCCACACCCCGTCACACCCTCCTCCTCTGGTCTTTCTGGCTTTATCCCAGTGGTCCTCAGTGACTCAGGAGAGTCACAATGCACCCCCCTGTCCTGTATCCAGGACTCCATAGGCCTTGCCCTGTGGTTCCCCTTAGGGTTATCAGGAAGACCCTCAGCTCCTCACCAGGAGTCTACAGAGTCCCCATCCTACATACCTTGCTTTAACTCTCAAGAAGATACAAGATGGATTTGCTGGAAGAAAATTCATTTTATTTTGTTGTGATTGGCTTTTTTTTTTTCACAGTTTATTATTTTTAAACTTATTTCAATGGAACATTAGTTCATATGTCAGGAGATGAATTTCTCCACACGGGAGGAATGTGTGTTTCTGAAAGGAGGGCACAGAGACCTCACGTGCTGCTTACAGCACGTAAGAAGGAAGCTCTCGAAACAGCCATTTATTGAATAGCAGCAAATGGAAATCACAATATTGGATTAAGGTGAAATTGGGGCTGGTAGGATTGTAAAGACAAAGAGTTCATTATCAAAGCCGTAATTATTTAGACCTGGATTCCACCACAAATCCACAATTCTCACGTCGCAGCATCTCTCTGTGGGTCTCGCCCCTCTGGTGGAGTCCGGCCAGTGCCATTTAGAGTTCTTTGTCTGGAAGCTGACAATCTCCCCTCATCAAAATCACACTCACAAACCCGAGACAATTAAACATCTCTCTGTACAAGTGTCTCAGAATGTCACGTACACACTCCTACGAAGGCCTGTCCTCTATGACCAAAGAGAGCAACCCGGTGTGAACCAGAGGAAGGGAACAGAATTGTTAAGCAACCCTTTGCATTTTAAGCAACATTTAATTAGAAACACACTTTAACCACCAAAATGATAAAAATCCAAGAGATTAAAATTTGAGTGTCAATTATCATAAAATTCATCATTGTAATTCTTATTAAAACTCACTGTTTAGATAGGTAATGATTTTATAATATGCCAATTTGCATAAGGAGCCCTGAGATGGCTTATTATTTCCATTCCACACAATTACAATGCCAGCCCCATACATCAGAGCTCTCAGCAATGTAAAACCATGGCGCTAATTAATAAGCCATTTACTGACTGCAGCTAGTTACTGTGGTCCTGCAGCTGACCTCCAGAAGACAAGCCATCTCTGAAGTGCCTGTGTGTAACTACAAACATAATGGCGTGCCAGGAGGGAATCATTAAAAATAATTTACACAAGCCTTCATTTACAAGATCTTTTGATAGCACGCTTCCCCGGTGTTTAGATCCACAGTGCAACCCCGACCATTTGGGAAGGGCCAAGCGGGGGAGTGAAGGAGGGTACCTAAGTGGTTAATTAAGAGCCATTCGGACGCCACAAGAGTCTCCTGAAAAATCCCTCTGATGTCTGCAGTGTCAAATGTCTCTCACAGGAAAAGCCACCAGGGGCAGCAACCATCGAGGGCTAATTACTGGGGACAGGAACAGCTGAGAATGGTCGTCATGGGGCTTGGCTCGTGCCCACAGCACCCAAGCTCAGGACTGAGCACAGCAATCTTTTGTGTGGCTGGACTGGCAGGTGAGCAATGAAGGGGGCTTGGAATGAGCCGGTAGCTGGAGCAGCGGCTGGGGAGTGCTTTCCACCACCCATCCCTGCCCTGACCAGGAAGCCAGTGGTGGCACATCTCCCCAGGAGCACATAAGGCTGAAAAAACACAGACTCCCTCTGTCCTTTCTTAAATGAAATCAGGAAGCTCCAGTAACGAACATTTTTAAAGGAATTTAGCTTATCAGAGAATGACCCCCAGTGTAGCACTCAGCACCATAGAAAAACAGAAATTGCTAGAATATTTTACCGGGGGAGGAGGGCCTGTACGGTCTGTAGCACATACAACATTTCTACAAGGTTTCAATGGCTTAATATTTTAGGAAACAGGGTCATTAGCAGAACTCACAGATCACTGAGGGGGAAAATCTTAAGAGCAGGACACAAGGAAAGAAAGATGACGTGCACAGATGAGTCTAAAATGATCAGTCCTGCCATTAGAAAATAGACTAGCCTAAAGCTCATATTAAAAAGCCCAGATACATGAGAGTGGCAGTGGGGCTTTAGAACGGAAACTCGGAGCCTTGGGAACAAACAGGCAAAGGTCAGCGGGAACCAGGGCCCAGGCAAGTTTGCCATGTAAGCCACTGAGCGTCCTCACCCATGTTAGCGTAACTCAAAAGCACCTGTCCCCACCATAGCTGGCTCAAGAAATTACTAAACAAATATTTTCCTCTGACTTTAAACGAATGTTTAGATCCAAGTGGTGCTGGCACGTAAGGTTAATAAACACACAGGAGAGAGTTTGGTGGCAAGGCTATCGGCAATCTCCCTCAGCACTGGGGGTCTTAGCCACGCAGTCAGAAGCAACATATTTGTCACAACCAGGGAAACCCAGGTCTCTTGAGCCTTTTATGGTAAGGAAATAAAAGACATGTTGTTCCCGTCTTTAAATAAGTGGGTGTGAATTTCCCATGCCGAACTCAAAGGCCCTGTTGCCCTGAATGCGGGAGAGGTTTATGCACGTCGTGAACTGCTGAGACGGCTGTGTGGGGATGGGTTCAGACACTTAACTGCAGGACTTTATTGTAATCCCGGTCTTTTAACGCTGGCTTTTGCCATGGAGAAGAGCTTCGAACATAAAGCATCCTTTGAAGTCCAGACAGTAGCAAGACAAAAGGCAAGGAGACAAAAATCAGCCTGAGGATGGGTGCGAGCAGAGCCCGCATCGCTCCGCTCCGGGGACCGGCTCCTGTGTGCCCCTCCTTCCTGCAATGCCTGCTGGGTGTGCTGTGTGATAGGACCGGGTTTGGTTTATCGGCTTGTGTATGGGTGACTGGAAGGTAGCTGTATGTCTGCCTGAAGCAAGGCAGAATCATCCAGGGCAAAAGCCCAGCTGGCTTTGTCGAAGTGCAGAGGAGACGCCATGCATCCCAAGATGCTCTTGGTTGAGTGCTGCCTCCCAACCCACAGGAGAACCAGACTGCGTGGGCAGCCATGAGCATAGCATTTGAGACACTGAGACATGCTCTAATTGACATCAGTCTCTTCTGGCATCTGCCTCCCAGCATCCTCCTCGGGAGAGAAAGGTGGATCCCTGGTGGGCACACAGCAAACTGTTTGATGCAAGAAAACCCAGTGGTAGTCACTTCACACACCTGACTGGCTTGCGGCACCCACAGACAGAAGCAAATAGCGTGATGATTAAGAGTAATGCATAAGAAAAATGGGAACTTAGATATTAGAAACCGTGTCAACTCATATGAAAAATTTTAATTAAGAGTATTCCCAAACCAGCAGGACCCTTAAGCCGTGTGTCCTTGGAGAAAAAGACGTTCACACTTTTAAAAAGTTACATAATGTTTTGCTTCAAAAACCAAATAAAATATTCAACACATTAAAGGTTTCACTATAATCCTGGCCTCCTGCTCTTTCACGTTTGTGGTTAAAATTTTATTTTAAAGCTGTTTGAGAGACCATATCAAAGGCTCTTGCAGGTCATACGGCCAGCAACACCGTGCAAAGGTCTTCAATTTGTAACCCTGTGCACTGAGCCTCATTTTAGGCATTTTCAATTTTACAGAAAAGCAAATTATTTAATGTGTAACATAGCAATCTAAGAGTCCCAAGCAGAATGACAGTGATGATTCTTTTAATTCGCTGAGAACTTTATGGTTGGGAACAGTCAGTGTGTTCTGAACAATTGTTACTCATTACATCCTAACGTCTAAAAACAAAATAAAGAACACCTGACACAGAGATGCTTAGGTCTGCAGTTTGCATGGCCCAGAAGGGAAACCTACACAGATGTGGAGTGCACACATGTGAATAGATAAATAAATAGATGAATTCTTTTTTAGATTTTCAAAACTCTTCCATCCATATAACCTCTCGCTGTCAAATTCTCCCTCCACATAATCAGAGACAGTGGATCAGTGGATTAAAAAAAAAAAAAAAGCTATTAGGGTCTATCTCCAATGATGCACTTAGTGTAATATATAGCTTTTCAAAGCCCCAGGTTTGGGACAGAAATAATAAGTTCCTGAGAAAGCAGCCTTGCCTGTGGGTTGCATCTCTCTGCAGGCTGCCTTCTGCACTGGCAACAGCGTATCAAACTTTGGAAAGAAGGAAGACCCGGAGCTTAGGTGAATGAGAGACATCCTTGGGCTCCCAGGCCTCTCACCTCGAATCTAGCCCCTTCTGTGAGCTCCCCGGTGCCCAGGACCACCTGAACAGTCTTAAGACCGAGGGATCCGCCGTCCTCCAAGGGTGCAGACAGGCTTCAAAAAGTTGCAATTAAATGGGAGCTATGGAGATTACAGGGTGACATTAAGCATCATTAAGAGATTTCAGTGTGAATGGGTGCTGCAAGCCTTCCCACGTCTGGCTGAAAAGGCCCCTCAGACCAAAGTTTAGAGATAATTTTATAAATACTTGTACTTGTTGGGGGAATTTGTCTGACAGACAGACCACATGTATCACCTTTACAGGGACACCACCATGGCTACATCTCAGCACTCTGCCTTCCAAACAGCACACGCACCGGCATGTCACACAAAACCACACCACTCATTGGGAGAAGGAGGCAACGCCTGTCTGCCTCGCTTTAAAGAAATTAGCTCAGTTTTCTTAAAATAATGGACGGAGCCTCCGTACTTGAGGGCCCTGTTCACTATACTGCATGTGTGCTTTTGATCTTTTGTTTTCCTTTTAAACATGACAAGATATTGGCAAGTGCAGGGAAAGAAAGCTTCCTCCCCAGAAGGAGGAGAGGAGCCTCTTGTGGCTCAGCAGAGGGCACTGTGTGAGGCCTCTGCAGCAGAGGACGCTGGCTGCTGATAGCTGGAAAATTGCAATTGCGCACACAGCAGCTGCATTTGCTGTTTCTGGCAGTCACAGCCACAGGACCAGAGGCTTATCCCCAAGCTTGAGTGGCCGCATTGCCACCAGGGTCAGACAGTGGTTTCTTCAGTAACTCCTGGCTGGGGAAAAAAAATGCCTAGAACATTGTTCCTGTCTTCCAATCATGTTGAGGAGCCTTGAATCACCAAGATGGGTTTGTTTTGTTTGGCTAGGAATACAGTCATTTGTGTCTGTCACAATGCCTTGCTTTAAGTCATTTACAACTTCTTTGAGAGGGAAGAAAGTCTATTTTTCAGAAACATAGGGTTGAGAATCCTAAGTTTTTAAAAACTGGCAAAAATGGACAGTGAAACTCAGATTCCAATGGAGCTTCATAAAGAAGGCTACTGGGCAACCCGTCCTGTGTGTGGCCCACCCAGACCTTTCCCCTCTGCTAAGACAGAAGCTGATGAGGGTCGGTCATTGAGCCTGACCCATTGAATCCTCGCTGTCTTTATGAATGCGGCCCAGGCTAAGCTAGCTTAATTGGTCTAGCTCCAGTGGGCATTTTTAGTTTATTTCACTTTTAATAATTAGTATTCAATTTGTGCACCCTTAATGAGATGAAAATTAAAGTTTCCACATTTAATTCCGTGTTTTCATGCTTGCCACGCTTCGGGAGTTTTCGTGAATAAACACTGGTATCAATGGGCCGCCAGAAAGAGCTGTTGTAAAACGGCCATGGAATTGTTTACAAAGCTCTGTGCTGTTTGGAAACAGGAGAATAGGTGGCTGGGCTGCGGGAAGGGCCCCCTCTCTGGCCATAAGGAGCCTACGGTGGATGGTGATGGCCTCTTTTGGATGGTCTAAATAGTTTCTTTTCCAGGAGATGTCCCCCTCTTGTTGGAACTATTTTCAGTTCATTAATAATCTGGCTTTTACCAAATAAAAAAAAAAAACTCTCGCCCAGAACCAGCAGTACCACGCTGTAAAAAGCCATCATTATTTTCTGGAAGGGAGAAGCCTCTGCTTGGCTTTGGGTCCTCGCTAAATAGAGACACTTTGGTTTGAAATTTGTTGTGCTGGAATCCAGACAGGACTGGGATTCCCAAGTGCCCATACTTCATTTAGAAAGAATAGAATCCTTATCATTTACATTACTGAATCGGCTGACTTTAAAATTATTTTCTCCCTTGTAAAGTTGACATGAAATGCTCACAAGGGAGAGAGAGGAGGCCCTGTCTGCCTGCTAGCCTGGGGAGCAGAGCGGAGCCCCCTCACTGTCCTGCCACAAGGTGAAGATGCAGAGGATGGAGATGCCAAGGAGGGAGAGACACCAGGCTAATCCCAGGGCTGAGTGAGGGTAGCTTTTAATGAACAGAAAATGTGCTGTGTTTTTTAGGAAAGCAGGTCTTGCCCAGGGGCTCTGAGGAGCTGTCCCCAGAACATTTCCTTGCACCACATTTGCAGTGGCAACTTCTCTCCGAGCTGGTTCCCAGCTGGTGGAAACCAAAAGGGACCACATTCAGTTATCTTTGATTTGTTTCTGATACCCTGGCTGTGCCTAAAATACTAAAAGCAGCAGTTCTACATCCACACTCCAGGCCAAAGGGAGAGAAGATGCTGGCTGAAAGGTTTCTGGCTCTGCAGGTCGCCTTGTGGGTGACACGACAGCAAAGCATACTAGCTACAGGGAGAGGCCACCTTGGTCAGATCAGAAGGACACGGAGGCATCATGCCAGGTTCCAGCTTCGCTAAAGACAGTTTCCCCTCAGAGCTTAGGAAAATATATATGGTGTCTCCTCACCCTGCCAATAGGGCTGAGCTTTCAGACTGGGTCAAGAGCGCTGGTTAAAATAAGGATATAAGCTTACTTTTGTGGTTGTTTTCAGATTTGAAAAGGTGGCAGGGGGTCCTGATTGGGTTGAATGGTCTGATTCTTGATACTGTCTGTATGTAAAAAACAGTCCAGGCATTAACAACAGCAGAGTTCCAGGAAGCCAAAGCGGGGTGAGGTTCCACCCACAGAAGCAGACCTTCATGGGGCATCATCTACACAGTTGTGGTGCCTGCCAAAATCTCTGTGCTCCTTCCTATTTGAACAGCTTGGAGACCACGGTGTTTCTTTGAAGAAATGGGATAAACAATTTTCTCTTAAAATTGATTTCTTAATAAGTATTAGACAGCTGTGCAAGAGTCCATCATACTGCTGCAGCTTGTGGGAGGGGCGCAGGCACAGAGTTGTGCTTCTTCAGAGCAAAAATCTCTAATACTGTGCAGAACACACCTACAAATTAAGCCCTGACCCTACACACACGGCTGAGCCCATCCGCACACCAAGCCGTGCGCCAACACAGGCTGAGCATGACAACATTGGAGGCAGTTGCTTCAGAGTCTAGAATTATTTTTCTCCCTTGGTTTCTGTATTTATTGTTTTCTACAAAAATAGCCAATGCCTTCTCTATAAGGAGAAAATAAGACAATAAATCCTATATTTTAGAGTAGTATGCCTGCCAGGAGGTGGCCGAGGCAGCAGGAAGCACCCCTGTGGGACCTAGCAGTGAAAGTAGGATGTCCTGGGGCAGAAGGGCTGTGATGGGACTAGACACAGACTAGGGGTCATTTGGGTCACTTACACAGGTACAGGAAGGTGCCTTGACCACTGCAGGGATTACAGGAGGACCAGTGGTGTTTAGACGAAGGACGAAAAGGACCTAGAGAAGATCACAGCGCAGGCACAGAGGTGAAGCTCAATGCTTGTCATATCATGGGGCCTCCACCATCTCAGATCGCAGTGGAGACTTTTCCATCTTCCAATTAAACTCTCAAATTCTCCTTCAGTAGCTGAGCCCTTTACGCAATGATGCTTGCACCGTTCAAAATCAAATCACATAAATTAAAAACAAAACAAAACAAAACAAAAAAGGTTAAAGTAGCAAAAATTATCTGAACGAATTTTCTTGAATTTGAATGTTTGTAGTGTGTACCGAATTAATAAACTACTCACATCTCTCAAGTGTATTAAGCCTTTCATATTTAAGGATATTTTCCCTTCTCCTCCCCACCTTCTCTATGTGTACTTTTACTCCAGATTAAAAACAACATCCCCCAAAGTGGGGTGCCTGTGGTTTATGTTGTCAAGAACATAATGAAGCCTTAATAAACACAGGTCAGCGCTTGCAAACCGATGTGTTTCCCTATATGAAATGTACCCATATGCATGCAGGTCAGCAAATTAAATTGGAAACAAATGGAGAGCACCTAAGGGAGGTGCGTGTCTCTGCCTTTCCAAAGCCAGTCACAAGTGTGGTAACAGTGATGGCAGTGCGGGCATAAAGCAGAGTCAGGATAATCAGAAATCCCTCGCATCTGTGCATGGATGTGCAGCACACAGAAGGAGAACACATCATCAGAGGGAAGCTAGCAAGTCCTCATATTTGGGAATATCCAGGGCCGTGAAATACTGAGCTTTATTAAAAATAGAACCCAGATACTTCTCGTTCTGAAGACGCACAGGGCACCTGCCCCACCTCCACACGCAGCTTTAGCCAGGCCACAAGAGCTCAGGATTCCAGGAAACACAGACTTCCAATGATTTCCAGGAGGAAGGAAGAGGCTTTTCAGATGTGTGTGAGAACGCCTCCCACGGGACCAGGCCTGGCGTAGCACTCTCAAAACCCAGAAGCCTGATTTGCCTGCTTACAGCTGGACGCTGCCAGTGGCTTGCGTCTGCCTTGCCACCTACATGCCTTTCAACCCTGCCAAGAGGTTCCTAATCCCTTGTATTTCTAGGTGCTCTTAGAGGAAAGTCAGCTCTTTATCCAAGCTTTATGCAGCTTTAAAACTCAATACATAATGTATGCTGAAGTGCATGAGTTGCAACTTCACAAAAGAATTACCCCAAAGATTTCCAGGATGCTTAAATACTGTTACCTAATCACAAGGTACTGTCTACGTTGTCCTGTAATCTCACTTAGATAATATAATGAATGCAACAGTGAAAATTAAAGCACCCATATGCACACTGGAGCACCTCCTAATCTATGTATGATCACAGGCACTATTTCCTAGGAGTCTGCTCTCTCCCATGGTGAGAGTTACGGGAGCCCTCAAGACTAAGAATCGTACAGGGCCAGATATCATGCCAGACACCTCTCTTATTAGAAAAGGATTGATCAGCGTCTCCCTCCATTCTGGAGACTACAGAAGTATTAATAATTCTAATCGGTGGTGTCCATCTTGCTAAGTGCACGAGAAATATTTCCTTTCCCACATCAGACATTTTCAGAAGCGAGATATGAAAAAGAAAATGCTTCAAATTGTTCTGGCAAGGAAAAACATTCAGAACAAACTGAGACATACACATGTCTGCTTGTGAGGTGGGCAGCTCCAAGGCGGGAGCCTCAGTTGCACCAACTCGGCCACATTCATCTTGGAAAGCTGATTTGCAAGCACCAAAACCTCGAGGCACGGAAGGGATCAGAGGCATGAATGAACGTGAACCCTGTGCTTGAGCCGCACTTGGCCTGGGTGTCGGTCCATTCGTTTATTCAGCATTCACTGAGCACCTGATATGCCCTGTGCGCCAGCACTTTGCCGGTTGTAGCAGGAAATGCTGGTACCTCAGGGAAGCCACCATGCAACACACTGGCCACGCCTACACCACATACTGAGACTAACTGACAGCGATAATATTGGGACTGCGTGGGTCTTCATCCTTTCTCATAGACAAAGGAAAGTAAGGTGTTGGTACTAAACTTATATTGTGTGACAAAGTCAAGAGTTGCCTCAAGTCAATCAAATATTAAAACCAAATTCTTTTAACTTTTATTGTCTTTCCTTTTTTTGTTTGTTTTATTTTTTGTTTTTTGTTTTTAGATATACCTAACAAATCCTTCAGAATAGTGTCTTTCTTTCTTCCATCTTCAAAGATGGAGAAATTTTCTTCCTGTGATCAGGCCTCAGACATCATAGTCTCAGAAAAGATGTCACAGCCATTTCCCATACTCTGAGATGACTGTGGGCATTTTCATAACTTCACCACATTCCTTGGTGCGCCTAGGGTGGGGCCACCCTGTAAGCTCTCCCGCTGTGTTGAGCCAGCTGCAGGACGAGCGCCCAGTGTGAGCCTGCCAAGATGCTGGCAACCGGGCCCAGTGGGCTTGCACATCTCGTCTCACCTCCTTCCCTGCCTCAGGTCATAGCGGTTATTGACGCGGTCGAAGTTGTTTCTGAGAGGAAGCAGAATGACGGTTGGGGTCCGTGCTAACCATTCACCAGGCTGCTGCACTCACTGAGGCTGGGCTTTGGGTGTTTTGCTTTGTTTTGTTTTGTTTAGATTTTTCATTTTAAGGATGGGTGATGGCTCGTGTAAAAGTTGTGCGGTGGGGATAGGGGGGCGGGGGAGGGGGGAGTAGTGTGTCACAGAAAGCCCACCTGCCCCTGCTCGGCCTCCATCTCCCTGCCTACTGCAGAGACAGACAGGGCACTGCCACGATCGAAGCCAGAAGCCCAGGAAGAAGAGAAGAAAATAAAAGTTTGACAGGAATTTATAAATACAGCCTCGGTTAAGCGCATCATCATTCATAATACCATTAAATCTATTTCAATAAGCAAAAACATGCTTTACTTTTCCAGGAATTCTTTGTGAAAGGAAAACATTACGTGAAAAATAAAGTGTTATTGCGAGCACAGTTAAAATCTGGAGTGAGGTTTTGAATAAACAAATTAAATTGCAATGGGATATAGTGTGCCTCGGAGCCATTTCTTGACAAAACAGTCATCTTATTTACACGCTTCACAATACCCCACCATGGATGTCGAAGGGAAAAAAATAAGGAGAAAAATAATTAGCATATTAATCTTTTTTATGCTGCCATCTTTCAGATCCAGAGGACCATGGTGTAATTTAAATCTAAACGCTTTCCTGGCATTAGAATTCATTTTAGATGGGTCAATTGTTCCATAATAAAGGGGTAGGAGGTGTACTTCATGCAAGAGATTTATGTTTGCCATTTGTTCATATTCATGTGCTGGTGAATACCTTCAATTCAAATGGTGATGGCTGTTCATATCAGCCGGGCGGCAGCCACACAGATCACTAACCGGGAGCAATGAATTTCATTTGCAGGACAAAAAATACAGCGAAATTAACTCCAACAGTTTATTGATTTTTGCTTAACAGAAGCCAGTCTAACAGCTCTATTGCCCCCATAATGATTACTGACAAAAGTTTAATTAAGCAATTATGAAGCCAATAATAGAGTTGTCTGGCCCGCTCGGCTCCAGCCCGTTCAGGACTTATCTCCCTCCTGCACATCACAGCAGCCGGAATGTGCTTGAGGAGATTAATGCCGGAGAACACAGATGCCTACTTCTATTCTGCTTCATGATGCCGTTTGAATGGAGACGGGAACACAAGCTCCCCTTTATCAAATTACAAGTCCGCTTTTCATGAATATGTAGTTTAAAAAAAAAAACCTAGTGGTGGCTTCAAGGTGTAATTATAAAGACATACAACAAAAATGACACACAATTCTGCCTTAGTAATCCCTGCCATGAAATATGCATGATAATGTATTACTGAATAAAGACTTAACAACGTTCTAAGAGGCTTTGCCGTCCTACGTTAGACAAACAATTGACAGCCTTCTCCCAGTGTTGTGGGAGATATTGTCTGACCTCGCGGCGTTGTTTCACTTCCTCTTAAATGTATTGTTTCCAGTTTATTGTGTTGTTATTTGTCCATAATGCTATTAAACCGGTCTTATCTGTTTGTAAGAATTCTCGATTTATTATGTATGCTTAAATATGGAAATGCAAAAAAAATGTGAGCCTCTTCCTGGCATTAATCATTTCATAAAATATGCACCGGGTCCAGGGACCTGCAAACCCAGAGCCGAGGAAGCTTCTGGGCTGAGAGCAGCATCCTTGGGGCTCCACAGGCAACTCCTCCTCCGGAGAGCATCGCTTCGGGTGTGTTCAAATGCCTTTACTCAAGAGGAAGGTCTGGTTCCCTGGACTCCGAAGCAGTGATTTGCTGACCTCTTTCTTTGTCTTTCTTTAGAAGAATCCATACTGATGCTCTAAAACAAACAATCAAGCCACTCTTCCCTTATTCCAAACAACAAAATATGCAGAGGGGTGAACACGCAGGACTGGAAGCTACACTTCCAAACTTTGCCGTTCACAGCTTGAATTGCTATATTTATATATATGGAGAAAGAAATTCACCGAGTAGGTTTTGTCACTAATAAAATGTGCCTTATCGAAACGATGGTGATTTATTTTATCGAAAGCACACCCTAAAAGACATTTGTCTTCTTGGAGCTGCTGGCAACAGCTGCCTGAGTGTAAGAAGCATCAGCCGGGGAAGCCAGCAGAGGTTTCTGAGGCATGGCCTGGCCTTCCAGCACCGATCCCTTACTCAGCAGGCAGCCTTGTGGGTGGACAGCCTGTGTCCCTGCACTGATGGTCAGGCTAAGCCAGGCTGCAAGGCAGACAGCCACATTCTTTCAGTCTCTGCCGGCTGACCCCACCCATGCGGGGAGTGTGGCATCAGCTGTGCATACTCATCCACAGCCTGCACCAAGGAGGAGGGTGAGCCTGCATGCTTGGACTACTAAAATAAATAAATATATTTTCCATGTTATCTATTAATAAGCCAGAACATGTCTTTCTTTCTTTCTCTTTTCTTTCTTTTCTTTATTTCTTTATTTCTATGAGGACTAAGGAGAAATGACAAGAGCACTCTTTAGGTGTGTGTAAGCCCATGAGGTGCTGATCAGAGGAAAGCCTTGTTAACAGAGACATGCCCACCACCTCAGAAAATTGTCAGGCCATGTGAGGGCCCTGCTCCCTGCCTGACATACTGCTAGTCCACCCTGTATTATAGGCTGAATCTAAGCATAGATAAATCTCACAGAAACCGAAGGGACTTAGCCTCTTATTCAGGACAGAAGAAGCTTCTCACTGAGGTACCATCTTCAGAGCCTGTCTCCATTTGCCCCATCTTGGAGTGGTCTAGAGGAGCCATGGGCAGTACAGTGCACCCTTGCAGACTCTACCCAACTGTTAAGAGATAAGATGGTTTGGGGGTGTCCTCATGCACCCCATCTCTACTTCATTAGGTAAGAATGCTAAAAGATTTAATAGACAAAAAGACAGATTACTAGTCTTTTTGTATTCGTTGGGAAATGCACAACCTGTGAGAACGGAGGGATGTCTTAAAATGTTCGAAGGGAACAGTGCTCTTCTGTGAGGCTAATTGCTGGAATTTTCAATATCTGGCCATGATACAGTTGAAAGGCCAGCAGAAAGAGTTCTTAAAGGGGAAGAGAATAAATGAGTTCCCTTAGAGGCAGACATGGGAGGGGGCCCCCCTCAGGAAAAGTAGCACTGGTCCAGGACATGGGCTGAGGGGTAAATTAGAACAATCTTGGAAGGATAGCCACCTCAAAGGAATTGTGGTTCAATTTTCTACACTTCTCCACCCTCAAAGACCCATTTTATTTTCAGTTCTAAGGACTAAACCCAGACCCTTACACTTGCCAGGCACAGATTTACCACTGAGCTAAGTGACCAACCCCGTCCACAATTGGAATCTCAGTAGAAGGTACTCACTGGGCACCTGGGCATGCCACATCTCCACGCATTGCCTGCCTCCCATGCGTTAGCTAGGCTCGTTGTTGAGCTTTGAAAGATAAACAACACTAGATTTTTTGTTTTTTAATGTGGTCTACCAGGAAGTAGAGCAGAGATGAGTACCCCCCCCCCCCCGTAGCTGTGTGGAACTTATTCTTTGTCCTAAGTGGAGGTCTATAAGTCAGGACAGCCTAGCTTTAAATATAATTTGCACAGAACCACTGCAGTCTTCCTCACAGAACGTGTTTTTAACCATTTCCTAGCCAGAAAAGCCATCCAGAGGCAAATCAGGAGTTGCTGAGCCACACAATGTCAGATTAATTATTCTTTAAGAGGCTCTGGGATAACTTGCTTATTCTCTAACCATGAAAAGGTGGAAATCAAGGAATTCACGGGCGCACTGCGGGCAACACGGAACCATTGGTGGCATTCAGCAGCATGGCACTTTATTAACAAGTGACACCCATTCTAGGGCACCATGACGAAGGGACATCAGCCACAGGATGCAGGGCGCACACACAGAGAGGGTGTCGCAGTTTCTGACGCCTGATCAAAAACCCAGTCAAGCCCGCTTTAAAACAGTGCCACCTGTCACGTGAGAGAAGCGTTCTCTCTTCTAGAAGAATTCATCTCTCTTTTAGTTAGCTAGTAAATATCACGAGGGTCTTACAACCGGCTTCTGAAACAGCGCTTTCCTACTGGAGTTCCTGGTGTGGGCAAGGCATCACGCCTGCGAAGTTCCTCCGCGCCTGCAGACAACTATGCGCCTTTTCGTCCTCCTTGCTTCTTTCCCACGTTCCGTTTGTTTGTGCATTTTGTTGCCAAGTGGTGACGAATGGCGATTTCCTCTTATTAGCTGAGTTCTGAGAGGAGACTGACAGTTCCGATGCTTGCCTTCAGTTCCACCCCTCCTAGATGAATGCGGAGTAGCCCACCTTCGCTTTGTGCTGCAAGGATCAAATGCTAAGATGGGCTTTAAATCGGTAAATTAAATACCAGCAGCCCTTACAGTAACACACCAAGCACGATTGGCTTAGGAAACGCCGGGAGAGGATGCAGGGACCTGATTGCGATCCACGCATGAGGCTTCTTCTCGCTCTGTGCGCCCTCCAGTAGCTCATTGTGAAGACCAACCATGGGACACACGGGTGTTTGCTAATGGGCCACGCGCCTCGCTGTGGGCGCTGGGTTCCCATTTTCTGTATCTTGCCATGATTACTTTTTTAGAGGCTTTCACTTTTCCCCAGCTGATCTGCCTCTAGTTAGGCAGCATTAATGACACTTCAGTCATCCTTGCTTTCAAGCCGAGTCCTTCCACGGCGAACAGAGAGCTGACATTTCCTGACATTTTCCCAACTAATTACAGGACAAATAATTAAGCATGTTCTCGCATGTAACAAATGAAGGCAAAAGCCGTCTGTCACGACTGGTGATTGATGACACTCCGGGAGACTTTATCTGATGGGTCCTGCCACGCAATGGAGGAGAAGCAAATTTATTAGAATGAACAATGCAAATTCGGAGTCATCTCATCCAGTTATGCGCCAAGGCAATATCCATGTCAAGGTGACTGTGACAATGAAAGACAATATTTGCATTTTGTGGGCAGGTTGAAGGGGAAATCAGAGTGGGAAGATGACAGGCCTAATTATTTTGGCTCATACAGGCTGGGACAGCTGTTTCTGGTGTCCTGAACAAGGCTGTCACACAGGTAACTAAATAGGTCTGCATATAAGTCTGTATCCAACACTGTACGGAGATGTCTACCACTAATGACCAACGCTAATGTTACTGCCAGCCCTGAAAAACAGAAAATGTGTCACTGCACACCTTCTGCGTGGCAGTCAACATTTCGCTACATAATTACTTGTTAGTGAATTAATTCCTATCTGTCAGTATCTATGCCAGTGTCATTTTTAGACCATTACAAAATTATGCCATCGCCATAGCAACAGCAGGCACAGTTAAAAGGCAAAAGAGTTCAGAAACGCAGGAAAGTGCCTAGTTAGGCAAGAGATAATAACGTGGAATCCAGAGCGAACTGTTCATGTCTACCACTCTAATATCCTTTATTTGGAACCCACGTTTGATCAATGATTATTAGCCAATGATTTCAGGCTCCCAATTGCCACCCACAGTTAACGCTTCTCATAATTAAAACCACAGTCGGCAGTAGCATCCTTCAGAAAGGAGCTCACCTCCCTGTCAAGTCAATTAACTGGGTGCTTAAAAGTGACATGCCCAGTGCTGGGCGGCCCAGAGCTGGTATGCAAATGGACCAGCAGAGCTCACAGCGACTGCCTCCCTTGGCTTTACTGACAAGGACTTTCTATTAAGTCTGTGTACAGATGCCCCGTTCACTTCCACAGTCCTTTGTGCCCATGGCATTTGCTTACCCGACCACCACACCACATTGCATCTCCAGCTCCCTCCCTTTTAGTCTCTCAAGATGCCTTCACATTAGTCAGATGGCCTGAGCTTTTTGCAGATACAGGTCTACAGAACTCAGATGCTCTTTGCACGGAGAAGGACCTGTGATCTTCTGGGTCCTGAATGGCCCAAAAGAAATATACTTTATGATCTCTTTAGATGGAGTGGGGAAAAAGAGAGAGAGAGAGAGAGAGAGAGAGAGAGAGAGAGAGAGAGAGAGAGAATATGAGATGAGGGAACTAGAAAGTGATATTAATTACAAGCAATCAAAAATGAGAAACAAAAAACTTTCACCTTAAAACACAAAAGTAGAAAATATAAAACATCCTTTAGGAAACAGAGCCTGTTCTCATTGATTTCTCTCTGCTAATTAATTAAAATGTTACCCGGCTCTCCATACAAATCTATCACTTTTGTTAAGTGCAAACATTCTTTGAGTAAATGTGTGATGATGGACAGCAGACATCTGATTCAAAGTGGTTCCTAATGATTCAGAGAGAAGGGATAATACAAACAGGGAGACTGAGGAGAGTGAACAGACTTGGTGAAGGCAGAAGGTGCTCACTGCCACCGTGTTTTTATGCAGTATACTGACTCATTTTCAGTATTAGACAGTGGAATAGGAAAACCTGGATATTTTGCACATGCCAAGATGTTTACTGTTGTGTGGGGACACAGACTAGGAGTGGGGGGAATCCAGTTGCGTTAACCACTCAGAGCTCAAGCAGCCGAAGGTGGGGTCAGACAGCAAAGAACTGTGACTGTGAGTTCGGAGTGTCTGCATCCAGGTGGGCTCCAGCAAGGAACACGGTGGGGGGGGGGGTGCAGGGAAGCAGCTGAAAGCTGTGAGAATAAAACCGTGTGCGACCTTCTGATCAATAGCGCTGACGCAGAAGGAAGACCAGCTACCCGAGAGCCCAGCACACAAGCATGGAGTCCTAACGTTCAGGCCGATCTCTCCCAACATGAAAGCAGGGAGAGATTTAATTTGGGATCCACTTAACGAGGTTGTGGCCACGATGCCTCTAGTTACCACTGAATCCCGAATGGGCAGAAATCAATAACTTCCCTGGAAGGGCCTTTGCGGGTCCTCCATTTCAGACGGTGCCCAACAGTCACTAACACAAAGGCAACAAAAGAGACTGGAGTTGTTTTTTTTGTTTGTTTGTTTTGTTTTGTCTTTTTTTTTAAGGATACTGGATTTTGCATATTTTGTGATTTCCACAGCATGTCTGCTACATCCCAGATGTCCATCACCCAGGCTACTGCCCTTACTTTGCTTGAGCCTTAATTTGCTTAAATTTCACACATAATGACTAACCCCCAGACCCAGCCATTTTAACTGTAAATACCCTCCCCTCTTTTTTTTTTTTTTTTTTTTTTTTTTTTTTAATTTTGTAGAAGGATGGTTAGTCCCAAAATGAATAAGTCTACTGGCTAAGAAATACTTTTTCAGACAGGTAAATAACAGGATATCTTGGTAGAAACTGTACACAAATTTGAAGGAGCTCCTGCCTAATGACCCCAGTCAGTCTAATTAATGTATTCTGCTACATTACATTTTAAGAAGTGACCATTGTATGATACACTTTGAAATATGCACAAGCTAATGGGATAAGATACAAAAATTATTATGCTGACAGTAAATCATATTACATTCCTAATAAGCATTAACTAGATAACTAGGTCAAAGCAGTATTATCTTAATTGATTTTTCAAAAGAAACCTGACAGAAAAATGTCAATGCTAGAATATTTCTTCATGCATCATTAAAACAAGATTGGCTTTTAACAAAAGAAGAGCCCTTCACAGAATTGATTCTTGCTTCGGGCTGCCTGCGAGTAAGTGTATTACATAAAAATCTATACAGGATATTAAAACAACACCGATCTGCAAGACAGTTACAATTAAAAGCTGACACCCCCCCCCCCACGTGTCGGCCACAGAGCTTTGCCAGCAAGGGAAGGAGAGTCTGTCTGGCCACCAATGTGTGAACAGAGAACCACTGACAGAGGAGGAAAAGGAGCAGCTAGCCGGATTTCTGATTAAATCCAAACACCCATCATTCCTCTATTTTGTAACTTGGTAGTTATTTTTTTTTTTTTAAATGACAAAGGCTTACCCAGGAACACTCCCTGGAGAGTTTAATTAGGGGTCCATGCTGCCTGCATGCAACTTCTGATGAAGGCCACGGACAGCCAGGCCTGAAAACAGTTACATTAGAAAGAAATCAAGATGCTCTTTTCCCCGTGGTAGCAAAGGCGTGTTGGGTCACAAGAGATGGGAATGGATGACAGAGTGCCACACGAGGTGGCAGGTGGTACTTTTTGGCAGCAGTGTGTGTGTGTATGAAGAAGTCCTCGTCCTGGTTGCCATGCTAGTGTGACACACACCCAGTAGACATCAACTTAAATTTTGTCTCCAGGCTCTGTTTCCTCAAAATCAGGACCAGCGTCATCAATCAGATCAACTGGCAGAAGGTGTGTTTAAGCAAGAGAGAAGTTCAGCCTAGCCTTGCTGCCCTGAGAGGGTCCAGGCCTCTGAGAAGTATGTGTCCAGATATGTGAAGCTTTGATCTCAGGACAGGGAGCACTGAGGGAGGAGGATGCCACCTGTCCTGAGGAAAACCCAAGCGCTAAACAAAGGCCAACACTGGGTTCCGTTTTCAGTGCCTTTCATGCCATATGGAAGATGGTGGGGGAAACATAAAGCATGCTTCTTTAAGCTGCTTCCTCCCACTCTGCCCTCTGCCCAGATCAGCCTTCTTTTGCTCCTCCAGTCACGAGTCTGTTTACTTTTTTTTTTCAGCTAAGCACTCAATCCCACCCCTACTCCTTCCATCTTTATTTTCACATGGAGAGCAGCAGGTGCCTGTGGTCAGAGATGACGGCTAACGATGGCTTCAAAGCACATACCCAGGATACTGGCTTGTTTAAAGACCTGCAGCTTATAAGATAGCAGCAAAATGAACAATAGCTAAAGAGACCGATGGTGACTCTGTGAAAAATTTTGTGTTCATCAAAGTTTGGTGGTAAGGTGCATATGCTTTTGGATAACTCTGGAGTTCACTGTGTTTCCTGGGTAGATTTTCTAATCTGTCCCCTCTGTTATTTAACACAAAATGTCCTGAGTATGTATTTCCCATTTTTTAAATAAACCAGTGTAAATCTTGTCATAAGTAGAAGCCCTTCTGACCACCAGGATCTTGGGACCTTGAACAAGTGTTCAACTCTTTTCACCCTGCTATGGTCTGCACAGAGAGGATGTGAGACCATCTGGGGTGGGGGGTAAAAATGTGTTGAGCTTTGGCCATACCTCCTTTGGTCAGTGTGAACAGGCAATCAATATTTCCTCAGAAATAGTTGTATAGACATCTGAAATATGTAAACACCTAAGAAGATCCTTTGCAGTCATTTTTCCATGATGCTTCATTGCTGCTCCCCAAAGCACAAGTATCCGAATGGCTTTTGTGTTGATAATACATAGTTAATAACGGGCTGGCATAGTGTGAAGCCCCAGGCCCGCAAGGAAAGCCCAACCGTGGCACCTCTGAATGGGACCTGTCTCCCAAGGCTCATGGGCTTGTCAACATTTTCCCTGGTTAGGGGTACTGTATTAGGAGGTGGTTGGAGCTTTGGGAGGTACAGAGCACTTGAAGGAAGTGTTATAAGAAGGCAGAACTTATAGCCTGGCCCCACTCCCTGTTCTTGGATTTTATGTCAGCTGAGAAATCCCAGCCACCCTCTCCACTCTCATAGTCTCTGCTAGACCTTCCTTGCCACGATGGACTGTTTCAGATCACAAGCTCTCATAAGCCTCTTCTCCGCTATGTTGTCTCTATGTATTCACAGAGATGAACAAAGCAACTAACGCAGGGCCCACTCAGTCTGGAGTTTGAGCCATTCTGGTAGTGACCAAAGATGGTCAGGCTTCCTCATTTGTCCGTGGAAAGACCAGCCCAGGAGTTAATTTTCATCACCACCTAACGGCCGTTTCTCACTGTGGCAATTCTCGGTGGTAATGATCATCCTCCTGTATGCCATGCTATGAAAATGTGAGTGACACATGTGTCAGCCATGAGGCCCATGCCAGAACCAAAGAACAGTAGAGAAGTAGAACAGGAGAATCATGTCAGGGCCACAGAATTATATGCCACAAGACAAAGAAGAGTTTGCTCTGAGGTCAGTGTCAAAATCCAAATACAGTGGAGTGGTATGCCACGAACTCCGTGTCAGCACAGGTGCCCTAAAGGGATATACCACCACCAGGTCCATGTCAGAGCATGTACACCAAACAGGGGCATGTCACAAGAAGGAGCATGCCACCGGTTCAATGTCAGAACACAGGTACCACAAAGGTACACATCACACAGCCCACACAGGAGTCTGGGTACCACTGAGGGTTGGCACAAACACCCGGCTCAAGGGCATGGGTACTGCTAGAAGGATTTAGCATAAGGCTAATATCCCTGGGAGCCCTGAGCCTTTCACCCACCCAAAGCACATGGCTTTGGGAAATGACAGCTGTTACCACCTCAGTCTGCTTTGCTGGCAGAGGAGTCTGACAGCACAAACCTACTCTGGTGGGATCAGATCCACTGGCCACTTCCTTGGCCCTTGCTCTTGATGTTCTTTGTCACTGCAGAACCCACAGAGCTGAAGAACCATGTCTCCAAAGTTAACAATTTTTTATTAAATATAATTTTTTTTATTTTTTACATATACATTTATATTATTACGCATATATATAATAAAGTGTCTACAGCAAGAAGAACCATGACACAATCAGGAATTATATAAATGTTACATTCATAGTGTTTTGGCTATTTGTATTTGACAGCCTTGAAGAAAACATCTTTCCTATCTTGGTGCAACTAAAATTCTGAATGTCAATAAATATTCATCATATCTCGTCATTATCAACTTAAAACATTTATCTAGACCTAAAAACATCTTAATCCCTAAATAACTAAACTTAATTGTAAAACTAAACTATCTGTCTTTAACCCCATCAGCATAGTTAACAAATTTAAGCACAGGACACATTTAAAAGTTCTAGGTTTCTTAGAGAAACTTCTCTAGGGGCAGATGAGCTGGCTCACTGGTTAAGGGCACTTGCTGCTCTTGCAGAAGACCCACGTTAGTTCCCAGCAGCCACCACTGTTCACAAGTGCCTGGGACCCATTCCAGGGGACCTGGTGCCTTCTTCTGCCTTCTGTGGGGACCAAGCATGCTGCCTTGAGAAACTGCTGCTTATTCATATTTAAACAAGGATGGTAAGAGTAGTGTTTAGGGCTTCTTGGGCCTCAAGCACTCTGTGGAGAGAGTACTTCACAGACAGTAGACACCCAACTCAGTCTCTCTCAGTATTGCATAGCATGCTACTAGTTGTGACCCTAAGTGCTATCTCAGGCACCCAGACCTTCCCTTCATCTTTTAATAACAGTTTCACCCCCACCTCACCCTCCAGAGTCTTGTGCAGAAACAATGTCTGGATATTCTAGCTCCAGACTTCATTCTTCAGTGTACCCCAACAGGTCCTGCTTGAATATACCCCAACAGGTCCTGCTTAAATATACTCCAATGGGTCCTACTTAAAATTCTCCAAGATTCTGCTTGCCACACAACTTCCTAAACCTAAAGGGTCTCCATCCTAGTCCCATTTGTGTTCATGGGCTGGTATAGAGACTCTGCTTGGAACTGCCATATTCCTGGGGTGGTCTCAACTCTGGTCATACATTCTCCCCAAGAGCAAATCCTGAGTCTTACATTGTCTTTGTACCACTTGAGGATGTGGCCACAAAGACCTCACCATAGCACTTTAGTTAAGCAATTTCCATGAGAATTTGAACATTCTGTTCTTTTAACTTTCTGGAGCTGTAAAATGATACTATTTATTAAAAGCATGAAACATACTAATATGAAATTTCTACTAAGTTCTCATTTAGAAAACTTGCTGCCAATAAAGAGTCAACAGAGAAAATCAATTCTGTTCATATTGAAGCTTTCATTTGGTTCATTTTCAAATTAATACAAAGAGCATTGCAAGTCATTTACCTGTCAATCACAACATATTTTCTAAATAGGATTTGGATGTGGTTAACAGCTCCCAATAAAGACCTTGGATTTTCTTCCACAGTCTCTTAGAAATTATTAGAAGAACTCTGAAGAATGTTCTGGGCAAACATTGAGAAAGAAAGGCCCTTCAGAGACCAGATTGCAATCTTACACGAGGCTTTACAAGCATCCATATGTCTCAATATAGGTGGTGACCCATATGTGGTGTGTATAGCTCCACTATTATTACCAATTTTAACTTCTGAATGTAAATTTCCATTAGCAGGTTACCATCCTAGCTTTGATCTTATGAAGTCTTTTACATTAGAGTTCTGGAAACCACATACCCAAGTGTCGGAAAGTCGCAGGTAACAGAGTATCTCAGTTGCTACACTGTCATATGAAACTTGTGAATTACATAATTAAAAAAAAATAATATACACTTGAAATGGATAGAAATATTACATATTTAGTAAAACAAGGCTGAATAAATTAACCTGACATTGTCTATCAAGTGTCTGAACTAAGACACTATGCCTGCTTGAATATACCCCAACAAGTCTCTATTCTTAGAGAAGAGACTTTGGGGTTCTCATGGGGAGTTACTGTTTTCTTGATAAGGATCTGCCACATCAGTTTTAGTTACATTATGCTAAAAAGTAGTCATTTATGCTCAATGCAAGTTATTTTATATCAATATGATATTGTATTCTATGAGCTTTTACATAAGACCGATTAAACTAAATCAATACATGACAGTGGGAAGATATTGCCAATCTGTTCCATTGAATGTTGACTTCTACCTGGTGGCAACACATAAGGCGAATCATGGTTTATCTGGTGCATTGTGACAGAGAGAGCAGGAAAATAAGCAAAAGCAGCAGCTAGTGCCTTGCACGCACGCTCCCTTTCAGATTGCTGTGTCCTGTTCCTTTCTGTGACTCATGCTGCCTTATTCTGTCTCACGTCTTCACAAAGGGACTTCTCAGACAAAGTGGAACTTTTAAGTTGCATTGAAAAAACTTCTGGGGGCCAAGACTTGGTTTTTATTATGAGCTTGAGATTTTGGAATGTGACTAACACCTAAATGTTATGCCAAGACTCATGGCTGCCAAAGACCTAAAACTAGGGATTCACCCAATGACATGCTAACATGGCAGTGGGAACTGCATGGGACCCCAATCATAGAAAAAGAACTACAGGTAACTATGGAGTGCTGGGAACAGGAGAAATGCTCTTCCCTAGGGAAGACGCCCTAGATTGGTTATTCAGTACCAAGTAATCAAGCCCTGAAATTATGTATGTACAAGTAACATTATATGGACTGAGCAGGTTCTGTTTATGAACTTAGAAACATACACACACACATACACACACACGCATGCATGTGTCTGTAACAACAATAAAAATATAGACCATGTGAATTTGAGAGAGCAAGCAATGTGGTGCATGGAGAGGTTTGGAGTGAGAAAAGTGAAGAGAGAAATGACTTGATTGTATTTTAACTTTTAAAACATTAAATATAAAGGGGTGGTGACTTTTGAGACAGCAGGGCAGACAAGATAGATTAAGGCTAGCCTCACACGCCAGACACAAAACCAGAGTAGTAGCCATAAAGAAGGTGGTAGGTGGGTGATAGGTGTTTAGGTAGCTATGTAGACAGTAGACATGAATGATGGCAAACCTCACGTTAGAAGAAATAAAACTGAAATTCAGAGGCAGAAGATGCTGTGGGGATTTTGTGGGGCTGACCAATGAAGGCATTAGGCCAAATAGATTTCAGTACCAGAGCCCAGGGTCTTAGACCTGACATGGCCATCAGCACTGGACAGAGAAAAACTGGGGGAAGAAAGTGTAATAAGAAAACCTGCATGCAAACAAGACCATTCCCAGGGCCATGTAACTAAGGGCCATTCAGGGCTAATCGTGAAATGAATGGCAAGACACCATTAAAATTTCCAACTTACCATCTTAGAAATGTAGGCAGAGAAGCAGGCAGGTCTTGGTACAAGGATCATGGGTTACATTGTAGCTGGCTGTATGTACTCCCAGGGCTGTTTGCAGCACATCCAGCGTGGGAGCTTTGGTGATTGAAAGTCTAGACGAGTTCAGCAGGAATCTGTCTGATCCTAGCTTTTCTTTATTGGGAGAAGCAATGGTGCCTCTGTTTCTCTGCTCATCATAGATATGTTTAATTTACTGTTGCTTTTTTTTAATTTTCAGTAAGTAATAGGCTCCTAGGCTTTTGTTCTTTTCTTTTGGATTTTGTAGCATTTTTGGATCACTGTGTTCCAAACTGTCCTCTAGCAATCCTTCAAGTCTCAGTGGTATCTGTTTAATGTATCATTTCAGTTTTAGTCTGATACTGTCCACTCCTGACACCAGTTTGAGCTTTGTTTTTTGTTGAATGATCCCAAAAATAAACTCTAATTTTGCTTTTTTTACTTTAAGGGAGGATTTTTCTGCATGTTTCATGTTTTTACTTCACTTTAAAATGTTCTTATGTTTCTCATTCTCCACAACATATTTATAATAATTATAATTATATGATTGTTTCTTATTTTGTAATCAAGTATTTATACATCTTGCTTATTTGCCCCACATATATTTCCTCTTTTTCTCCTGATTTTCCTTTATATATAATTACATTTTCTTTCTTATTGTCTTGTTTGTATCACTTCTTGTATCTTATTGTTTACTATTGTTTTATGTTTTCTAATTTCAATTTTATTGGTTTTTTTCTATGATGTCTTTCCCAGTTTCTCTTTCTATTGTAATGAATGATTCGGTAATCCTCTTAGTGGATTTTTGTTATATGCAGTATCTGGCTTGTTTTAACATCATTGCTGGTACAGGATTTTGTTTTCTTTCCCCCTATCAGTGTAGGAGGTGGAGCCCCAACAAGAGCTTGCAAATAATGCCCACAGAGAAAACAAAACACGTCTTCCATGTCTTTCTTTCTTTTTTACAAAAGTTTGTTACAATGTACAACAGGTTCCAGGACAGCACTTCATTCTAGATGTTGTTGGCAACAAATGTTATGGCAGAGAATCCAGATGTTTAGTCAGGAATAGAAGAAGGCCACCATCATCTCAGTTACTAGGAACAGCTTAAGATTTCTTAATTCACCTGTGGCCGGGGACCCTTTCCTAAAGCAGTGGTATCAGAGTTTCTCCTGCCTCTTTTTCTTTCTGCTTGAAAAACCTATCTTTCTCACCGTCTCCTCAGCCTGCTAGCTGGCCTGTTCCAAGGATGTCTTTTTACCACCATCATGGTCTGAGTTGGTGCTTATAGTTGCTTCCCCAGAATCTGCTCCTCAGCCAGTATCTTGATGGCAGCTGCTGTGACTGAGGTGAGATGATAATCTCAAAGGTGTTCAAATGTGCCTTTCTCTGATAGCTGATTGACCTCTTTCCGTATTCCAGACACTAACCCTCTAGCATATGGATAGCTGGAAATTACTTTCTCCCCATTCTAAACAGGCGGCCTCTTTCATTCACTGTAGAGAAGGGTCCTGGTTTCATGGGGTCCTGTGGTCAGTTGTTTGCATTTTTCCTTGAGGACTGGGGTCCTATGAAGAAGTCTTGGCCTTTGCCTGTGTGCTGTGTATCTCCCAAGGCTTCTCTTCCAAGAGGTTTCAGACTTCATAGTTTTATACTGAGGTTCTTCAGCCGTTTAGAAGTTGGTTTAGTGCATGAGAGATAGAGGCTGGTTTTCACTCTTTTACATGTGAACATCTAGCTTTCTCCGCACCATTTGTGCAAGACTCTGCCATTCTCTTGAGTATATTTTTTGGTTTCTTTGTAAAAAAAAAAAATTAGACATGTCAAAAATTAGGCTGTCATAAGATGGGCTCAATAATCACTTTTTGTTGTATTTGAGGAAGAAATGTTTTGCTTGGTGCTGTAATCATGGTCAAAAACAAATTACTGGGAGGTCATGGGCTCTAGGGGAAAAGCTGATATTATTATTTTGCTAAATGTTAATGTCAAATTGCCTTTCAAATATTTCTGTTTATATCCATAGATATAAACTCTCTCATCCTTTGTCAGAGAAGCTTCTTTTTGCATTAGTAGTCAACAAAGAAGCCGATAACTAGTCAAACTGTGAGGACTCAGACATGAGTGCTTAGCCATAAATGGAACATCTCCATCCCATGCACACACACACACACACACACACACACACACACACACACACACCTATACACACACCTTGCAAAGGTTCCGAGAGCATCACAGAAAAGGAGACAGAAAGAGTCTCAGACCTGGAGGATGTGATGAGAACTGTGTGGTGCCATCTTCTGGGTCTGACATATCTGTTGTATCTATGGCATCATGAGCTCACAGCAGATCAGGGCAGCCAAAATCCCAGCATAGATTGACTAAGTGATTCAGTCTCTAGCCCTGCCTGAGGACGTGTTGGCAGTGGGTAGCTACTGCAAGGAGGACTCATTCTTCTTTGATGCTGTAGGCATGGTAGGTTTCTCATGCTCCCGTGAATAGCCCCACATCCATGTCCATAAGGACACTATTAATTAGGCTTGGTGGATCATCACTGACCAAAAGAAGACATAAGGTTGGAAGGTAGATATGTCGGGAGTGGTACAGGGAATCTTGGAGGGAAATGAAGGCAACATGATGATATTCCTTTGTATACATTATAAGACACTCAAAGAATAAAACATCATAATAAAATTATAAAAACATGCAAGGACACATGCATATTTTTGGAAGCTTCTACAGTATTAGGCCCACACATCTTCCTCGAAGGTCTTTAGTGTTAGTCGCTTTGCGGGCTAGTTTTATGTCCACATGACACAAACCAATGTCATCTGAGAGGAGCGAACCTTAATTAAGGGAACCTTAGTGTCTCCATAAGAAGTGGGTTGTAGGAAAGCCTGTAGAGCATTTTCTTCATGATTAATGTGAAAGGATCTAGATCGCTGCAGATAATGTCACACCTGGGCTGATGGTCCTTAGTTCTATAAGAACACAGGCTGAGTAAGTAGTCCAAGTCAGTAAGCAGTGACCCTCCATGGTCTCAGCTCCTGCCTTGAGGTTCTTGCCCTGTCTGAGTTCCTGTCCTGACTTCCTTTGATGATAAACAGTGATATGGAAGCATAAGCCAAATACACCCTTTTCTCCCCGCGTTCCTTTTGGTCATGGCGTTTCATCACAGCAGTAGGAACCCTGTCTAGGGCAGTTACCCTTGCCCATACTCCTCCTCCATCCTTCCCTCCCAGTTGCCAGCCCATTGAACCATCCATGTTTCTCAGTCCCTTCTCCCCCTTCACAACATCAGAATAAAAAAACTTAAATAAAAAAAATTTAGGAGGCTGCAGTTGTGTAGACTTAAATACAGAGCTTCTACTATATTCCGCTGACCTACTTGTCTGTTTTTGTGCCAGCACCATGCCGTTTTTATTGCTGGTGCTCTATCATACAACTTGAAATCGTCTGGTGATGTCTTCGGCATTTCTGTTTTGCTGGAGCGCTGTGGCTCTCCAGAATCTTTTGCATTCGTTTGAATTTATGATTGTTTTTCTGTATCCGTACAGAACAACATGGATGTTTTCATTGGGAGTACACCGAGTCTTTGAAATGCTTTTGGTAGTATGGTTGCTTTCACAGTATTAATTCTAGCAATCCATGAGCATGGGGGATGTTTACATGTCTTCTCCAGTGTCTTCTCTTCTCTCGTGTTAAAGTTTTCATTTTTAATGGCCCAGAACTATTTTGTGAGGCTCACTCTAGAGTGTTACCTATTTACACTTGCGGATGAGAGTGTTTGTCTGATGTTTTTTCTTGGGGTGTTTTCATTGCTGGGCAAAATGGGTACTGATTTTTGTATGTTAATGTTGCGTCGTGCTGAAACATCAATTAGTTCTAAGAGTTTTCTGATGGAGTCTCTAGCCTCTCTTGTGTATCACATCATATCATCAGCAAACAGTTACTTTGACTTCTTTTCCTATTTGTATCCCTTTTATCTCTTTCTCTTGTTTAATGGCTTCAGCTAAGACTCCAAGCATTGTATCGAATGGGAGTGGAGAGGGTAGGTATAAAAGATGAAAATGTGGGACATACAAACAACAGAATGTAAAAGAAAATAAAACCATGAAAATTTGAGGTAAATGCATGTAACTAAAAAATATTATATTGAATGATGTAACCCAAACACAGGAGGAAAAGCAAGTTCTCACTCGTTTGTGGATCTTAGATTTGAATCTCTAATTTTTATGATCAACTTGGAATTCCAGTAGAAGCCATAAATCAGAAATAAGGTTTTGGGAAGAAGATGGCATAAGGAATAGGAGACAGTAGAACGCAAGTTTTGGGAACAGAAAAGAGGTAGTGGGGAGGGTTACATATGTTTAAGTCAGAACGGAATAGGAGACAAAAGAGACAAAGGGTTTGGGAGGATTTAACAAAGTAAAGGATGAGTGACAGAGCCATGAAAAAGACTACTGTCCTATAACTGCAGTAGAATGTATGAATTATATTTAAACACACACACACACACACACACACACACACACACACACACACACACACACTATGTTGGTGGAGAAATCCATTCCCAGAAACTTTGGGTTTTTAAAAAACCCTCCTAATGAATTGCTGGTCAAAGAGGCCCAGCCCCCCCACAGCCGGACAGCACAGGCTTTTGCCATTTTATTTGGTTGCCCTCTACAGCTAGATGATGAAATCCTGTTGCTAGAGAAACTGTGCACATGGCTTGCAGGACACAGAGAAAACTGGGACTGAGCTGACAGCTGTGCTTTTCCTGGCTCCTGCTTAGTTAGTCATGCAGGCTGCTGAGAGGGAAGACACAGCTGCCATTTTACCCGGTTGTGAATTAGTGACTTACATGATCTATGAGGCTGACCTACCAAAAGGATGTGCCCACTTGTGCAACAGTGGCATCACTTTTAGGGGTGTAACCACCTGCCCTCTTGTTGAGTGTGAGACCTCCTCCACAGAAGAGCATCCAAGGCTGGTACTATAACCTGGTTAAAAACCCATGCTGGGGGAGAGTATAGGCCTGGGATAGGCGGATGGAATAATGCCATTTGGTTAAATTGATAGTGTATCAAGCTGTCTTCTAAGAATTCAGGTTTATGCCTGTAGATAAACACTACTCTCAGCCTCAATCAGGGAAGCTTCTTTTTCCAGTGAGCAATGGTGGATACAAAGCCGAAGATGCAGAGAAATAGGTGACAGGTAAGTGTTTAGTCCTAAAATGGTCATTCGCACCACCTCCCTAAGTCTTAGGGAGCACTGTTGGAGAGACAACGGAAAGAATGAAAAGGCCAGAAAATAAGGAGAAGGGCAGTAAATTTACATTTGCCACTGTGATTACAAACCCAGTACAGATGTGGATACCTGCACTGGCTGTGCAAGAACATGTGGATGGAGCAGGGCCCAGGGGCTCTGCCCCTCACTGCTGGACTGTTGCTACAGATAGATTTAAGGACTGTGACATCCTTGTTTCCAGTTAAGTTTACACTGCTGACCCCACCAGGCTCTAATGTAGTTCCAATCCAATGGCCACACAGATGCCCCCGAGTAAACCAAATGGGTCACAAAATAAAATCAAAAGTCATGAATCTGGGAAAGGATGGTCAGGGATGGAGCTGGAAGGACTAACAGGGACAAGAGAGAGATAAGAGACGGTGAAGAGAAAAAGTCATCAAAATTCATTATGTACATATTTAAAATTATAAAATAAAAATTAATCAACCAAATAATTAATATTTAAAGCATAAGGGCAAATATTCAAAAAAGAAAAGAAAAAGAACAAAAAAACACATCTTGTATTTGATTAAAAATGTATCATAACCACTAACAGAATAAATATTTTTAACCCACAAGATAGTAATCCCACGATGTTTTATGATGTTAACATAATTGTTATTCAAAACCAAAAGCCAGACAGAACAAAACAATAAAATACATCTAATGTTGATTAGGCATTTTAATATATACATGTATGGTTATTAGCACTGTGATTTCCTGAGCTTATTTGATTCTCTCACTCACACAGGAGATGGCATTTTAGTCTCCAGGTTACATGTAGACACCCAAAGCAGAGTATCTGAATAATTTGTCAAATTTTCAAGAATATTATAATGATTTGTCAATGCTGTGTTGTTTGAATTCCACTGTCCCATTTCATGGTTTGAGTAGTATGTTTAAAACATACGTTTCATAAACAGAATATTTTCTGAATTGGACTTAATCACCATTTGTTATTTTGCTGTACATAACATAAGAAATTTAAATGCACGCAAGGTACTTAGACTGTACATGCCTGGCTTAAAAAGAGAATTATAAAGAGGAACAGTTGGAGGACCAGCAAGTTTATAGCAGACAGATGTACACAATTGCAGATGGCAAAAGCAGATATTTACAGACATAAGCAGATGTGGAAGGCCATCAATCAATGCAAAGTAACCTCTTACTGTAGTGATTGAAGTTATTTCTGATGTCTAGCCACAAGCTGCCTGGAGAAGCCCAGTTGACGCTAGCTAGAGAGCACATGAACTTGCTGGGCAACGTAGGGAAGTGGATTAGAAGTCGGCTCTGTCACTCATCACAGTTGCTGCCCAGAGCATGGTCACAGGCAACGTTCCACAGTGCTCAACTGCTGGCAAACTCACACTTGAGGAATTGTAGAGCATATTACTTATTAATAATTTCTTTTTTTCGAGACAGGGTTTCTCTGTGTAGCCTTGGCTGTCCTGGGCTCACTTTGTAGACCAGACTGGCCTTGAACTCACAGAAATCCGCCTGCCTCTGCCTCCCAAGTTCTGGAATTAAAGGTATGTGCCACCACGCCCGGCCTTATTAATGATTTTTATACCATGTGTGCAACTATAAAAAAGCCATTTCCATTGTGTTATAAATATATTTTTTACAAAATAAAATGACTAATTTATTTAAACTTATCTAATAAAATATCACATGAAGCAACTGTCATCCATATAAAATATGTGAGCAGGACTAAAGAAATGGCTTAGTGAAAAAGACGCTTGCTGCCAAGGCTGACGACCTTCGTTTGCTCTCTGGGGCCCACTTGGTGAAGGAGGAAACATTCACATATACAATGAATAAAATAAATATAACTTAATAATATATATGAACAATTACCATGAATCTCAAAACTACGTTGTTTCTCCTAATCTCGGAATTTATATTTCTGCTACAGAAATCATATGAATCATTGATTTTTCTGGAAACTGGTTTCCCTGTCATTTAAGTCACACATTTTAAATTCCTTGTGCTTACAGGGGTCAAGGAGAGAAGTTTACAGTGTCCAACAATCTTTTGGCAAATTAAGTGGCAATGTCAACAAAGAAGAAACTGCTGACTTATCTCTAGGGTGTGCCCTGGTATTGATCATCCCAGCAGCCTCCGGGAGCTGAGTTTCTGTCGCTGATATCAGATGGAACAGGCTGCTGAGACGCACGTCATGGTACTCACAAACACCACATCGACCCTCACTGCCGAAAACAGAGAAGAAAACCAACTAACAGAAAAGCGATTTTACTCACATGGTAAAATTCATAAAGTAAATGAAAGGAAGTGAAAGGTGTCAGTAGATGGACAGAAGAGGGCTGCAAATCTCACTGTCCGCTGTTTGCTGTATGGTCAGATAGGCATAGTCTGTACTGGTTTCTTATTGAAGTTACCAACTGTGTTTTCACAGGAAGATTTGTCTTCATCAGGTCAGGTCCCTGTGGACTATGGTGGCTCATATACCAAACATGCATTTATCACAGTCAGGGCCAGAAGCCTAAGGTCAGGTGTGGTGTGCTTTTGGAAGTGGGGAACCTGGTTTCTTTCCTGGTCTTCTGGGTCATGGGCATCATTGCCGAGACCCCACCCATGGCATCTCATGGAGTCCAGTTGTCTCCTAGACCTCTCCTCCATCCCACTGGGGACTAGCGGCTCAGGATATGGGTTTGGGGGTTGTTAACATTTACTTTATAGCAAGACCCTGGAGAGTGCATTCTGGAAGGAAGTACGGGCATACAATCAGTGAGATGACTAAATAACTAGATAATAATCAATGCCTATTGGTTTTTTTGTTTTTTTTTTTGCTTCAGGAAAGCCCAGCATGCATCAATACACACTCCTTCTAGCTTTATCCTGGCACAGATACTACAGCCCACTAGAAAAGTCTGGGCCACTGACAGAAGGAAAATATAACTAAATGTACAAACTCATGAAGAGTCAATCTCTTCTTAAGTGACACAGCTGTTTTTCTAAGTGGGTTTCATTTCCCGGAGGATTTAAAACTGAAGAAAAAGACTCCACAGTAACACTGAGGATGGGGAATCTTTATACACTTACTCATAAAGCAGGAGAAGAATAAAACAGAGATGAAATTAGCTGGAATAAATAAAAAAAAAAAACAGTGTGATATGGTAAGCCTAATTACAGTCACCAAAACATGTACTATAAATGGTCCATATCTGTAAATAAAAGACATGGATTATAAAATTGAATTTAAAAAGCAACAAGCAAATATATGTTGTCTACAGGGAATCCTCTTTTAAAAGGACATAAGTAACTTTACATATATTTAATTGTTTGATTTAATTTAATTGATATATTCCTCTATCACTCACCGGGACATAACTACATGGCATAGACCATGCCAGTGGGCCACAGTATCTGTGTCAAGATAAAGTTAGAAAGAGTGTGCTGATACATGTTGGATTTCCCTGAAGCAAACAAAAGCAACAAGCATGGACACTCCAAAGTAAAATTATGGGAATATAAATAATCTCCTACCCACCAATATATCTACACGTATTCACAGTCATGTGCACATGCATGGAACACCATATGTAAAGCAAGAAATCCAGCCAGCCAGACCTGAGGGAGAAGTGAGTATGTGTGGATTTCCACAGATCTTCTAAGGACCAACGAACGAGTCACCAGAACCACCAGCTGATGTGACACTTCCCCAGGGCCTCCTTCTCCTGTACCATGACAAAGGAACTCAACTCAGACATGAATTTTGGAGGAGACTATGTCATTCACAGCTGTCCACAGGATTGAGAGGGCTGTGTTCACCAGCTACAGAAGTTTGAACTTATCTTTCCTTTCATAGCTGGGGAGTACTGGCTAAAGCACTTTTTGCACATCAGTGGGCCAAGATGAAAGATGCTCTCTGACCTAGGTGTTGAGTCCACAGTCACTAGGGTCTCTTTGCAGTGAGATGGGCCTCCCCATCAACAGCCTAGGTTCCAACCACATGTGCCAATGAAGCATGCAGTCCATCCTGGAATCCTCAGACCACTGCTGGATACTTTGTCTTTGAAGAGTTTTAGGCTGGTGTTACTGATCCCACACTGTTGTGCAGAGCGCCCTTAGGTATTATCCTGGGAGCAAAGTCACAGCACTCAGACTATGGGATTTGCAGGCTTTAGTTTTCTCAGGATATTTGTGGGCCTTTCATTTTCTTGTGTTTAAGAACTGGACAGGTCACTGTTAGGCCTAGACACAGACACACTATTTGTTCTTATAACAAAAAATTTGAAGATGCAGTGAGACTTTCTACATTCTAAGAAATGTTTGTTGATAACTTATTGGTCCTTGTATTGCTGGTACTGGTGCCAATGCATCAGTAACTTGCTGCATTTCCAACAGTCACATAACTCCATACATGACTTTTCCCTTCTCACCCACCTACTCCTTCCCAAGTCTTCATTTCTCCTCAGCACGCTGTAATATTCGAAACTCTTCTCCCACATTGGGTCCATGCCTTGCACTGGGAACTTCCTTTTTCTCACTTTGCGGATATCACTAGTTTGGGTTCTGTCTCATTCTTTGGGTTACATCCTGTTTTTCGGTTCTGGGTCTTCTGTGTACTTGAGCTTACCTCATGTCATTTCTCCCAATGGCACCTCTGTGTCTTTTCATAGCAAGTCTAAAGTTTTCTAAAAGAGAAATAGAAAAAAATGAGATTTTTCTAAGACCCCTCTCTACTCTCTGCAAAGCATGGTGCGTAGAGCTGGGCTTCTTCTCTCCATGTTGAGAGAATGCTGTGGACTCACTGGGATGGTTGCCCAAGCAATGGACTTCCAGCGGAGTGCACTAACAGCACCAAGCAGGTGTAGCACGGAGGCCATGATTTGCAGAAGGAATGCTGCTGTCTTTGCAACCCTGTCTTGGTACTAGCCTGTGGGTGGAGGTGCTCACTTCACAATCCACTGCCTTGTAAAGGCATTTGCCCCTTCCGGGCCTCCCAGACTCTGACACGAGGTCAATGGCATGACCTTCCTATAGCTTAGGCACTGAGTGGGCCCTGCATGGCATGCTGGGAGCATGCCTCTCCTGTCCTACTGTCTGAGCAGTTGCCCTGATCTCCCACATGTCCACCTGCTGCTGCGTACAGCAGCAGGTGGACAGCAGGTTCCTACAGGATTCAGAATGTGCTCTGGAGCAGTGGTTCTCAACCTTTCTAATGTTGCAACCCTTTAATACAGTTTCTCATATTGTGGGGGCCATAATTTTGTTGCTACTTCATAGCTGTAATTTTGCTAGTATGAATCATAAATGTCTGATAGTCAAGATAGCTGATATGCTATGGGTTCGGAATCCACTGCTCTAGGGAAATAACAGCTTGAGGCCACCCTATGGTCTTCTACACAAGGACTTGGTAGGGAAAGCTGCCTTCAGCAACCCTTATGATGCTCTGACTCAAAAGAGGGAACTGTGCTCCTGACACGGTGTCATCTCCAGTTGACTCACAGACTGGGTCCCTAAGAAGTGAGTTTTTTTCATTTCTCCTTAATTTCCTGTTTCTACCTGTTTGGGTTCTGTAATAATAAAGAAGTCTGAGTTCTAACAATGAGATATCGCTTTAATTGTCAGCTTGACACAACCTGGAATCTGAGAGGTCGTAATTGAAAACTCATGCAGGTCAGGTTGGTCCAGGTGCGTGTCTATGAGGGACTGTCTTGACGATCAGTGATGGGGGCTATACTCCCACCTGGATGTGAGCAGCGTTGTTTCATGGGTGGCCAGAAACTCTCCGTGCTAAAGCAGAGAAAGCCGACTGAGCATACGCAGCAAGCAAGCGAGGGCATGGCTACTCCTCTACCCCTGATTGTCGATATGATGTCACCAGCTGCTGGAGATCCTGCCTTGACATTCCAGAAATTGTGGACTGTGACCTGCAACTGTAATAAGCCTTTCCTCCCAAACTTTGCTATTTGTCAGCATGTTTTAATCATAGCCACCGAGATGAAGCTAGAAGAGATAGTTAAATATTACATTACCCAGTGTCTTCCTCCTAGTATAAGAACAGCAAAAACACTATGACAGGAAACTAGAGTTAGACATATAAGTAATAAAGGTGCAACCCATTGTTTCCCAGCTACTATCTTTGCTTTTTTTTTTTTTAATTAATTTATTCTTGTTACATCTCAATGTTTATCCCATCCCTTGTATACTCCCATTCCTCCCCCCCCCCATTTTCCCATTATTCCCCTCCCCTATGACTGTTCCTGAGGGGGATTACGTCCCCCTATATATTCCAATGAGAGACGCATGGGAGAATAGCAAAATAAAAGGATACAGAGGGTCCTAGAAATCTACAAGTATCTTTGCTTTTTTAATGAAGAAAATCAGAAAGAAGAAAGCAGACTCTGAATTTCTCAGCTGCAAACACTCTTTCTAATCAAGCTACACCAGAGCGCTGTAAATCTGCCACCACCACCCCCACTCCCCACCACCACCCAGTGGTAGGGAGTACCTCACAGTGCTGCAGCCAGGGTTCCCTGAGATCCCCGGTGTCCTCAACACACATCTGGCCCGCCTGGCCTCAGACACGACTGTCCTGAGAATCGGCTCTGGGTCCCCACGCCAGGTCAGACACAATGTTTGCTGTTTCTGCGCTTTGTTTTGTTGCTGTTGCTCCTCCGAGAGCCCATGTATCACATCCAAGTATGCAAATGTTTTTGGGTTTCTGACAAGCTGGGCCCCTGTGTGGTACAAATGAGAACATCCTCTCACTTGAAGCTCTCTGTTCAGCATCAGAAGCCTGCGGAGGAGCCGATGAGGCTGTATGCAGAGCTTCTTAGCATCGGAGAAGCTTCCAGAAATTTTGATTTTCCCTTAAAAATCTCTCACCATTATTTTAATTGGCATTGTTTAGTCTCTCTTGGAGGACTGAGTTGATTCCCTAATAAAGAGCAGCTTTGGCTATCAGCCCAGGGAGTCAGATAAGGTTCATGTGCAAAGAGAAAATAAATTCAATGGCCAGCAAGGTTTTCACAGAAATTGCTTGAATAAGCCAACATTTTATAACTTAGAAGTGTTGTGGTAGTTTGGGGGTATATGTAAACATGTTTTTTATTTAATCGCAGGTGTGGGATATGAGGGATGCTCCAGTTTGTCCACAGCTGATAACTGCCTCCTGAGAGGACACGTGATGTTTGTCAGCTGTGAACTATCTCGTGTGGGGGTTGTGGTCTTTGGCAGTGTGGATAAAAGCCACACCCAAAGAGAGACTGGGGGCTCCGAGAAAGAAGAAGGCTGCTGGTTGCTGTTGATGCAGTTTAACCAACAAAAAGAAGTCGGAGATGCCCTGAACCCAGGATTGGCCTTGCCCCAAAGAACCCAATGACCCTAAACAGCAGGAAGCAGTAAGGAAAACTATGCCCCCTCTCCCCACTAACCTTCTTTCTCTCCTACTTTGTGTTGGGGTGTTGGAAGGGATTGGGCCGACTAGAGAGAAAGAGAACTGAGAACCCCAAAATAAAAATAGTTGGTTAAAAGTATGCCAACATACAAGTAAATAAATTATACCCCTCTTCTAGATGTGTATATTTGAATAAATATTATTTAGCTCATTCTACATAGCAAGCGCTCGATTTGTCAATGAAAGCAGGCTTCTAAATATGATTCTATTGTCTATCATCTGTTTATCATCATCTATTATTTATCATCTATCCATTATATATTTACCAATTGAGTGTCTATCCCCTATCATCTATCTACTATCTATCAATCATCTGTCAGTCATCAGCTATTTCTTTGCATATAGGCTAAAATAAATTATGTGCAAAAGCAGTGAGAAAAAGCTCAGCAACCCTTTTATGGAGGCAGAACCCTTACGATGTAGCGCTGGGTAGCCTTGAACTCACAGAGGTCCTCCTGCCTCTGGCTTCCAAAGCACTGAGATTAAAGGTATGCACCACCATACCTGGCAAGTCTAACAGGATTTTTTTAAATCATATTTTGTTATTAGTTATATAAATTCTTTATGTATTTTGGATGTCGGCCCTTTATTTTTGATTTACAGATAATTTCTCCTCCTTAAGATACTGCTTTGATGGTCTAATATCCAAAATATATAAAGAACTCAAGAAATTAAACACCACCAAACCGAATAACCCAATTGAGAAATGGGGCTTGGAACTAAACAGAGAATTCTCAACAGAGGAGTATCAAATGACTGAGAAACACTTAAAGAAATGCTCAACCTCCTTAGTCATCAGGGAAATGCAAATCAAAACAACTCTGAGATTCCATCTTACACCCATCAGAATGGCTAAGATCAAAAACTCAAGCGACACCACATGCTGGCGAGGATGTGGGGAGAGAGGAACACTCCTTCATTGCTGGTGGGAATGCAAACTAGTACAGCCACTTTGGAAATCTATCTGGTGCTATCTCAGAAAAATGGGAATAGGGCTTCCTCAAGACCCAGCTATTCCACTCCTTGAAATATACCCAGAAGATGCTCCAGCACACAACAAGAAACTTTGCTCAACCATGTTCATAGCAGCCTTATTCATAATAGCCAGAACATGGAAACAGCCTAAGTGTCCCTCAGTAGAAGAGTGGATAAAGAAACTGTGGTACATATACACTATGGAATACTACTCAGCTATTAAAAACAAGGAATTCCCGAAATTT
The DNA here is from genome assembly GCF_903995435.1 of Acomys russatus. NCBI lineage: Eukaryota > Metazoa > Chordata > Mammalia > Rodentia > Muridae > Acomys > Acomys russatus. The sequence goes on from NC_067145.1 coordinate 31,374,009, forward strand.
GTGGATAAATGGATTGAGCTAGAAATGATCATAATGAGTGAGTTAACCCAGAAGCAGAAAGAATCAAATGGTATATACTCACTTACATCTGCATACTAGCCCAAGGGGCATGTCCCACGAAAGCCTTCACTTACCAGGAAACTGGGACAGAGGGGAAGGCATCCTATTGGGACTCTAAATGAAAGACGCATGGGAGAATAGCAAAATAAAAGGATACAGAGGGTCCTAGAAATCTACAAGTAGAACAATATGATAGGCAGATTTGGGCCCAGGGGTCCCGCTCAAACTAAGGCACCAGCCAAGGACAATACAGGAGGTAAACTTTAAACCCCTTCCCAGATCTAGCCAATGGTCAGAATATTCTCCACAGTTGAGTGGAGAGTGTGATATGACTTTCTCACGTACTATGGTGCCTCACATTTGACCATGTCCCCTGGAGGGGGAGACCTGGTGGCACTCAGAGGAAGGACAGCAGGTAGCCAAGAAGAGACTTGATACCCTATGAGAATATATAGGGGGAGGTAATCCCCCTCAGGAACAGTCACAGGGGAGGGGAATAATGGGAAAATGGGGGGGGGGAGGAATGGGAGGATACAAGGGATGGGATAAACATTGAGATGTAACAAGAATAAATTAATTAAAAAAATAAAATTAAAAAAAAAAAAGATACTGCTTTGATGTACTTCCTCCTGTGCAGAAGGCTTTTGGTTTACTCTTGCCTCACTGTCCATTTGGGGGTTGTTTCATGTGATTTGGAGGTCTTATCTGAGTTCTATATAGGGGATAAGATGCAATTCCTATTTCATTTTCTGTTTGTGGGTGACTGGCATGCTCAGCACCATTTGTTGAAGATATTGATTTTTCCATCATTTATCTGCCATGTCATGAGGACACACCTGGGCCCTGATGGAGGATGGCCTATGCAGCCAAAGGGACTTACCATAATGTTCCCCAAAGTCCATGGGAAAAGAGGCAGCTGGTGCACAAGCCCAGACCAGATCACTTGAGTTGTCCAGCCTTCAGGCTACTGACCTTGGTAGGTGTCTCTCAGATCAGAACATGGCCAGATGGACTCTCAGCCTGGTCAGTCCCAGAATGAAGTCATCATGAAATTCTTTGCCCTGTGTTGTCCAGGTCTACGATGCAGTGCCATGGTGGGTTGGTAACTGGCACATATAATCCCTGGCTATGGAGTACTGAGAAAGATGTCTTTGACCCCCAGTGAGAGGATGGACCCTTTTCATGGGACATGTATAGTATTTGAAGAGAACATTCCGGCCAGAAAGCACCCAAAGATGTCATTCTTCAAGACCCTGACAACCAGCGTCCTGTGAGTCCTGCCCACGTGTGCCTGAATGGGCCGCAGGCATCTGCTTACCTTCTAATGTTTTCTTTATAGATGTTTACATTTTTTTCATAGTCCCCAAGCTCTGCCTAATGCTTGGCTGGAGTCCTGTGGAAGAGAAAAGGAAGGATTATAGGAGCCAGGGGGGGCCAAGGACACCACATGAAATCCCATAGAATCAGTCAACCTGGACCATACAGGTTCACAAAGACTGAGCCTACAATGAGGGAGCCTATGTAGGCCTGGCCTGGGCCCTGTGAATATATGTTACAATTGTGTAGCTTGGTATTTTTGTGGGACTCCTAACAGTGGGAGTGGAAGCTGTCTCTTCTGAGCCTTGTGACTGCTCTTGGGACCCTTTTCCTCCTGTGGGGTTGCCTTGCCCAGCCTCAATAGGAGGGGAGGTGCCTAGTCTTACTGCAACTTAATATTCCATGATTGTTCATTATCCATGGGAGACCTGTCTTTTTCTGAAGAGAAACTGAGGAGGAGTGGATGGGGGTATGGGCAGAGAGGAGGTGGAGAACAGGGACTGTGGGCGGGGACAGAGAAGGGAGGTGAAACTGTGGCCAAGATATAAAAGAGAAAGGAAGGAAGAAGGAAAGAAAGAAAGAAAGAAAGAAAGAAAGAAAGAAAGAAAGAAAGAAAATAAACATATTTATATAAATTTTGTTGTTGTTTTTGTTTTTAAGGTTTTTTTGGGTTTGGTTTGGTTTTGTGTGGATTTTTTGTTGTGTGTGTGTTTGGAGGGGCTGAGTGTTTTTGTATTTTTGTTTTTTTTTTTTTGTTTTGTTTTGTTTTGTTTTGTTTTTTTTCTGAGACAGGGTTTCTTGTGTGGCCTTGGCTGTCCTGGACTCACTTTGTAGACCAGCCTGGCCTCAAACTCACAGGGATCCGCCTGCCTTTGCCTCTCTGAGTGCTGGGATTAAAGGCCCACCATACCTAGATTATATTTTTTTAATTTAAATTAAAAATTACATAGTCTATTCATTTTGCTTTCATGCCAAGCCCCCGAATGAAGTTTCTGCTTGGTCCTAGGGACTTGGTACATATATCAGAGACAACCAGCTCCAGGACAGGGTGAGAGTGTGAGGACCAGGGAGCCGAAGCTCCTGTATGGACTGCATGGCCTGGGATAGACCAACTGCACAAAGTGTTCACTCTCCTGACTCTGTGTCATTAATTAGTGAAACAGAGTTAAAACAAAAACAAAAACAAAACAAACAAACAAACAAAAACAGAACCTACATAGCTGATTTAAATTTAAATCAGATAGGTGTGAGGTACTTAGCATGATGTCACCTTAGCAGAGCAGACAGCATGTCCAGCCTCTGCTACTGCTGCTGCTGCTGCTGCTGCTGCTGCTGCTGCTGCTGCTGCTGCTGCTGTTGCTGTTGCTGCTGCTGCTGCTACTGCAGGGCCTGGGACTCAATTAATGTGTCAGCAGGTATAAGGAAGCTCGGACTCATTCCTCCACTGTCCTCTCAGAATGGCTTTTGGTGACAGGTGTGGCCAGTATTGCAGCTTCTGAGCTATCTGCTGTAAGTTGTAGCGTACACAACACACTCTCTGGGGGAAACTGATTTGCCAGAGCAGCATGGAGCATAGGGGGACACTTGTCTTCTGGTCACTATGAGGAGAGTTATGGAGGATATCAATGGCCACTGGAAAGGAGAAGGTTATGGTGAGCCATGGGGAAGGACTGCAGAGCTTCTTGGGTTCTTCATGCGCAGGAACCTCCCTGGGTCCGTCCTATGGGTGCACTGGGCACTTCCCTACACAGTCTCCATTTATTGAAACATGCACACTGTTAACTGACTTAATTTACCTCTGTTTGTCTTCCCCTTCTAAATCTACTTTGCTCTTTTTGATAACTGGCTTCCATTCTGCAGCTGGCTAGGGGACCTCAGCCACCAGTTGATTCATTGGAGGCAAAGCTACCAGTGCCTTCTCCTGAGACAGCAGCGTGCCCCTTTTATGCAACCTCCACTCAGTGTGAGTGTGCAGCATAGATTGCTTGACTTTGGAAAGCTCATTCTGGCCAGGGGCATGCAGGGAGGGCGTGCCCAGAGCCACAGCTGCAGAGACTCTCCACAGTAACACACACACACACACACACAGGCATGACTGATCAGCCCATGGTGCCATAAGTGCTGTGTAGTATGCAGAGCAAAGTCACCTGTGCTCTCTGGTTCTGAACTCAGCTTGTTACAGGAAGTCAGTGGCTTGAGAGTCAAGTTTTACTAATATTCCAGCATCTTTTGGGTGGACTCATATACTATTTCTCTTTTGTGACTAGTTTATTTCACTTAGCACACTGTCACTTAGGTAAGAATCAAGGAGATCTTGGGCACATCCTCACAGATAAGAACATGCCTCAGTGTTGGCGCGCCTGATGGAAGACAGTCAAGAGCATGCTTGGACCTTGCAGATGACTCAGTCAGTAAATCGAGTAAGGCACAACCAGGGAGACCTCAATTTTATCACCAGTACCCACATAAATATCAGGTGTATATGTGTGGGGTACGCTCACAATCCGAACCCTGAGGTGACGGAGGCACGAGGCACGCAGATTCCTGAAACTCGTTGGCTAGCCAGCCAAAAAGACCTCATCTTAGTAAAAACAAGAGGACACCTGAGGAGTGTTCTCATCTGGTCTTGACGCATACTTCACATACATGCATGTGCACACACATGAGCACACACACACCTTCAGGCAGGCAGGTACATGGGTGTGTGCATGCAAGGAGTACTCTTGGGCTCAAGCTACCTTGACTCATTTTTTTCTTAGGAGAATGACAGACTTGAGTTGAAGCTTTTCACACAGCCTCAGGTGCCATTTCTGGGGATAGAGAATGATGTGTAGATCAGCAGAGCCACATCTCCAATGGCAACTGCAACACTTGAGATGCCTATCTGCTTAAAAGATGAGTTCCATCCCGTGACATGGACCTTGAAAAGAGTGAAGTCACTCATCAACCCTCAGGTTCTCCTAACTTTTAAAAAATACTCGTGTGTGTGTATGTGTGTGTGTGTGTGTGTGTATGTGTGTCTGTATGTGTGCCATGCGAATACAGGTGCCCAAAGAGGCTCGAGAGGACATTGGATTTCCTGGAGCTGGAGTTACATGGGGTTGGGAGCCACCTGACTTGGGTGCTGAGGACAGAACACAGGTTCTCTGCAAAAGGACTCTCTTAACTGCTGAGCTACCTCACCAGCCCCCTCTTAATTTAAAAAACTATGGCTCTGTCAACTCGATCTCAATCTACCAGCTTCATGTGTGCAAGCACACACAATACGCAGACACAAGGCTTCGTGTTACTCCTGTGTTTGCCTTTACTGTGGCTGCTGTTCTGTTCCATCGTTAGCATCTTCTTATGTGTAAATTCGTACTGCACAGGCTTGCTGCCATCCTACCCAGACAAGCCACACTTGCCCTTTCTGTCAACCTGAGGAGACAGTGGAGAGCAGACATATCTCCCTCAGTTGCGTCCCTTGGTCATGGCATCCAAGTGCTTCAGTGAAGACAGAAAGGAGAGACTTGGAGCCACATTTGATTACTCTGGACCATGCACCTGCTAGGATCTCAAGCTTCTAAGCCTGAGTGTTCAAACATTCTTCCTGGATTATGGACAGGGGTAAGAAGGAAATTCGAAGATCCACAGGACATATATGCAAGGCCAGGAGATGCTGGCTGCCCTCTCAGCTGGACATGTCCACTGTGGGTGTGAGGGACACTCTCCCATCAGGAGTACCACTGGTCCATGCAGAGTGTAAGGAACATGTTCTGAAGAGAGTTGCCCACAGGGTGATGGCCGGAAGAGGGCATGCTCTGAAACTCAGTCTGGATTCTATTAGTTTGGTGGCTGAGCAAGGCCAATTGGCTAGGATCTTCCCAAACGGACTCAAGATTTTCTTACCTGAGTGAACTCAGTCTCTAGGACCAACTAGGTCACTGTAGGAAGGGGTGTCGCGGCCACCTCTGTCCACCTTCTACTGTAAACAGAACAGAACGTACATCTGAACAAGTTAGGTCTTGACAGAAGCCAGACAGATGCCACTGTCATGTAAAAGGACTTTCCTTTCACACTGTGAGCCAGGTGAATCTCTTTCCTTTAACTTGAGAGCCCTGCCATAGCAGCAGGTAACATCCAGAGACCCAGTCTCTGATAGACACATGAGGCCCTACACATGCTAACACGTCAAAATAAGCATTGGTCAGTTGGGAGAGAGAAATCATGAACTGACATGCTTGCCACCTGAATGTACACACAAACAGAATGAAAGAGGGTTTCAAATATTTGCTATTTGGACTCATGTGAATATGACTAAGCCATGCACACAGGGTTTTGTCATAGCCAGTGCTCCTGAAAGATTCTCTACTCAGCTCAGTGACTAAAGGTGTGCGAGTCCCCTCCTAAGCATAGGGTGGAGATTTGTGGCAGCCTCCCCATTAGTTCTCAGAATCTCACACTCCTTGGTAGATCTAATACTATAAGACCAGGGACAATCAAGAAAGTGGCTTGGAGCTGGATTCCAGAAGAAAGCAAGCAGGAAATAGCAGCATGACCTCAAAGAAGCAGCCGCTGAGGCACCAGTAAAAAGACAGAATTTGAATTCTCAACAAACTCAGTAAGTATGATGTAATGCAACACACAAACTGGGGCTGGGCTGGGGGGGGGGGGTAACTCTGATATTTCACATGATCTGAATCATCTCCTCAGAGTGATGAATTCCTGGGCTGCTACCCCACCTACATAAAAAGGCTATTGATTAATAAAGGAAAAATATGTATGAAAATAGTCAAGAAATGAAGCTGACTCTCCTAGCAGCACTGTCGACATTATTTAATAGGGCAAGAGAGTAGTTAATTTAAAGTCCATGCACCATGTAATCCCATACAATCAGAGCAATTTGTTCCATAGCCAAGTTCAAGATCTGATCTATATTCAATTTTGGTCCAACTCACCACATTGTCAGACCAGGATAAGCACCACTAACAGTCATTACATAAGCCTCTCAGAGCCCGGTTTGAAAAGAAATAGCTACTTTCTTTCATTTTACACTATTAAGGAGCCTGAACACCGAACCTTTCATATATGGAGAAACAAAAATAGCCTGGGAGATTAAGTTACTTTAGTTTCTAATTGACAGAATTAGTTTCTAAGCCACTGAGTAAAATAAAAGCATTTGTGTTAAGTTGCCGTGGAATAAATAGGTAGTTAACAGAAAATTATTATTAGGCTGAATGAATGTATGAATAAGGGGACACTAAGAGTCCAGGAAATCCCTACATTGTGCCCTGCTGGCTGGAAAACAGTTACTAACTCCCCCCCAGCTCCACTGCAACAACCAAATTACATGCTTATGTTCAGCAAACACCAATGAGCTTCATTCCAACTTCACACACTAACTTTATCCATCAATTTCTTTTATCCCCAAATTTAGGGTCACATGTTTCTTTCCCATTTGGTGTGTTGGTAGCAATAATGACAGGTACAGAATCTGCGTTAACCTGAGGCAGCTGTAGTCACAGACCAAACAAGGTCAGCTGCTCCCCAGTGTCTGACATTGACCTTAAAATCTGCTATGACTCCTGGTTGGCATCACCTTGCAGACCATGCAGCAAGCCCAGATGTTGAGGGTCAGTCCATGTGAAAATGTGATATATGCAATGTTTTTGAAGGAAGAACTGAGTCAGATATGGGGCTTTTTAAGGCCTGCCTTTAAAAATGTCTTATCTAGTCAGAATTATGCAGTGCACAGTACAATCATCTCAGGAAAATGCGTGAACCACAGAAGGACAAAGGCCCATGTTGCTGTCCCCACCTCCCTTGCACCTGATGGGCACATGGCACTTTGGGCTCTGAACTCTTTATCGATCAGGCCACTGGAGTTCTTTGAACACACACACACACACACACACACACACATACATACACACACACACATACATACACACACACACACACATACACACACACACGCACACGCAGGGCTGTGTGTTATCTATGGGTAACCCACAGGCAGGCCACGGCAATACAACAGGAGGGAAATGTCATCAGCACCCAGAGTGCTTGGGTAAATGCAATTTTCTGTACATAAGTAACAGAAACATATGGACAGAGACAGGAAGTGGGGACTACTGGGCTCAACTGATATCCTTCTTGTCAAGGGATAGATACTTATGACTTGTTTCTGCCTTTCAGAGAGGGATGAGGCAAGCAAAGGCCCTTCATGAGCAGAGACCTTGCGACAGCCACTGAGAAGAAACATTGCTATGTCATGTGTTCCCTGAAATGAAGAAGGGGTGACTTCTGGAGGAGAAAGTGGGGTGTCTGTGGTTCAGGCAACGTTCCACACTGCCTTGAAAGAACAGTCAGGAATTACAACGATTACCATCATGAGGTCCCCAGAACCCAATATCTCTTAACGTTTGTCAAGAGAAATCACTGACTCATCAACTAGTCGAACATCTCCGTATCTGATAGTTGGTGAACTGTGCCCTTGGATCACATTTCATTCCAGAGGGTATAAATGTGCCCACCACAAAACCAGAAAAGCCAGGCATGTTTCATATGCCACCACTGGGGCTGCTGTGCAATCCAAAGCCTCCAACTGGGCAAGCTGCGTGTAGGGTGACCTTGGCCACGGTGTTTCTTTTGGATCACACTGGCCACAGATCTACGGGAAATGTTCATGTGGAGCTCTTCAAGGGCAGTCATGTGACAGAAGTCATAAGTAGCCCTAACAGAAGAACGACAGATCTCTCCCACCGTCCACAAAATATACCAAAACACTTATTCTGTGGTTTCAGTAAGCACAAAATATATTTTTTAAGACCTCTGGATCTCTTTCTATTAGCTTCCTCCTTCCTCAATCTCATCTCTGATGTGCTGCTCTGAACCACCCTGCTGAGAGAAGGTGTGATCTCCTGTGGGCGTCTCCAGTTTCTCTGCCCAGCTTAACTCCTTTTTCTTGTAATGATCCAAATCTTTCTTTGTTCATGTCTTGCATTTGAAGTTCTCTTTGATGACTTCCTTGGCCCGAGATTCTTTGCCATGGTCCTTAACCACTACATGAGCACCCGCTTTAGTTGGTCAGTTTTACGGAGACCTCCCCATTTCCCTAGTTTCCTGTTGGCATTAGCTTTAGTTTAGGTTGATTTTGCTTTCATCTCAAAGGGCTTCAACTAACTCGACATAGAGAGGCTCACCACAACTGAATGCCAGCACATGCCGATGGATTTGGCAGCCTTGTGTCTAAAGGCTTTGGCAGCCTTGGGAATGCCATTTGCTAGGCCCTCTTGGATGAGGAAGGTCTTCAGCATGTCTCTTGAAGCGGTGTTATAATACCTCCAGCAACAATGCCTTCCTCAGCCGTGGCTGTGGACTACAGAAGAATCTGAACCCTGCCTATACCAGAAGCTGTGCCTGTCACCTGCCTCCCCTCCTCATTGGCACCAGCTCAAGATCTCCTACACATGGCCAGTGTGGTGCTACACACCTCCAACCCCAGAACCCAGGGTGCAGAGGCAGGCAGATCTGTGTACATTCAAGGCCAACCTGGTCTACATGGGTAGTTCCAGGACAGCCAGGGCTACATAGAGAGACCCTGTCTCAAAACACAAACAACAAAAACCAACAAAAACACATACGTACACGCTCACTCAAAGAATCCACAAAAACCTAGACTTTACTAGTTAAGAATATTTATAAGCAATGTGTTCAGAGAGCAGACTGGTTTCTCATTGTTTCTTAAAGTGATTCAGATTTTGATACACACTTTTGTGTGAGGGGAGCTATGATGTTTAGCCTTGCCTTAGACAAAGAGTGATAAGGCCAACTGACCATGGGCTGGAGACTTCTGAAACCAAAAGCTGAAATAAAGGCTTCTTCTTCCACATTGATTTTGTTCCTGGTGTTATGTCACAGTGCTGACTAACTCAAGCCAGAAGTCGGTCAAGTATGTAATGACAGATGAATGGAAGAACAAAATGTGCAAGCAATGAAATATAACTCAGTTGCAAATAGAGAGAGGCAATGTTACACTAATGTGGGTGACCATGAGGACACTGTACTAAATGACAGAAGCCAGGTACAGAAGAGCACTATGTGACCCAGCTTTCAGAAGGTGCAAAGTCCTAAGGCCCATAGAAACAAAAAGTGAAATGTGTGTGCTTGGGTGGAGGGGCGGGAGGGTTCTGCTTAGTGGGCACAGGGTTTCACTTTAGAAGTAAGTAATTCTGAAAATAGACAACACATAACACACACACACACACACACACGGACACACACACAGACACACACAGATACACAGACACCACACACACACAGACACACACACAGATACACACACATCCTAATGCAGTCACGTGTGTGTGTGTGTGTGTGTGTGTGTGTGTGTGTGTGTGTGTGTGTGTGTGTGCTTTTTTGAGCTTAGGAAAACCCGTGTCCAAGGTGGTAGAAATGAACTCCCTCCTCGATTCAGATAATGATTTGATCCTAAGTATAAGGTACGTATGCAGAAAACTGGTCTGAAAACTATACCTATCCCTCCTCAGTGCCTTACTGGCTAGCTTTGTATCTGTTTCCTAATTGTTTCTGTTCTACATTAAACATCAATAATTAAGTGCACGTATCTTCGTTGGCACGGTCACTAACTTGAGAAGTGGAAGGAACATTTTCAAATGATTAGCAGAGGAAAGTAACCAGGTGGTTCAGCTATTAAGACCATGTGCAGACAATGCAGAACACCTGCATCTGGGTCCTAACACCCAAGTCGGCAGCTCACAGTGGTCTGGAACTCTCGCTTCAGATTCTTCTGGAATCTGTGGGTATCTGCAGACATGTGACATATACATAGATGCACACACATAGAATAAAATGCAAATAAATAAATTGTTGGGTGTGTCTGTGAGTACGTGGTGGCATTGCATGGGTGTGGTGCATACTCTAAGGCGGAGGCCCCCAGGTTAGGGGAGCAGAGCCTGAATCTCCAACCCCAGGGCAAAAGGTAAACATGGATCGTCCTTGGTGATGTGCCCAGGAGCTTTCAAGCCACAGCACGGAAGTCATAAGTCCTGGTCTATACTCCTCCCAACTTCAGGATGAGGAAGGAACCTGCCTCACAGCTGAGAGAGGCTCCTGCCTTCCCATCTGTCATTCTCTGAGTCAGGTCAGCCAGTATTGATGGCAGCGGCCAGACCCTGGGTAATGTACTGGAAAGTCTTCTGCACGCCTCGCACGCCTCGCTCTACTTCACGGCTTGGGAATCTCCGGCCAGAGCCTGGCCCTGAGGAACAATCTGGGCTTCTCGGGGCCATGTCCCATGGGTTGTGTGGGGCCAGGTTATGTTATGACTCCTGGCAGACACTTCAATGCTGGTTTTGTGTGCAGCTGTAGCAGAACAAGAACACTAAACAAACGAGAGGCCGGGGGAGCCCGACATTCATCAGCCCTTCTTGACAGGCCCCTGACTAGGCCGGCGCAGACAGTCCCCAGCCTCTTCGGAAGCCTTTTCTTTTTATTATTATTATTATCTCAAAGCATCTCCTCAAATGTCTTCCTTTCCAAACAAAAGTAATATTCTCCCATGTTCAGAAAGTCAGGTTGAGAAACCTGAGTGACTGTGGGAATGGAAAGGCCAGTCAGGAGCTTTGGGGTATCAAGAATCTTTTACAGGGAAATAGCATGTCCTATGACCAACAGTGATGGTTTGGCAAAGAATTTATGGTCAGTCAGGATATGAACTTTCAAGATGTATAGATTTGGGAATACTCAAATACACTCATATAAAAGAAAATGGAGGTATAATCCATGATATTTAGTAGAGGGTTAGCATAGGAACCCCGAAGGACAGTGTAGTTAAATGCACAAAGCCTGTGCTCTTGTCTGTACGATACTGGTTTGAGAGGTGCAGTGGCTGGGGTACATACCATTTTAAGGTGGCAGCATCCTGCCAGTGGTCCCCATTGCAAGGATCTCACCTTGGAGGGTCATATGAAAGTCTTTTTGGACACTGTTGGAGAGGGTGGCCAGGGCAGGTCCTTCATTAGCATCTCATGGTGCCAGGAAGAACCACTGAGCTCTGTGTCTTAGTAGACAAGAGTCCAAAATGTGTTTGCACTAAACTGTAAGAGATGTTTTCATATCAGGCAGTAAAGACCCTGGCCAAGATGCCTTTCTCTCGAGTTAAAATACTAATGTTTTCTTACCCACAAAGCAGCCATATCAAAGAAACAGCACAAATTCTTCCGGGACTTCCAATAAGCTTCAAAGAGTGCCAGTGGACCTCAAGTGCAACACAGTATAAGCACTATGGTGCATTCATTTCTCAGAATCTAAGAAATTGGTTGTTTGCCTCCCTGACACCAGAGAACCTCTAAATAGGGACACAATGGACCAGCTCCTCTGCGGAACAGTTGGAGGAAGGTAGCAGGGTGGGCCTGCATGGGGAGGCTTCTAGAAGGAGTGAGATCCAGTCTGAGATCAGAAGGATGAGAAGCCATTGCTAAGGGGAAGTAGGATGGGGATGTGGGACAGACATTGGACTTCATGGTGACCAGACAGGAAGTCCAGATGAAGAGGCATGGTGGGAAGGGGAGGCTTTCCAAATCTTCTACTTAAGCCATAGAGACCATCTGGAAGTAAGCTAAGGAAAGGGAAGTAGTGCTTGGGAAACCATCCCGGAAGTACCTTCTGTCCTGGGTGGGACATGGGGAAAGAAAGGTGTACCTGGTGAAATCAAAGGAGTGACTTCAACACCTACTTAGTACAATCACTGAGAAGATGAAGATGGTCATGATGAGGGAAGCACGCATGTGCAGCAGGGTGGGAGTTTAGAGTCCTTTTTCTAGAAGACATAACCATTTGCACCGGGAACTCACTCAGCTCAGTACCCTACCCTCAATTGTCTGGAGCGAATGCTCATTCCTACATGTCTAAAAAGCACACGGCCTTCTACAGGAGGCTGTAATACAGGGTGCTATTGCAGATCCCAGCATCGTGGCTAGTGCACAGTAGTCCAAGAAGGCTCAAGTCTCCTTGGCCCTGAAAGCATGTCTCAAAGGGGCTTGAAACAATTGTTCTGCCCTCTGTTCCACAAAGTCGGGTCAACAGTGGACATGAGGAGGGGCTGTGAGTCTGAGGGACACAGCAGTAGTGTGCACACCACGTTGCAGCTCTGAAGGGATCCAACTAGCGTTACACAGGAACCACACACCCACACTGAGCCTTCCGTAAATGTTTTTTTCCTATATTTTATTAACATTTTAAGAACTTCATGAGTGAGTCCTGCATTTACATCATTTTACCTCTCCCTCCCCTCCCTCCAACTCCTCCCATACTCCCCCACACCTTATCAAATGTATTGCCTCTTACACACACACACACACACACACACGCACACACACACGCACACACACACACACACGCACACACACACACTTACATATGTGTTTAGAGCTGACCACCTGGGATAGGATGACTTCTCGGTGGGAGGGGGGTCTCCCTGGGGCAGCTGGATACTCCCCTGATGAGCAGCCACTGATTGCCTGCATCTTTTTATCTAGAGTTTGGCCTTTTGTGAGATTCCCCTCATCTCTCTTGGCATGTGAACTAGTGTTGCCATTTTTAGGTCTCGTTTAGGTGACCGTACTGTTGAGATTTCATGATGGGTACAGCTTCTCTGTCATACATAGAAGACACTGCCTCACAGAAGATATTCTCATCCTCTTGCTCTTACCATTTTTTTTTTTTTTTTTTTTTTTTTTTGCCCACTTTTCCTTGGTGTCCTCTGAACATTAAGTGCAGGGTTGCATTATAAATCTATCAGCTGGGATAGAACGTCCCACGGTCAATTATTCTCTGACTTTTAGCCAGCTGTGTCTTTCTGTGGTGGCCTCTGTTACGTTCCCTGTTCCCTTTCCATGTTTTCACAGTTCTCTTAAAGAGCATCATCGTAGCATCCTTCTCGATCGAAAACAGCATAACCAAGTCATGTAGCCAGTGATCTACATGTCAGAAATGGTGCCATGGAATCGCATGTGGTACAAGTATGGCCTTCATTGACTTGAGTTATCTATGTGTGTGTAATGCATGTAATGTGTATGTGTGTTAAGCATACTATATATTTTTAAAATGTACTCACTTAAGTATGTATTGAACATGGACTGTGAGCTGATATTCTAGGGAAACTGCTCAGTAAAGACACCCCTGAACTGCATAGGACTAATGGTCAAGAAGGATGATAGGAAATGCCTAGCCCTGGACTTGTGTCCTATCAGAAAGCTCCTTGGCTTTAGTTCTGGCATGCACAGGACAGCCATTGAAACCTGACATTGCTCAGAGTCCTGGAAGTGTTCCCTGGAAGGGATCACATGGCTGGCTGCTTCACTTTGCTTCCTTAGAAGGGTCAGAGGGAGTGGCAAGGTCCTCTCCTCTCTCCTGGGTAAACTCAGGAGACCCAGCTTCAACTTCCTAGTTCTAATCTTCCTTCTGCCATGTGGGTTGAGTCACACTCCTAAAATTCTTCCAGGGCCGGGAGCTGTCATCAGTACGTGATAAATAGACATCAGGCCAGATGGCAGTCGAATTAAATGATGCTAAATGAGGCGTGCACTAGGGGAAGTTCTTGGATTGGGGATCAGTTAAGGTCAAGAGTGGCTCCATTGAGCAAGGGATTAAGCTATCTTAGGGTCAAGGTCAGAAAAGCAGGTTTGAAAAAGGAGGTTAAAGTCAAAGGTGCAGTCTTTGCCTCTGTCCTGGATGGGTAGAGAAGGGGAAAAGCAAGGAGCTAGAGCCAGGGATTGCATCTAGGACAGCTCCCTAGGGCTCCCCAAACCAGGGAGTGCCGTAGTGGGAGCTCCCTATTCTTCAGTGATCCACAGTGCTGTCCTTGTCTTGTGTTGGGGACTCAGCATAAAGAACATGTTTATCGATGTCCAGCATACACACACACACACACACACACACACACACACACACACGTATGTGTTTATATATGTTTATCGATGTCCAGCATATATATATATACATACACACACATGTGTGTGTTTATATATGTTCAGCATACTCACACACATACAGAGACAGACAGACAGACACAGAAAGAGACAGATCGAGAGAAAAAGCATATATCCTATGGAAGTCCTCATTCCAGATATCCATGGTTCTACACCAAAGGGTCTTGCAAGCTTGGCAGGTGATGTCCCCACCAGAGTCTCTGCCAACCCTTTCTCCCATAGTGGGCATCATCCTACTTTAGAACATATGATCAGTGTGGTAAAACGGCAAGTGCTGTTTATGTAACCAATCGGAGCTCACTGATACCATGCCATTATTATTGTACAAGCCAGAAAAGTTCATTTATCCTATGGCGTCCAGGTTAAAAGTTTCCAGCACACTGTCTTGAGTCATTTTGCATGGCCAAAAGCCTTCTTCTGGTCCTATTTCCAGTGACCTAAGCACTTTCATGAGGACCTGTCTTTTAAAGGCTCCATCATCTCTCAGCACCCTCATGACAAGGACCATGCTCCAGTTCATGACCTTTAAAAATAATATTATAATTACATTATTTCCCCTCCCCTTTTCTCTCTCTAAACTCTTCCATGTACCCTCTCTATTTTACTGTATTCATAGCCTTTTAAAATTGTTATTGCATAGGTATGTACATTCCTAAAAACATGACTACCACCACCTCAGTACACATATGTTTTTAGGGGTGACAGTCTGGTGTTGGATAAACAATTGGTGTGCTCTTCCCTGGGGAAGGCCACTTGTGCTCCCAGCATTCCTCCTAGGTGCCTGCTGTTTTCCTACAATGTAAATGCCTCCCCTCTCTTTACTGGTTCACTTTGATACAGTATGTATGTTTTCTGCACCCGCACATCTTATTTTGGAACTCAACATTATTTTTTTCTTACTTTGTTGCTTTGACAGAAGTGTTTTTAAAAGTTTTGCCTTATTTTCCCATATCTATAAGAGGATAATAAGTGTGGCCAGTTGCATTTCAGAGATGCAGAAGACTGCTGGCCTGGCGTAAATGGTAACTCTGACATGGTGAGGTTTGTTTGTCCTTGCTGTTGTCCTCTGTCCATCTTTTCTTGATACACAAGGTCCTCCCATGTAGCTTCTTTCCCTTCAGCATTGCTCTAAATATTAAAACTTCCCACCAGAGGCAAGGCTATGCACCTCTCGTAGTAGCTGTAACCTCAAAGTAGTAGATTCACTAATGTTGACTGAATTTATCATACAAGAAGTTCCCACAAAGGCTTGATAACGTTTTCCTATGACTCAGAGCCAGGTACAGACCTCTTCTGCGGATTCTAGAAAGGAGAAGTTCGATGGGGCAAGGTCCAGGTGGTTTGTGTGCTACCCCTGGGAGATGTGCTCGGGAGGCTCTAGGGTGCTTGCTTCAGAATGCATGTAGTAAACGTGCAGTTAGCCTGAGTCCTGTGTGAGGCTTCCCAGAGGTTATTTTTCTTGGAGGGTGTGTTTTTAAGAGGATATAGCACTTCCCCCGCAAACATTCTGCGTCTCTGACGTAGCAGTGTGTCTCTTTACAACATCGTTACAATCCGCCGTAACACATCCATGGTGCACCTTTCCCTTCTTCATGCTTACTTCTTTTCCCTTCACTTCTTTCAGCCCTTGCCAGTGAGGAAAAGTTGCCTGGACATGCAGCTAATATTCTGCTTCAGTCTGCCTACCTGTGATGTCACTGCTTACCTGCCACGGGGGCGTGGCCCTGCCCAGGGCCATATAAAAGACAGACCCTCCATATGGCTTGCTCTCTCTCTCTCTCCTTCTTCTTTCTACTCTTCCTCTCTCCACTCTTTCGCTCCCTCTGCCCCCTCTTAACTTTCTCTCTCTTCTCTCACTCTCTGTCTCTACTTTCTGTTTTTCTCCTTCTTCCTTTCTCTCTCTGGGGTACCCCTTCCCCCTTTTTCCTTCTCCTTCATGCTCATTTAATAAACCTCGTATAACATAATATCTGCTGTCTAGTACCTTTTATCTATCATTGCTTTAATTATTAAATATAAAACATGTCAAGGTCAATAAACCGTCTCTCATGTTTCTAAGGAGAGGGTCCTGGGGCCAAAGAGCCAAGGGCCCATCCTCTTAGGCTTGTTCTGTTGCTCCAATAGCCGCACTCCAGCTCCTGGAGTCACCAAGTGCAAGTCTGAATATCTTTGCTAGCCAAGTGCACGTGGACTGATTAGTTCAGTGCCCCCCCCCCCCCAGCCTCCTGCATCTACCTTAGAAGTCACGGAGATCAGACCCAAGACCCACCACCTTTCTGATTGCATTCATTCACTTCAATCCAGCCTTAGTGGTTCTGAGAGTTTTCTGTTTGAAAGTCTTAATGTGTGTTTACACATATATTTAAAATATTAATATTTAAAATGTAATTAAAAACTTAAAACCCATTTTAATACGGAAGGGAGAGAAGCTTAAACACCCATGAGCCACCCAGTTCCTAAGAGGAACAGGAGTGATGAATGGGGAGCTACCAAGCTGTTCTTGGGAAGCTGAAATGGGGTGGTGTGGGATGCTGGGAAGACTGGACTTACCTATCACTACCTGGCACGGTTAACAGAGAGCAGGTGAGGGTAGAGTGGGAGAACATGAGAGCCCATGACGAGAAGGACTTAGGTCCTTGCCTGGACAACTCTTTGTCCCCGGGCTGGCCAT
Organism: Acomys russatus; assembly: GCF_903995435.1. Classification (NCBI taxonomy): domain Eukaryota; kingdom Metazoa; phylum Chordata; class Mammalia; order Rodentia; family Muridae; genus Acomys; species Acomys russatus. The sequence continues at coordinate 31,391,049 of NC_067145.1, forward strand.
CGTATAGAAAGTAGCAGCCTCTGTTCCCTTTATGGCAAATGCTCACTATCCAGAGGCAGCGAAGTCTCTTATGAGGAAAGAGCAGGAATCTAGGTACTGCTTGGTACCTTGGTACTGCTGGCACTCCCCTGCCTCTGGAGGGGAGAGATAGGACTGCTGGCTTCCATGGACGGTTATCCCCACCTGGTCTGCCCGGCAGGCCCCAGGCCAGTGCAGCTTCAGTAGAAACACAGCAGGGTACATCACTTGGCCATTGCATTGGCATAAAGGACAGATCATACTGGTAGATGTTAGCCTTCCTCACGCCTTCCTGCTGGGAATTACCAGACTCAGTCACTCATGTGCTGGATCCCTGTCCTGACTGTCACAGAAGGTATCTTCCAGGGCACATTTCAAGGCAACTGACAGTTCCTTAAAAGAGCTCAGCTTCATCAACATCTCTAGGAAGGTCCTATGTGGACCCAGATGAACTTATGCTTTTGTCTTACAGAAGACAAGCCATCCAAAAAAAGGATGCCCAAGCCACAGGGCATCTGAGGAAAATTGAGAGTAACCAAATGCCCATGGGGGGCTCTGTCGGGACACTCACCCTGCTGCCCATCCCAGTCAGGCCATGTTCCTCATTTCTCCACTTATGCACATGGTCAAGGGGTGATGCTTTTTGGAATTACTAACAATTTTGGAAACTATGAAACATACACTTTACTAGGAGTAGAAAGAATGACAGGTATGAACTCAAGCTTCACAGAAAAAAGACATAAACACACAACTAGTAAGTCTAGTTTTACACACAAGAAAAGATTGAGAATCCCAATAATGCAGTGTATTCATTCTCTCTCTCTCAATCTCTCTCTCTCTCTCTCTCTCTCTCTCTCTCTCTCTCTCTCTCTCTCTCTCTCTCTCCCCACACACACACACACACATACACACAAGCACAGAGGAAGAGATAGATAGATAAATAGATAGATAGATGACAGATAGATGGATTATAGATAGATGATAGATAGATCTTCATGATAGGCATCTTAGCTAGCTTCTTTATTGCCATGATAAGTAACCATGACCAAAAGCAGCTTGAGGAGGAAGGGGATTATTTAGCTTACATATCCTGATCATAGCCTTTCATTGAAGGAAGTCAGGCCAGGAACCTGAGCAGGGCAAGAACCTGGGGCCAGGACCTGAGGCAGAAGCCATGACGAAGTGGCTTGCTCACCTGCTTTCATCTTTTTCAGATTATAACAAAGTCATGGCCTTTTTTCATTCATCGCTGGTGTGTGTGTGTGTGTGTGTGTGTGTGTGTGTGTGTGTGTGTGTGTGTGTGTGTTCGTTTCTAAATACAAACTGCTCGATCTGTACAATGTTACTTGTGTGTATGTTTTCAGGGCTGGCCATTTGATATTGGATAGCCAATTGGTGTGCTCTTCCCTAGAGAATACCATTTCTCCTACTCTAAGCATTCATGAGTTGTCTGTAGTTGTTTGTCTAGGGTTGAGCCCTCTTGGGCTTTTCTCCATCCACTTTGGCATGCCCACTGGTATTGTCTTCTTAAAGCTCACATTTGAACGGTCATTTTGATGTGACCTCATGGGTGTAGCTTCTGATATTTCTAGGGAGCATAATCTCACAGCAAACTCCCTGACCCTCTGGCTCTTACAGTCTTTCTGTACCTTTTCTGCTATGTTCCCTGAGCCTTGAGTGAAAGAATGTTTTGTAGGTGTAACCTCTGGGATAGGGCTCCACAACGATTTTAATTGTTTGGAAAGCTAATCCTCAGGAAGAACGCACTCACACCCCTGTCAGCTCAGGAGTCTCTGGACCCTGTTTCTGAGGTGCATGGTGTCTTCAGCAGCAAGGTCCTACTTTACACATTGGGGGGGGGGGGCAACCAAAGGCAGTAATTATAGTCTGTAGGTTTGGAGAGTGTCTTGAACAATCATGACCAACAACTCAAAAAAGGCTTCTCATGCCCCATGCTGTGGTTTTGATAGATGAATTTGGCTCTTGGAAGGAGTATTGTCAGCCCAGATGAGACAAGTTCATTTAAATTATAAACCCCGCCTTTTAAAAATTTTTATTAATTTATTCAGATTACAACTCAATTATTATCCCATCACTTGTACTCTCCCGTTCCTCCCTCCCTCCTGCTTTCACCCTATTCCCCTCCCCTAGGTCTAAGACTGAGAGGGACCTCCTCCCCCACTATATGGTCATAGGCTATTAAGTCTCATCTTGGTAGCCTGCTTATTCTTTCTCTGAGTGCCATCAGGCCTCCCCACCAATAGGAGGTAGTCAAATATGGGGCACCAGAGTTCATGTCAGAGTCAGTCCCCGCTCTCCACATAACTGTGGAGAATGTCCTGTCCATTGGGTAGATCTGAGTAGGGGTTCGATCTTTACTACTTGTATTGTCCCTGGTTAGTGCAATAGTTTGAGCAGAACCCCCTGGGCCCCAATCCATCCATCACGATGTTCTTTTTTTTAGGTTTCTAGGACCCTCTGGGTCCTTCTATTTCCCCATCTCCTATATTTCTCTTACCTAGAATCTCAATAGGATGTCCTCACATCTGTCCCAATCTCCTGGTAAGTGAAGGCTTTCGTGGGACATGCCTTTGGGGCTAGTGCCCAATTATAAGTGAGTATATACCATGTGAGTCTTTCTGCTTCTGGGTTAACTCACTCAGTATGATCATTTCTAGTTCCATCCATTAAGCCTCCCCCCTTTTTTAATAGTACCGAAGACTGCCTACTGAGGATGTCAGCTCTCACGGGCTCACAGTAAGCTGAGTCCTCCGATATCAATCTTAATTAAGAGAATGTCCACTGGCCAATATGATGGAGGCATTTTCTCAGTTGAAGTTCCCTCTTCCTGTATGACCTTCATTTCTGTCAGGTTGACAGAAACCCAACCAGCACTGTGGGATGAAGGAGAGAGATAAACTTGTTTTTTAGGATCCCAAGTGTGGGATTGGAATGGTCTTGTGAGAGAACAGGTGATGTTAATCCACTCGAAGACCAACCACCCCGTGCGGAAGCTTGATTGTTGCCAGCTGAAAATATCCCATGAGCAGACTCTGGGAGGATATATATAAATGAGCTGAAAACTGGAGGTGGGGCTCCTTTTGGAAACTTTGCGTAGTTTTGCCAGTTCATCACTCCACTTCAAGATGCTCCTAAAGAGAACCTCTTGAGGGAAGGCTTTGGGGCTCTGGCTCCTACTGAGGTTCCAGGTTCTGGTTACTCCAGGTTCTAGCAGAAGAAATCCTGCTGAGGAGAATAGCTCCTCAGAACTGATATCCTTACAGTTTTGTTACTGTGTTCGTTAATCCTCTTTTACAATTGTTTTGATTAGTCAGGTTATAAGTGTTCGATTACTAAGTTGTTACTAAAATATATTGGTTAAGAAAATTGAGACTACAGTGGGATTGATCCATTCTTGGGGAGAATTTTGGTAGTGGCTATCAAAATTAAATTCCATCAAATTGCTAGCATCAAACTTCTGTTATTAGAAATGTGCCCATGTGAGATAGAGAGATGGCTCACTGGCTAAGAGCATTGACAGCTCTTCCAGAGGACCCATTCTCAGCACCCACATGGCGGCTCACAACTGTCTGTAACTCCAGTTGCAAGGGATCTGGCGTCCTCACACAGACATACATGCAGGCAACATGCCAATGCACATTAAAAAATAAATATATTTTTAAAAATTAAAAATAACTTAACATGCCCCAAAGATACAAAATAATATATAAAAAGAGTCACAGCAATGTATTTGGCTGGGGTGGGGGAGGAGAGGGGGATGCTGCAGCTCAGGTGGCTGAGTAAGTACTTAGTATGTTTGAAGGCCAGGGTTCTGTGCCTAGTATCACACCAGGCAGGTGGTGAAAGTTTACAATTCCAGGACTTGAGAGGTAATAGGAGGCACAGGAGTTAGATGTTCAATATCATCGTGGGCAATGCAGCAAGTCTGGGTTCAGCCTGGGCTACATGAGACCTTGTCTCAAAAAAGGGAGGAGTTTTTTTTTTTTAAATCATAAAAATATTCATCTGAAAGATGTTTTCAAACCCAAGAGGTGCATCTACATTTGAGGAGAAATGGCTGAACAAGTGATGAGTCTAAGCATAAAGACTAGGGGCTTGCTGAGATGAGGCTACCTGGATAAGCTAGGAGCTGTCTCCTGTAACCCAGTGCTTAGAGGGGTCAGGGACACCTAGTGGCCAGAAGACCAGCTAGCCCAGCGGGAACGTTGTCACTCTGAAAAGGAGAGGCTTTTCTGTGCTGATGCCTCAACAGGGGGTAGAAGGGGCCTACAAGAAGGCTTTGACAACAGTTTCCATTTGTTTCTCTAAGTTCTAACACACATATAAAAATTATATAATATATTATACATAATATATATAAATATATAATTATATGGTAGGGGAAGGAGAACCCATTCCTCATGAAGACCCACCTTCACACCACTCTGTCCCACCCACCGTGTCCCCAGGGAGCCCTAGTCATTCTCACAAAGGATGAGGGCCACTTCACAAACCACACTGGGCTTCCACCTCCAGCAGGGTCTGCCACAAGGAAAGGATTTCCATTCCTTCAGCTCAAGGAGTTGGGCCATTGTCCCCAGGTGGGATGGGCCACTGCCTCCCTTGGGAGCTCCCGAGGAAGTCCAGACGGAAGAAAGACAGCCTGGGACTCCATGTTTGCAAGCTCCGGGATCTGTCCCTGCCTATTCCAGGGAAGAACGGAGATGCTTGCTGACTGTAGGACTTTCAGCCATTTTACCTGAAGACTGACTTGCTTACTCTGGTCTGGCTCTTTCCTGGGTCTTCCAACTTTCTTCAGAAAGGAGGAAGCAGCCCTGAGGCTCGGTAGCAAAGGGCAGGGCTCTCCAGTGCCTGTATTTTGAAATAAACTTTAAACCACCTATTGATTCTAGCCCTGTGGAATTTGACCAACAGTGCATTGCATTTAAATACATTATAACAATCAAGTACTGGTGTTTGGATTACAGCTTCCATGGTGTGATTTGACTAAATACTGTATAAACGTCATTAATTGCTCTGTTGCTGCTTTGTAACTTGTGATGGGGGAGGGGAGAAGTGGGAAGCTGTGGAGGCAAGGGAGGGTGTTCTCTGACAGCAAATCCTGTCCAGCCCAGTGTGCTGTTACTGTAAACAAGGTGGCAGGGGGTCCTATCTGAAATAAACTTTTGAAAAACCTTTAGGATTGTCATTTACATGCAAACAATTTATATGCTAATTACAAGCCATTTGGGTCTATTCACCAAAGTGATTCCCTAGAGACTTCAGCTGGGCTTTTTTTTTTTTTTTTAACCCCCCTCTGGGTTAAGTTTCTATTTTATTTGAAAGTTACAAAAGGTATCCACTGAAGTGTGGGGTGCTTAAGGAACTTTACCTCCCTAATTTGCATTGATGAAACTGCCCTCCTGTTTAAAAATGTCACTTTCACTTCCTGTCTTGCTTTCTTAAGGGACTCTCAGCTTTCCTAAGTTAGAATCCTGACAAAGCCAGACCCGGCTGGTCTTCTTAGATAGAAGACGTGTGTGTGTGTGTGTGTGTGTGTGTGTGTGTGTGTGTGTGTGTGTGTGTGTGTGTGTGTGTGTGTGTGTGTGTGTGTGTTGGGGGGAGTGCACATAAAACACAGTTAATAAACTTTCAATCCTGGTGATAGATTTGAACTTCCAAATTATTTACTCTCCAAGATCACAGTCAAGTCAGATTTTTCCCCTCAAACCTAGTACAAGATGATCAGTGTGCCAGAAAAATAAAAGCAAATATTTAGGTCCTGACTGTACAAATAGGTTTCTGAGTGTTGATGGAGTGAGAGAAATCTGTGAGCACAGTCTCTAAGTAATCTCCCTGCTTCCAAAGGACTGTGGGTTTTTGGTTCTGTGTACTCTGGTGGAGGGGACAGGATGAGGAGGCTGAACTGGGCACAGGGCCCCAAAGCTCATTCTTCCTATGTATTGACTTAACTAATTGGGTTGCAAACTAAAATTAACACCAACAACAAGGCCCCTCCTCCCACCCCTGCAGACTACACATGGCGTCTGTCAGAGTGTAACTTTAGGTAGTGTTTATAATTAAACTCACAAGAGAGAGAGCCGAGTGCTGGGACCCAGCACATGCCTCGGAATTTCCATCTTACCCAACATAATTATTCTAACGTGAAATATAATTAATGAAGAAAATGCCTCAGATGTGCGGGCTAGGAAGGCAAATAGAAGCATCCTTTATTGTGCCTTCAAGGTTAGAATTATTGCAGCAGTTATAATTTTATTATAATTACCCGTAATGAGACTGCACACGTGTGATCTGGTCGACATACTTCTGACAATGGAAGTTTTCACGATGCCTCATTAGGCATTTTAGTATGTATTTATGTGATTTCCACTTTGCCTCCCAGTTTTGGTGGCAACATAGCCCATGTAAAGGCATATGTGCATATTTTAATAAAAGACGCCATCATAAGAGATCATAAAATGATTACAATGGTTGGATATTAAGATGCCACAGCTGTATAAGCTGTTCCTTTTATGTACTCCCATACCGAATTGTTTTATGACCAATCATAAACCTATTAAACTACCCGTAATAAAGGATTGTAATTAGTGATAGAACCTTGTTGCTTAGTGAGCCAAGACAGTCATCCTTACTTTGGGTTTTATTGAAAGTAATCAAGACAAAACCTTCAGCAATGTCAAACGCGGCCTGAGAACAGGGGTGTCCTCTCTCCAGACGTTGGACACGTTTGTCGTCCTGGAGATCTCTCCTCAGCCGCTGGTTCCTGCATGATTTTATTTTTATTGTTGTATCTTTCCCGGTGTTGTCACATTTTGCAGATTCAAAAAATCCAAGGAGATAAAAGAGCAACCATTCCACACTGAGGATACAATGGAGCTCCAAGCCAGCCCTTTGCCACAAAGGCTCCCAGCACTGTGCACTCTGCATGCCAAAAGTGCTGAGATGCAGTTTAGTTAGTTTAACTAACAAAGCCATGAGCACTGCAAAGAATGTCCTCAGATCCAAGCTGTGGTGACAGGGATGTAGGGGATGAGCCAATGACCCAGGAGCCAAGAAAGAATTGAGCAAACCCTGCTGCCTGCTCGGCCACCAAATCAAGTCAGCTCCTTTCTAGTACCTGAGGCAACTGTGAGCATCCTTTCCAGAGACAAAGCTCCCTTGTGGTCCTCATAGCCTGGCCTGGAAGTCATGGGGGCCATATGTGTTTGTAGCTCAGCAGGCTGTTTCTTGCTTCAGTCTTGTACAAAGTGACCTTTCCCCTTTCCCTCAAGTACATCTTACCTACTCAACCTCATACTCAAGATGAATCCAGTTTTTCAGGATGGACAGCTTGGACTATGTCTTTGCAGGACAACAAAACTGCAACAGTCACTTTTGTCCAGCCAACTGATGGCGTGTCTGAGGCCCCAGAGTTGAACCCCAGTCAGAAAAAAATCACCAGTAGCGCCTGGCATCACCAAAGTAACCTGTCCTGGGAGGGCTTTACGTCCAAAGGAAACTGTAGGCAGAGAACAAGGAAGAGCAACAGTTCAGCCCTTCTCCTAGCATCAGGCAGACCCCAGAGCACAGCAGAGAGGAAGGGCTTGCTTGGGGGTTTCAGAGGGGGTGGGTTCTTGCTCCTCTCTAATCTTTTCTTTTGTTGTTTTGTTTTTTGTTTCCTTTTGTTGATTTTCAAGACAAGGTTTCTCTGGCTGTCCTGAAGCTCACTCTGTAGACCAGTCTGGCCTTGAATTCAGAGAGCTCTGCCTGCCTCTGCCCTTAGTGCTGGAATTAAAGGCCTGGGTCATCACCACTGGACCTGGGCGGTGCAACTCACTTTTCACAGTATAAACTGAACAACTGGGAACTACAGCAGCCAATTTTAGGCTTCAGTACAAGGGAAACTATCCATCTCAAGACAACAACGTCAAGAATAAATTGGAATATACATACTCACATAGACACATGCAGACATACATTTAATTTACATATACACACATGCAGATGTACATACACACATGTCAAAATAGTCAAAACATTCTGCAGGACTATAGGGCAACCCCAGGATGCAGCTTGCAACCTGCCACATGGTTAAAATAGCTGAGCACTGAACCAGAACCCACCTGAACCCACAAAGGCCAGGAGTGCAAAAGGCGAACATAAAGAGAAGACTTAAAGCAGAGAGGCAAGATACTGGCCCAGGCATTTAAGCACAGGGGCTGAAATGTAACAGCGGGCACCACAAGAAGCTTTCCTCACAGGTGCATTCAAATCTTTGAATCTTGGAGGGGCTTAAAGGAGCACAATGGAAATCTTTGTGTGTTATTTATACCATTAATGATCTCTTGACTATACGTCTACCTTCCTAGGAATACAGTGCATGTTCTCCAAACAAAGACAGCATAAAGGAGTGCTTTCGTGGTCTCAGAGAAATTACAAAATAAAATAAGGATGTATCCATGTCTCCATATATGTCAGCATGACCACCCAATAACCTATCACTTAATATCTGCATGGATTCTGGGGAGACAGGGAGATCAGACAGGTGACTCACCTTGTTCATAGTTTATCTGAACAGTAGCCTGAGATATGGGGCTCACGGTAAAGCTCTAGCAGTTGGGCTGGTGGGTTTTAAGCTACTAAGAGAAAGCCAAGCTTCTGCATCAGCTGGCAAAGACCAAACATAAGCTGACAAGTAATTAAAGTGGCCCATCTATATCAACTGTCACCTCTTATTTCTGTGTGCCTTGGATGCAAACCAAAGTGTGTGTGTGTGTGTGTGTGTGTGTGTGTGTGTGTGTCTGTGTGTGTGTGTGTGTGTGTGTGTGTGCGTGCGCGCGCGCACGCGTGGAAAGAGAGAGAGAGAGAGAGAGAGAGAGAGAGAGAGAGAGAGAGAGAATATCAAGAAAAAACAGCAAATTATTTTCTGTCTTGAGATTTTTCACAGGAAATTGTAGAGTCCAACGTGGACACGGATCTAGGGACTAATATGTTGACTGTCCATTTACAGGTAACTTTGGCATTTACCTGTGAACTGGGGTGCTACAGGAAACTTGGGTATCTGCAGGTGGACTTAGGCAGTGGCAAATGAACTTGGAAACTAAAGGTAGATTATTTGAGGATTAAAGGAGGAATTTGGCACTTAGATGAGGTTAGGCATTCACAGGAGGAAGTGGCCTTTATAGGCGACTTGGTATTTGCAGATAAACTTGGAGACTTAAAGGCAGACTTGGCCAGTTACACGGAGAGTTGAGTGTTTACATCAGACTTGTGCATCTGGGAATTTTCTGGTACACTTGAGCAAGTATATCCGCATCCAAAGGGATGCATTTAAGAAGGGACATGAGAGAAGGTGTGAGTCTGGCTTCCTTTTTGTGGAGCAGCTGCATATAAAATCTTTTCAAGCTACAACACCTGGGCTGTCCGTGAGGTCCTTGTCTAAAACCCTGAAGAAGGCAGAAGCTGCAGAAGTGAGACCCTCCCTTGTAGCCACATCGAAGCGATGCCTGTGTTGCTTGTGGTTCTGATGCTGACCCCTGACCCCTGTCCTGCCCCTGCTGCCTCTGCACCCGGAATCACATGTCATGTTCTGCAGAGACCAGCTTGACTATGGAGATGTTTTGTTCCTAAACCCAGAAGCTCAGCCAAGCTCATCTCCACGTTCTCAGTGAGGCACACGTGTGCATGCATGCACACACACACACAGACACACACACCTCAGCAGAGAAATTTGAGATCTTCCAGTGAAACCCAGACACCTGAGAGATGCTGTTGTCTCCCTTCATACCAGCACAATCCTCTAAATATAGAGACAAAAACTGACTTTTGGGGGGACCTATTTGCAAGAACATCTAATGATTTCTTTTCAAATCTTCTAATACTTTCGCAGTCTTTTTGGTTCAAATAGCCTCAAAGCTTTGCTAATTTTCAGGGAGTTAAAGTTGGAATGACTTGCCAATCAAAGGGACACAGACCTCCAATCCAGGCCTAGCCACACATTCTGTCTATTTTTCTCCTAATGAAAAGTGTGACAAGCAAATAATTAAGCTGAAAAGCCAGCATAAATTAGAGTCCACAGCCACAGAACGGATGGTGTTTGAAGACTGCGCTTCAGGAAAGTGCTTCAGAGAAGGCCATGTCCTCAGTCATCACAAGGATCCAGCCCAGCCTGTGCTGGCCTCATCAACTGGAAGGTGTGGTGCGTCACAGCATAACAAATTATTTGTGTTGGATTTATTTCAACGAATTCCCCCTTCTTCTCCCACTTTCAAGAGAGTCAGCCCTGGCTTTTGAAACATTATGAAAACAACCAGATCTGAGAGACATTACACCCACAACAAAGGGAGATCGGTCACCAGCCCAGTTACGTTGTCTTTTGAACAACAAGTCAATGCAGACAGAAGTAAATGACAGTTAATTACAAATTACATTCTGGTTGGGGCTGAGCAGGCCTCTCGCCTTGCATAGTGATCAGGCCCTCAGGCACTCACCTGCCTGCAAGGGACCTTGTGAGGCACAGGCTGGGGTGTGGGACAAGTTTCAAAACAAGCTGCTAAACACAAAAGCTTATTGGATTACAAAGATTTAGGAAAAGCATTCAGATCTCGCTGGTCACCAGCAGGAGGGGTTCTGAGGTCTCAAGGATTCGCCCCGCCCCCAACCCACACACCACTGCAGGCTTTCGGTGTGAGGTTCACTTTCCGTGTTTGCTAAGGCTGACAAACTTCTCTGGTGGCAAGCAGGTGGCCCAAGGAAGGGCAGTGGGTGCTGTGCCCACCATAACCAGACAACCGATCAGGAACTCAGGTCGCCTTAGATCCACACACAAATGAAAAAAACGTGCCAGGTTGTGCATAATATTATTGTTAGACCAGGGTTTTCATCGCCACCAGCTGACATTTTGATTTACTAATAATGTTTTTACATTTATCTAGTTTAAACAGTCAATGAACTTATTATATTTTAAGTGAAATTCCAAGTCAATCTATTTGCAAAAATAAGACAATGTCGAAAATAATTAATGTCATTGTTGGTGCATTGAAAAGACCTTGGTTTTGGTAATTCGCTAAAGCAATTTCTCTTCATGTAGATGAGCTAAATGCTTATTGTTAAAGACAAAGGACTCTGCACTTTGACATTGAGCTCATCCCCTGAATTACAAACCACAACAGTCCAAGGCCACACTGCATGCAAGAAGGCCCTGGAATAGTTTGGGATGCTTGGAAACCATCTTTTTAATAACGAGACCACCAGTAAACTCAGACAATCTCTCTCTCTCTCCTTTTGCCCCTGCCTCCCTCCCTCCCTCTCCCCATTATAGTAGCCCAGAATATATACTCTTAGGTACTCTCAAATCATTAAAAATGTAGAAAAATATTTCTGAAGATTCGCAGAAAATGTGTTTTTTGGAAGGGTCCAGAAGATGAATAGAGATCATTGCATAAACAACAGTAAGGCCCAACATTAGCACATTCTTGCAAAACCTTGGTAGAGGCAGCTGTAATGAGCATCACTTTTTATAGGTTTTACACAGAACCCATGTTCTTGATCAGGGCAGAGTGTTGCTCCAGTAGTAACATATATATATATATATATGGCAGTGTTTACTGTAAAATGGGTTATTGACCTTAAATAATGATGTGGAATATATTTGGTGCATTACAATAGCAGTTATAGATAAGTTGTGTGTAGAGGAAGAAAATAAAATTAAACAGCATGTACAAATAAAAAAGAAGAAGAAGAAGAAGGCACTCATTACTGAGGTCCACATTGACAATCTGGGAATACAGACCTGTCACAGCCACATGTGGGATGCATGTCCACATCTCAGCACTAAGGAAACAGGGAGTAGAGTCCCCTTGATCTCCCTGGGCTCTTTGCACAGCATCCTCCACGGACTCATCCGGCCAGAAGTCCTGGGGCCCTGTTTTAGCTTCCTTTGTTTTGTTTTTTGAGTAAAACGCCAGGTATTCTCTCAAATGACCATAAAAGACATATCTAAGGGTATTTTAGTGGAACTTAATCTAGTTTTCAATCTTTCCAATGAGGCTCTGAGCTCTACAGTGTGAAACAATGCTTCTTTTAAAGTAGAATCTAAGGGAAGTCTCACTCTGTCTCTGTCTCTTTGTCTCTGTCTCTCTGTCTCTGTCTTTCTGTCTCTGTCTCTCTGTCTCTGTCTCTCTGTCTCTGTCTCTCTGTCTCTGTTTCTCTCTGTCTGCCTCTCTCTCTCTCTCTCTCTCTCTCTCTCTCTCTCTGTCTCTCTCTCTCTCTCTCTCTCTCTCTGTCTCTCTCTCTGTGTGTGTGTGTGTGTGTGTGTGTGTGTGTGTGTGTGTGTGTGTTTTCTCAACTGTAGCCAAGTTAGATATAGGGGCTAAGGCACTCAAAGACAGTAGGATTCTAGTAAATTCGCCTGGAGCCTAAGCTACTTGATGAGTTCCAAACTGTCCCCCCAAGACCCTGAGTCTAACTACAGAGCAGAAACTGTCCCAGTCCCAGGAAGTGATCCCAAGAACAAACAACTAGCATTGCATAAAGCTTCCCCACAGCAAAAGAAGTAGTCAACAGAGTGAAGAGGCATCCTACAGAACAGGAAGTATTTGTTTATCAATTATATACATCTGAAAGTTTCAATGTATAGCTTTCCAGAACAGTTCCTGGAATGTCTTTTAATCCTGTTCTCACCACCTTTCCACTAGGACAAAAATTGTCAACTATTCATCTAACAGGAAACTAATCTCTGTAATCCATAAAAGAACTAAAAAAGCTAAACATCCACACATCAAGTCCAGTAAATTAGACAGCTCTTAGAAGAAGAGACATGAGTGGCCAATAAGTATTTGAAGAAGTATTCAACATTCTTAGCCATTACAGAAGTGTAATTAAAAGTACTTTGAGATTCTGTATCACCCCAGTCAGAATGGCTGTCACCAAGGAAACAAAGGACAACAAATGTTGACCAAAAAAGAGCAGTGTCCAGCATGGCTGGTGGCACCAGTAGGAGATTATTAGGAATAGATTTTGATGGGAATTTAAACTTGGGACTTATGAGAAAGGGGGGTATCAGGAAAGGATAAGACACACCCAGGCATTAAGAGAGGACATATTAATTATCTACTTTAGTTACTTCCTTTGTTAATATGATAAAAGTATGTTGAGGGAGAAAGGGTTCTCTCTGGCTCACTGCTGAACAGCAAAGTCCACAGTGCTATAGCAGTCTTCAGGGCAGGGGGTGGAGGCAGATGGTCACATTGTATCCACAGTCAGAAATCAGCTTCTCCTTTTCGTAACTTCCAGAATCTCAGTGCGGGAGAGGGCACCACCCACAGTGGGCAGGATAATCTCTCCAAGGCTGCCAAGGAGCCTATCTTCCAGGTGATTCTAGACCTTATCAAGTTGACAAATGAGACTAATTAATTAATTGAGAGCAAAACAGTGTCCGTGTTATGCGATGTTGGTGGCTTCAGGAGCTCTATCTTTAAGGGTTGTTAAGGACCCTAAGTGAGGGTCCCTGGTGTGCTCTGGATAGGATTACAGGGATCAGGAAAAGCTCTAGGTCATAAGGTCACAGGGGAACTTAAGTTTGTAGTCTTCTGGTTTTGCAGGGAGAAAGGAGCAAGACCACTCAAGGTCATAGGAGCACAGGCATCATTTCCCTGACTTAAACAGTCTTAGTTGAAGTATCTCTCTAGAGGACGTAGATGTTGTCTTGACCTTCTTTCCTGTTGCGATCGACTGTCCCAACAAAAGCAACTCAAGGTAAAGAAAAGGTTCATTTGACTCATGATTTCAAATTATACCATGATTATGGAGAAGTGAACGAGGCAGGAGCCTAAAGCAGCCAATCACATTCCTCCAGGGAGTGAGGAGTTAATGCATTCATACTAGTGCTCAGCCAGCTCTCTCCATCCCAGGGTATGTACAGAGCTGCCCACACTTCAGGGCGGTCTTCACACCTCAAATATCCCAGTCAAGAAAACAGCTCACACTTGCCCACAAGCCAGCCTAGCCTAGACTGTTCCTCACTATGACTCATCACTAGTGACTCTAGACTGTAATAAGTGAAGAATCAAAACAGATCCCTCACATACTAAAACTAGACCCATCATATGACCCAGTCTTACCACTCCTGGGTACCAGGCTGAGTGCATATCAACAGATGAATGGCTAATGGAAAAATGGCAGGGGCTGGAGAGATGGCTCAGAGGTTAAGAGCACTGACTGTTCTTCCACAGGTCCTGAGTTCAATTCCCAGCAATCACATGGTGGCTCATAACCATCCATAATGTGATCTGATGCCCTCTTCTGGCCTGCAGGTGTACATGCAGGCAAAGCACTGTATACATAATAAATACATAAATAAATATTTTAAAAAAGAAAAAGTGGCACATAGGCATGACAGAATTCTATACAGGCATAAAGAAGAATGAAATCATAATGCTTGCAGATAAATGGATGGTTTGTCCCGCTAGGATAAATAAGCCTGACTCAGAAAGACAAGCGCTTGTTTTTTTTCTTTCATATGTAGACTCTGAATTATATAAATAATGCATGAAATAAATAAAAGGCATCCTTGAGAGGATAGGAAAGTGTTCAAAGAGAGAGGGATGAAGGAAGCAGGATAGGATAAATAGAAGAAAGAAAGACAAATAGGTCATGTATTTCTCTCATGACAGAGTGTAGACCTCATACAGATTTTGACAAGTAAAAAGGGGCTGTGAGGGATGGAGGGGTCAGGGAGTGGGGAACATGGCAGTGAAAGGTGAATATGAGAAAGCTATATGTATGAAAGGCTCACAATGAGACCCATGATTTTGTACACTAACTTAAACAATTAATAAAAACCACTCATGTAACCCTAGTACCCTGGGTGACTGAGTCAACGGTCAGCCTGGACCAAAGCAAACTGAAAAATTAAAAACGAATGTTAAAAATAAATAAAAACAGACAAGCTTTTGGTTTTTACACCACAAAACTTGAAAGCTCTTTTTTTGGGGGCGGGGGGAAGGGTTGCTCCATTAAAAATTAGCAGCTATGGGGCTAGAGAAATAATCCAGCAGTTAAGACCACTTGCTACCTTTGCAGAAGGCTGGCTTCCAATCCTGAGCACCATGTGATGGCTCACAATCACCCATAACTCCAGTGCCAGGGGATCTGAAACCCTCTTCTGGCCTCAGACATTTGCACACACATGATGTACACATGGGCAAAACATTCACACATACAAACCAATTAATTTTAAAAGGGGGACAGCTGGTATGTTTCCTACCCAAAATATTAAAAATCAATTAGATTTGGGGATGGCATCCTAGATTTTTCCCCATCCCTGTCAAAAGAAAAGGATCCTGCAGTGTGTACAGGAGGGTGTGAGAGTGGCTGCCTTATCATGGTAGGGTGAGGCTGACTGCCAGGACAGTGACACTAAGATCCACCTGCCATCAGCATCAGTGTGGTGAACTTTCAGCTCCTCTTTTCTGGCCCGGAATTCTGTGAGCTACATCTAAGAGGCAGGAATACTCAACCTCAGCCCTGTCGCTGCATTTCATGTTGCCTCTGTCAATTGTGGGCAGCACGCAGAGCAACAGTAGATCTATAACACAGTGAGGCACTCTGCCGTCAGACAGGCACAACGGGCCAACTTAATGTCACCGAACTGCATCACTAGGAGGATGGAAGAAGAGGCCTAACGGGAGGGGGTGGGATGCAGAATAGACTGGGATCCCTTCATGTAGGTCATCCTGCAGGGGGTGACCTGGCTCTCTTGAGGACAAGGCTGTTAAGTGTAGCTGCAGTCAGAGCTTATACTCACCCCTGGGCTCCATTACACCCTGATGCTGTGGTGAGAGTGTAGGTGTTGGCCCATGCTGAGCATTTATTCCTATGTACTAAGTGGACACGCTGAGTGTGTGTAGCAGCCATGCAGCAGGCTTATGACATCACGGTAAAAACCCCAAATGAGCATAGTAACAAGCAAACGGCATTTTTAGGGTGCTCTTCAAAGGGCTGGGAGTCCACGCGCCCCCTACGGTTGTGACCCCTACTCATTAAAGTGTCCTTTCTCCAGGGACCATTGCTGTCCCCACAGAGTGAAGCACACTTACAGGTGAAATGAAAAGCTCGCTTTTTTTTTATCTCTGCTTTGTCTTTTGTTAGGTGAAGACAAGCTTTTCTTGGGTTAAAAAAAAGAGGGGGAAAAGCCAGTTGAATAATAAATGGTTCTTTCATGTATATGCAAGAAAAAGATCTTTTCACACCTTGATGAAATTAGCATAAATTTAAATACTAATGAATTGCCAGTGACTGGTTAAGAATACCGAGAACTGAGCTCACTCTCAGCTGGAGTCCCTGGGAAGCGCGGCAGACTCTGGAGGCACCTGCAGGCAGGTGGCGTGACCAGATGCACAAGTCTTTACTCAAGATGATCACTGAAAGTGCAAAGGTGGCAAGAAGGTCACATGGTCTCCTCAGAAAAAAAGTTTTCTCAAAGTGAGAATTTGAGTCCAAGTGAAAGCCATCACAGTTCTGGGATATACCTGGCTCTTGGAGTGAAACCCTCCTTCTGCTGCTTGGTGGAACAAGACACATTTTTCTCTCCCCACCTTGCTTTCCTGGGAGTCTGACTGACAAGAGGCTGGGCCAGGTGTCCTGTACTAGGATGTCTTAAGACAGCTCGGACAGCTGGCTCAGGTTCTGCAGGCGCCTCAGGAAGGCACTGTTGACATCTCAACATGATTAGGGAGAATTATCTCACAGGCCCCACCTCTAGATGAAAAACTGTAATTAACAACTGCCAAGAGCGAGGGACATCAGTCTTTCCCAGGTTTGAAAGCCCTGTTTAGATCTCCATTACCAAGTCATCAGCTCTAGAAAAATATACACACAAGTGACATGGCCTGGATTCAGCAGGTTGTATTGATAGCTTGATTTGTCTCTATGTACATGTAACAACAATAGTTAAAGGAAAGGATGCAGTGTCTTTGGGAGGGAGGGGTAGAGTTAGGAAGAGGAGGAGAGAGGAGAGGAAGAAGATGGGAGAGAAATGATATAATTTACCTCATTTTTAAAAGGTATTTATTTATTTGTTTTGTTTTGTTTTTGTTTTTTGAGACAGGGTTTCTCTTGTAGTCCTGGCTGTCCTGGACAAGCTTTGTAGACCATGCTGGCCTTGAACTCACACTGATCAGCCTGCCTCTGCCTTCCAAGTGCTGGGATTAAAGGTGTGTGCCCCCATGCCCTGTGATATAATTATCTTTCATTTAAATTTCAGATAATAAATCTAAATGATTTGTTTATTATTATTTTTTAAAACTTTTTATTGCTTCTTTGTTTCACAAGTCTCACATCGTGCGCTTCAGTCCCGCTCATCTCCCCATCTCCTCATGTCTACCCTTCACTCTTGCAGCCTAACCCCAAAGTAAACCCATACAAACAAAACAAAGCATAGAAAAATGTCTCATCATGGAAGCTGTAGAGCATCACAGTGTGTCCCACAGCGTATCCCTCTGTCCACACATCTTCCCTTGCAAATGTTCATTGCACTATGAGTCATTGCTCTCTGGCCTCTGTGACACCATCAGTATTGGATCCTCCCCAGGAATCCTTCCAGGTATCTTGTTGTTGCCCCAGGTCATGGAGATCTTGTAGCACTGGATCAGCAGGACCCGCCCTTTGACTCATCCCAATCCTTCACAGATGGCATAGATTTGGAGGTGGGGCCAACTCAGAGCCCTAGATCTAGGTGTGGGTGCCAACTGAGTTGATAATCATGCAAGCTCTCCTCTATCCACACCATCAGGGCAAGCTCCCCAGCACTACTCGTGATAACTCACCCAGTGATGTCATGGGCAGGAGGCAGGACCAGCTCTCCTACTCTCATGCCCTCAAAGCCGAAGATGGCTCACCTACATCTCCACCTCCAGAGCTCCGTGTGCTGCCCAGCCAAGGTTTGGGGTCCATTTTCCCAAGTGCTGCAGCCTTCAAGGGGCTGAGACCCCCTTTTCCCACTCTCACAACCTTGGGGCTGGCTCATCTGTGCCTTCTACATCAGGGCCAGCCCCACCGTGTTTCAGGGGACCCTCTCTCAAGTGCTGGAGCCAGTGAGGTGGCAGGGCTAACCCTCCTACTCTCATGCCCTCAAGGCCAGCTCTATCGGAGGTGGTGCTAAAGACTTGGTCCTGGAATTCCTCAGCTGTGAGGAGTTGCAAGGCCAGATTTCCCTTACTTTTGCCCTCAGGGCTGGCTCACTCATGCCCTCTGGACCAGTGCTGTCCATACTGTGCTGCCCAGGACCCACTTTCCTGAGTGCTATAGCCAGTGAGGACAGGGATAGCTCTTCTGTTCTCTTGATCCTGGGATCAGCTCTCCCAACTGCCATAGGTGGTGAGGGAGGGGTGAGGGGAGGGGTGAGGGTGTCCAGACCACCTCACAGTAAGTGACAGGTCAACTCTCCCACACTCATACCCTCAGGGTCAGCTCACTCACACCATGCCACCAGGACCAGCTCCACTGTGCTGCCCAGGCAAGGCACAGGGCCCTGTTACTGCTGCCTGTGGGAAGCAGAGTCAGCTTTCCAGAACAACAGCCAGTTAGGGGTGAGGCCAAGTTTGACCGGCCTCTGGACACCCCCATGGTCCCCACGTTCTCTAGTAGTAACATGAGCCACAGACTTCGACACATGCCTGCCTGCCACTGTGTCGCCATGGACCCAGACATGGCCCCCAGGGGAAGGCACCCCTCACCATGGCCCCAGGTAGCAGTGCTGTCTACTCACAACAGGTTACTCCTCTCTACCCTCCAGTTCCATCCCTCTTCACAATGCTCAAGCTGTTCCACTTCTCTTTCTCTCCCATCTGTCCACCACATACTCACACATGGTGGTGGCTCCCACAGCTGGCAGGCCATGCAGCTGGTGGGCCCCTGGATGGTATCCTCTGTCCATGTTATATGGGATGGTAGCAAGTGGGTGTCTAAGGGCCCACTTGTGCCACGTGCAGAAGGGCAGGTGGGTGGAAGGTATAGCACTCCATGAGTCTCTTTCTGTCTTTTTCCTCCCTAGCTGTGCTTGTGGTGGTAGTTGGGGCTCTGAGTGTCTATGGGCCGCCTGTGCTGTGGGGCAGAGGGCAAATCTGTGAGCATCTTTCCTCAGCCCCTACCATGTGGCATGGCAGAGCAGAAGGCTCTGTCTGTCATCTCCTCCAGAGTTGCACTGTCTGGATTTGATTTGACTTGATTGGATTAGACTTTGATGTGCCCTAAGCATAAGACAGCTTGGCCCACCAAGCCAGGCATCAAGCAAGGATGAACAAAGGATTGCAAATCTGCTCTACACCTGACTGACATAATAATACCCCTACCAACAAGGTGTCTCTTTGCCCATTGCCTAGAGCATATTATTTTATTATTATTATTTATGGGTATGTGTGTATGTCTGTACGTTTATGCCATGTGTGTGCAGGTGCCTGGAGATGCCAGGAGAGGGTATTGGATCCCCTGGAGCTGGAGTTACACACACGAGCTATCCAATGTGATGGTGCAAGAGGAATTCGTCTCCTCCAGAAGAGCAATACATGCTCTTAACTTCTGAGTCATCTCTCTAGCCTCAAAGTCCATGTTTTAAAAAGATTTGCACCCACTTGTGATTTAACACTGAGATCTTCAGCAGGGATTTTATCAGTGAAGTGTTGAAGCCTCCACCCACAGGAATTGGAGAGGCCAGGAGGTGAGCACAGAGCCTCATGCCACTGATAAAGGTTGGTTGCAGCAAGGCCATTGGCCCAGACAGTCCTGTCGAAAAGCAATGAAATCACTGACATGGGTCAGGAGTCTCACCGGACCTTTCCTTCCTGCGAACGAGAAATGCAGGTGGTTACAGGACAACCTGGAGGAGGATGCTTGTGGGACAAGGAGGAGAAGATCTGGTTCGAACAGGTTCCATTTGCGTCTCTCCCTGAGTTTGAAGACAGTCTTGGCTATTGGCATTCCAGTGTCTTCCCTAAGTTACCAGCACTGTGAGAACTGTTCTGGCCCCTTGTTGCATCTGAAAGGCAGTCCAACCTCTTTCTTATTAGGAGAGGGATTGAGAGGGGGCTCCTTGCTGCTTCCAAGAGGGATATTAGTTTTCCTTGTTTTTTCCATGAGGGGTTCTGAAGTCCCTCATTGCTCCTATGCCTCCGACTCTAGAAAAAGCAGTTAGAAGCCAGACTGTCTTACTCAGGTCACCTAAAGAAGAATAAGAACAAGCTGTCCCGAGGTCTTATCTGTATGGAGATAGGGCTGATCCTCCACCTTGAGACCCTAACCTCAAGCGTGGCCCTCCAGATGGCCACAGAGACCATAGGGTACAGCCTGCCCATCATCCTTGGCACAACCCTGTCCCTCACTTTCCAAAGAGAAATAGCATCTGGGCTTCTGTCTGGGGTCTTCTCCCTGTGCCCTGTACCCCAGAGGTGACCTCATACACAGGCTGAGAATGCATTTATTTACAGAAGACTCCTGCTAGCAGTAGAAACAGAATCAGGAGACAGCAAGCAGCAGAGGCCATGTGATGCTGGCGACAAGCTCAGGCCAGTGGTGTTGGGTTTTCAGGCTACACTTCCCTAGGCTGCTACTGGAAGCTGTTTCATACTTCTTTGAGGACTGTGCAGACATTTCTCTAAACATCCCTCTAAACATCAGTAAGGGATCTCATCATGCACAGTGCCCTTCACCGTTTAGCCATTCCTGATGTAGATTAGGAGCCAAGGAGCAAAGAGATGAGCATCACCACAGTTCATGAGAGACATGAACGGCACAGTCCTGGACTTGGTGAATTCTTGCCTACATTTTTTTTCCAAGGGAAGGTACACACTACACACCCTGGTGTGGGTTAGTCTCTCCAAGGACAGAAGTCTCTATGGGATACGATCTAGGAGAGACTCATAATCATCATCTCCGATGTTGTAGAGAAAAAGGACAGTCTTGGGAAACATCAGTTGATTCTGTGGGGTTAAATTACAACCAGATGACTTATGGCTGGGTAGAGACAGGGAAGGCATCTCTCTAAGGAGCTGAGGGATATGACACACAGTTTTGATAGGGCTTTCAACCAGTCCAATTGATCCTTGGACAAGCAGGGGCTTAAAATGGTCCAGTAAAGTGGACAATGAGCATATGGTAGAGGGCCAAAGGAGAGACAGAATCAGCTAGGAAGGACACTGAAGGCCTGTAAGAACTTGTATTACAGGACCTGTGGGGGCAATGGCTACCAGCCAAAGAAAGGTATGTCATGTCATGTCATGTCCTTAGAGCTCTGTGACTGCCCCGGAGAATGGCCTTCACAAGAGGTGGGCAGGGGCCAGTGTATATGCACTAGAGTGGAGGAGTAGGAAAGACTCAAGGTCTGGACTTGGCAGTCAGTCTAACAGGCTCCCCACAGTGAGTTTGGGGATGCTGGAGAGAAGATAAGGAGCTAAGGCTCAACCTCCTATTTAGGGCCCAAGAGGCCTGGTTGGAGCATGCTACCACACACACACACTGAGAATTAGTAAATAGGCGGAGATTCGGGTTCCAAGAATAGGAGATCCCCTATTGCTGAATCTCACAAGTTGAACAGACTTATTCATCGCCGGTCCACATTCACATCCATGGAATGTGCTCTGCACTACACCCCCAGTGCTTCTGTAAACAAATTCATGAGACCTTGTCCAGCAAGAGAACCTGAAAATTACCACATCATCAGTACCCCAAACCCACCTCCAAGCTGCACCATACACCCCGCAAATCACCCTCTGCACATGCATGTTCTAGCCTCCACTATGTCTGAATAGGAAGCTGGTGCCGATGGCTAACACAGAAGAGACATTACAGCTTGTCCATTTTCCCATGACCTCGGAGGAATGGAATATGGGTGGGTGAGGTCAGCTCCAACACAGCCTAGCCTAGTCACGCCTAAGACTGTTCCAAGGTCAACACTAAAGGTAGCTCACTTATGGGGGCCCAAAACCCCATGTCTACTTCACGTGGGCTGTCTTAATAGGGGCTATCTGGGGTCTGCTAGAGAATCAGACAATTGGTAGATTAGATGCATGTTGCAAAGATAGTCTTTTACAATGTTTTATAGCATTTGGTCAGAACACAGGGCCAGAAACCTTAGCCTTCTGACCTAGCTTAGAAAATTCAGAGAATTCCTGGAATGTCAAAGGAGCCAGGTTCTAGTGTCAGCAAAGGACAGCACCAGCAGCAGCCCAGTTAGATGCACTCACCAGCAGGGAGAGAAAGTGAGCAGGTCAAAGCAAATGCTTTTCCCTCTGGTATCCTTGTATCTAGGCCACCTCTACTCAATGATGATGTCCATTCCTGGGGAGGCTCTGGCTCCCTCAGTTAACCCTTCTAGGAATTACTCTTACAGACCCTCCTGGAGGTGGGTCTCTTAGCAGAGTCTATGTGTAGTTAAGTGGAGGATATTAGCTGCCACAGGGAACCAGGAGTGAGGAGTGGGAGGGCATGGAGGCCCCTGAGAAAGACACGCTATATTTGAGCACCACTGTGCAGGTTGGGAGCCCCTGGACTGAATAACTCTAGCAGAGCAGGCTCTGTATCAAGTCCAGCCTCCCCACGGTCTCAAGTGCCCATCAATAGAGTCCACAGGACTTCAAGAGGAGACAAATGTGGGCGTCTTTCCCAGATGACGTCTCAGAACCCCATGCCCTCCTGCAGGACTGAGTGTGTGAACTCTGTGCCCTGTGCAAACCAAGTCAGCTACAGCAGATATGGTGAGCTTCCAGGACAAGGGCCATCCTAGGATAGCATTATCAGGGACAGGCTCCCCTGGGCCTCTCAGGCAGCTATATTCACACTGAAGCTGTGTGCTCTCTCTAAAGGGGGGGGGGTAGGGGGCACGGGGCTGATTCATCATTCAAAAACTAGTTCTTCACAGGGGCACATTTAGCAGATAAAATCAAGGACAAGGATAGTAAATTGCCTGGGAGAGCTCAAACAGATTTCAGATAAGGGCGCCACAGATGAAGTCAAGATGTGTCTGTGGCTTTTGCCCAACACCCCGCCATCTGCTGCTGATCTAACGCTGGCCACTTAGCTTCCAGGGCCCCTGCCAATCTTTTGTCACCTCTGTTGCCCCGTATCAAACTTTCCGGAAACAAAAACCCAAGGAAGTAGATAATCAATAATGAGATCAGGGTGCCGTCCTAAGAGAGGCTGCTCTTTGCTTTGTGTGGAGAAGGTTGTTTGGCCCTGGCTGTTTGTCAGGAGCAATGGGGGATGCACACAGCATGATTGAGTGCTCAGAGATAAGACCCAGAGGAGGAGGGGAGGTGGGGAGGGGAAGAGGAGAGAAATAGGTGAGCAGAGTGATGAGGAGGGAGGGAAGGGGGTAGGCCCTAGGCAGCAAGGCAAAAACTCTTGGGCACAGGCAGCCACTTGGCCCTCCCCCACTCTCTCTATGGCAACTTAGGGCCCTGAATTTCTCAGGTGTTCTCACTCTATTGATCTTAGGGCCCTGTTCCTCTTCTAGGGCACAGGGACACACATGTCCACTATACAACCTAGGCTTGCAGAGGTGGCCTCTGAGAAATGGCGCATGCTCACACAGGCTCCTAGGTGAACTGCCTCTGCCCCTCAACTTTGTGAAAGTAGGTGCACCCTCTGCTCTGCTGTACAGATCCCAGACTTCCTGTGGGACAGGCACTCCCAGACCTCTTAACTAGGACCTCCTCCTCCAAGTGCTTGCTCCTGTATACCACAGTGCCACCTTTAGCCCTCTATAATGATCAGATGTAACCCTCTGCGTCACAGAGGGGACACCATGTCACCTGGATTGCATGGGAGTGAGGCAGCGAGGCTGTGTGCTACAGATGCCCTAGTCTTCCATCCTAGGGACAGTTCCCTCCCTCACCAGGTATCGGCACACACCTGCCTGCACCATTATGGCCACAACTTCCTGGACACCAGGGCTGAGTCTGTAAGCCTGTCCTTCTTCCTCCAGGAGCAGATGGTGAAATGTGACTCTTGGCTCCAGTAGTTTGTTTGAAATAATGTACTCAGCAGAGCACAAAAGTGATGGCACACACCTGCCATCCCAGTACCCGGGAGGCAGAGGCAGGTGGATTGACGTGAGTTCGAGGCCAGCCTGGTCTACAAAGCAAGTCCAGGACAGTGAAGGCTACACAAAGAAACCCTGTCTTGAAAAACAAACAAACACACACAAACAAAAATAACGCATGTGTGCCCCATTCCCACACGTTTGGGGAAATAGTAAATAATGCAGCCTCCATTGCCACTGTAACCTGAATAGCAAAGTTCTTCATTTTCTCCAAAGCATGAATCCCCACAAAACCGGTGGAAGACAACACATTCCATCAAAGCGTGTTGCTCCCTATAATCACTGCACGGGCTTACTCATGGTTTTCTCCCAAACAAATTAATTAGTGATGAGGACAGCCACATCCACCTACTTTACACCCCCCCCCCCGTCCAGTGACAGGTTGAAGGTCCCTTTTAGGGACACTTTATTTTTTGAAGCATCTAAGTGTTTTTATTCTTGAAGACTTTACTTCTAAATAAGGGCAGCCTCAGGTGCTGCCACTAACAAAGCCTCATCAGAGTTTCTGGAACCTTCCTTGCCAAGCTCACATCTTCCTGCAGCCTTCCTTCTTTGTCACAAGTCTGTTGGGGCGGCCTGCAGGGCACCATGCATTCTCTGTTCCTGTGAAAGAGGCGGTCAAGTTCTTCTATGCCAGGGACAATGCTGAAGACAGTTTTAAGAACCACGGCTTGGTGGGTGCTGTGGGACAACGGGAAGTTGTCAGATAGACTGGAGTGGGGCTGCTGGCATGAGCCAATGACCAGCTGCCTTAAATGCACAGGTCGACTGGCCCATCTCCCATAGCCTCCCACCCTCAGCAGGCAGGCCCACTTCTGGAGCCAGAGCTCATACTTAATCCTGAGTTTTAGACCGGGTTTTCTTTGTGGGAGGCGAGTTCCTCCTTTAAGCTGAATGGTTGGTTTAAGGGGGGGGGGGGGAGTTGAGGGCTTCACCCTCCTTGCATTACAATGCCAAAGTCAGTCACAAAGCAGATGGGCTTGAAGGAGCTAATGAGATCCCTCACCAAAACTACTAATCTGTGTTAAAACTAAAAGAATGCTGATAGGAGGCTGAACCCGAAAGATCCTGAGAAGATCAGTCGGGGGTGTGTGTGGAGGGGGGGTTCGACTGTCAGAGCTAAGAGGAACCTGGTGAGAAGATGGATGCTGAGGAAGAGGCCCTTTAGCTGAGCAGTGGTGAAATGCAAGGAAACACACCATTTTCACTTAAAAAAAAAAAAAGTGACGAGCACGGTACAAATCAACTAGTATTAGCGAAAGTTTAACATCACTTTGAAAGGAAGCGATTGACCCACTGTGAACGCGCCCAGTACAGCGTGTAGACGGCTGATTAACTGTGTCCCCCTCAGGCAAGTACCTCTCTCTTAAACGTGGGCCCCCAGAACATTTTGTTTTATTACCTTGTGAGATAAGAAGGGTGGCGGGGAGGCACCTCCTACCTGGGGAATTCATATATTCAGCTTTGTGTATCCCGGTCTGTTCTCAATTTCATGCAGGGTGCATAATTATAACAGTGTTTAAATTGAGCCCAGAAGAAAGCTGGGTTCAAGTGCAAATTAATTTCAGATTACCACAACAAAGGCAGTCATATCTCAACAAGCTTGCCAGCAAAACACTCGCTGAAGTCCCCAGGCCCCTCCCTTTCGCCGACTTACAACAAAGACCTTTCAACTCAAATTAAGCTGACGTTCTCAAATAGCCCCACTGCCCACCTTTCTGGGGGTTTTATCGCTGAGACCTCGGTTCAGGCAAACCTGGGGAAGAGGCTAGGAGGGGCGCAGAATTGGAGGGGGGTGTTGGCCCCAGTGGTCACAGCTCCATCAAACCAAATTAAACACTGAACAGCCTGGCCATGTCTACCAGTGTTCAGGAGGGTGTCTGCGAGTGTCAAGGAGGGTATCTTAGAGCCTTCTTCAGCAGGGGAACTACTGGCTAAGCCCGCCTTCCCCTGATTTCTCTTTGCAGAGCGCGCTGTGCAGACTCGGGGCCTGGGCCTCGGGGGAGCTGGTGGGAGGAAGGGCCTGCGCCAAGGCCAAGCCTCATTACCTTCTCATTACCTCTGGAAGCGAGGGAGAGGGTTTGCATCTGGGGAGCCCAGGCTGCGATGTCACTGTGGCTGTCTGCTTACTGCACAGCCGAGCGTGGCGCGGGGCCGCCGTGGGACCCGAGTCTGCTTCCCTTTCCTCCGTGCGATGATCCACTCATTAAGGTTTTTAAGGCAAATTACCGCCGCTTATCATTCTGTCAGCTGGCGCAGCGAGTGAGCCCACTCCAGCCCTGCTGATGGGAGACACGGGAAAGGCATTTCCAAGTTGCTGCCATAATTCGCTATTGATTGACTTTCCACCGGTTTTATTGGGTTCTGCCCCGCGGACAAATACTTCTGATGTAAACTGAATGCGACCCATGAGAGTGGACAGTGGCCTCCAGCGTGCAAGACTAGCCAGCCTTGCGCCTTCCTCCCCCAACCCTGGCTCCCACATGGGAGTTCACTGCTGGGTCACTGGAGGAAGGTGTACCTGAGAGCCCATTTGCCTCAGTCCTTTGAGCTTTGGCTCCTGCTTCCTTTAGGATTCCGCCTGTCTTCTTGCTGGAATATTTTCTTCCAGGTGTCATGGCGTTCCTAGGTCTAACCTTGCCTCCTGTCAGGTAGGAGTGGTGCAGACTCAGTCACAAACACAGAGTCTAAAATAGTAGCCAATAAATGACATAAAGCATTTTTATGACCTATTATTTTGTTGCCTATGACCATTACATTAATAAAAAGTCAATAATTAAAAAAAAAATTAAATAGTAGTCAGTGACCAAAGGGCCAGAGGCAAGTGGAAAGAGCAGGCTGCTCAGAGGAAGCAGACTGGAGTACTCTTCTGTCCTTCTCCCTGCCCCACTCCCTCCTCTGCCCATTCCTCCCTCAGTCTTTCCATTTCCTCCTTCCTCCTTCCTCCTTTCCTCTTCAGTTCTCTCCTCCAGTGCCTCTAGTTCCTTTCTACCCTCCTCCCACCACTCCCTGCCCCCCCTCATTTACTTCCATCCTTACACCCAGCCTATCTCGCCTTCCTCTAATCCCTCCAGAAATATTTCAGTGGTGTGTGTGTGTGTGTGTGTGTGTGTGTGTGTGTGTGTGGTATTTATTTTGTGTTTTGAGATGGGAAATCTTGATGTATGGTTCAGGCAGGCTCCTAACTGGCCATCCTTCTGTCTCAGCCTCTGTAGTGCAAGGGTAAAAGACATGTACCATGATATCTGGCTTAGGTTTGGTGACTGTAGACTTGACTTTAGACAATCTCTGCCCTAAGTTATACCTGATGTCATGCTCCACCAATTCTTGAGCAAGGCAACTTCAAGCACCAGCATGTTGCCTTGCTGTGTTTTTGAGTGGCAGCTAGTGAGTAACTGTGCCTTCCCCAGGCAGCACTTTTCCCCCACTTTCTTCCTGGTGCACAGGTACATCCTACAGTTTCACAACTCATGACTCTTCCTAGATGTCTGGGTCTCTCCTTGCTGCACGATGGTTCCCCTTGAAATGGTACCCCTTGTGTGGGAGAGCTAGAAAGGACTCTGTCTCTCTGCACCTCGTAGTGGGTGACAGTGGGTGCCACCTGAGCCACAAAGGTCAGTGGCACAGGCTTTAAGACCTGAGAGTCTTGTTTGAGGCCCCATTGGTACAGCCCCATCGGGATGTTCCCAGCCTGGACTCTCTTTCCCCTCTTCCTTCCATGTATTTCTTCATGTGAGGTCAATATGAACAGCAGGACATCCACGGACCCTCCCCTGGTGGCTCTGTCCCTGCCACCTACACAGGGCCTGGCTGGGTTAGGTAGAGAGCGGGAGGAAAGGACGGGATATGATGGGAACACAGCTGCTCTGGGATCAGGACCTCTATCTATCCCTGTGAACTGAGCACAGCATACAGAGATGCTTATGAGCCAAGCATGGAGCTCCACTTCAGCACCAAGAGTTGCTGCTGGAGTAAAGTGTGGCTTCCGCCTCACAGTTCTGCTTCCTGCCTTTTCTTCTTGCCCCAGAGGCGACCATCATGGTGATGCTTCAGAGTTCCCATGGGTCTTTAAATTTACTTGGACTTCAGGTCCTGAGGAGCACGGCTGCTGCCGAGGGGTGGGGCAGAGCACATACATAGGCTTTAGCATCCACTGTGATTCTTGGGGGTCAGGGAAACCATGTTTTTCTGTAAGTGGGATAATACCACCTGTAGTCCAACGAGGTGAACAACAACCTGTCTGCAGATGAGGATCATGCGCTCTGAATTAAGACAGCCTCTCTTGTCCCCTCCTGACAGTTGCTTCTGAGATGACCTAAAACTTAACAAAAACCCTCACCTCAGAGCCACCTGGGGACACGGCTCTGCCAACCGCAAAGCACAGAGATTCCCACCAGGAAGATGCAAGAATTCTACATCTTGGTTATTAATCAGGATCAATCAAGGCGAAAGTATATAGCTGGACTTCATGTGTCTTATCTAGCCATTTTTTATTAGATTTTCTGTAAGATCTATGGCTGTGTCTTATAGTCACTTTGATTAATTGTTCACATAATTTAAAGATTAATGGCAGTTCCTGCAAGATGTACACATGGCGCCTCCCGAGCAGTTGGCTTGCACGTCTTTGAGGGCATTCTTTATGCTTATTGAACATGTTTATGCAGGGTCTTTAGAAGTCCATGTTTGAGTATGCACCTCTTAATATGCTGTCAGGGTTGACTTGTCAGAAGAGAGTGAGAGTTTTATGTGAGAAGCACGGAAGCTGCTCTGCACCCAGCAGTCCTCTGGAGTTTGTCTCACATGAAAACCAGAAAGGGCCTGGAGCTACCACCTGTGAGGCATGGAAGGGATCAAGCACTTGACAGCATGCGATGTATTAATATTTATGTTCAGAAATATTTACATGAAATTGAAAGAAATTCCAGGCAAGTCCCATCAGGACAAGGAATCATTATGAAGGACACACATAAACCACAAAAGTATGAACCGGCTTAATTGCAGGAGGATGGCCAATGACCCCGGTTTCTGTCAGAGGCATTCAGGCTTCCTTGTCTTGAGTCAGGGTCACATTTTACCTTGCAGTAAGAAAATGATTTCTATTTTCTTGGGACCTAGAGGAGGAAAGGTCTGGTCCCAGGGATGTGTAGAGGCTTCCTCCAAGATACGAAATAAAACTCCTGTTGTGATCTCAGGAGCCAGGGGCTCTAAATGCTGGCCTTCTCAGCTGCACTGTTCTCCTGGGTCTCCAGGGAGATCAGAGCTCTAGAGTGCAGGACCGGCCCCCCCACCCTAACCCTCACCCACAGGATGCTGTGTGCTTGTTGCAGTTATAGGAGGTTGAACTTGAGACAGGAAGGTGTGTGTGTGTGGGGGGGGGGGTAGCTCTTTTCCTGGCCCACACATCCTGGTGGAAGATTGTGTGGGTCAACCCCAGTGGGGACAGACGATATCACAGGAAGCTCAGTGGCACTGAAATGGCTTTAGGAGGCCTGCTCTGAGCAAGAGACTTTAGATCCTCATGTCCTAGGTCCCTAAGAACCCCTGCAGGTAGACCAGAGCACAGTCAACTCCAGCAAGGCCTCCCAAGCAGGCCCCTGCAACATCTGCAGGTATGCCTTCTCCTCAGGACAATGGTGCACCAGGGGCCACTCTGGGGTGGGTATACAGAGCTCTGAGGACCATCTGTCTCTTACCACAGAGTGCTAACACCCAAGTCTCCATTCCCTCCGCTGTGTCTGTATTTCTCTCTCTCTTATCTTTGCTACATGGATCTTTCTCTATGAAACAACTCTGGTTGGTGGAACTTCTTCCTACTGTTTTCTGCTCTAGTTTCTGCAAGAGACAGGGCCAACTCAAGGGCAGCTCCATCCTGGAGGTCAGAGGTCAGCCCCTTGGGTTTCTCAATGAAGAACTCAGTGGAAACTCCAGTGATGGCCAGCAGAGGTCACCAAATAGAATTCAGTGCCAGCAGTGCAACCCCTTCCCCCCCCCCCCCCCCCCCCCCCACCCCAATCCTCCAATTGTCACCCACAAGAGAGCTGGTAGACTGCTTCCATTCCATGCTAGGAAGCCATCGTGTGATGCCTCTCAGCTATGTGTCTGCAGTAGTTTACATGCGGTTGAGAACCTCTTCCGGTCTTCCTCCCCGCTTTCGGTAACAGAGAGGTCTTTTATCCAGCTTCCTGTGCTACCTGAGATGACAGGCACCTATTTGCCCATCTGACCTCCTCACTAAGGCTTTAGAAAGAGACATCATCTTCCAGATTGGTTCAGTCTAGTGAGTGTACTGCAGGCTCCAGCACGCACAAAGCAACCTTCTGATGGCAGAAAGACAGATTTCCTCCATTGTTCTTTGAATTGAGATAAGAAGGCGGCCCCTTCCACTGTGTTTATGTGTTTTGATTACTGTCACTCCCTTTGTACTGGTACCCTGAGGCTGCTTCAACAATGAAGCATCATTTTACAAAGTGGGGCCAAGGCTCCCATTGATGGCAGGCCATGAGAAGTCAGGCTTTCGCTGAAGTGTTATTCCGTGTTCACGGACCCAGAGCATCATTCATACAGCGGTATTCAGCGTGGGCTCGTCAGGGGCTATCAGAAGTCCCCAAAGTGGGATGAATCTGCCAGTCTCTCAGGACTTCTCCTGGCCTGGCCAGCTCCTCCCTTCTCACTTGTGGCTGTCATAGCTCCCTCTTCCTGCTCAACAGTAACTTCACACTCTGCCCCGGGGCTTGCCCCCAGATAACTAGTGCTGCTGTGAGCAGTGATAACCAGAGCAGATTGAGAGCCTACCCAAAATAAACCCAAGCTCCCAGTGTGAGTCACTTCAGGCCAAACCTACTGCAAAAGTGGATAATCTCCCTCGCCACCTCACCAGTCAAGAACTCTCAAGAGGGCTGAGCGCACTTCCTCCTGAATATCACGTGGCCAAAGAGGCCCCTAGAGTAGCAAAAGTGGCCTCAGTAGTGAGCCCTAGGGTACTGTCAGGGTTTCCAGTTTGAGAAGTCACCTGTCTCCTGTGTCTTACCAAGGCAAGGGAAGAGAAAGTCAAGTGGGGAGGTGAGGGTTGAATCAACCTGGTTCTGCTCCCATGTGGAGGTTAGAACTTCGAAATCAAGTCAGCATTGTGGCGACGCTAGATGCTTCCCCAAGAGGTAAACGGCTTCTGCTGCTCGCAGGAGGTGACCTCTCCTTCAAATATTTGCACATCATATAGTTCCAAAGCTCTAGGCTCCACTCCTCCTCTGCAGGATCAGGAGGAGAGGGTCCACATGGCTCCTGACTGTAGACTCATCCTGACTTCACTCAAAGGTGTGTCCTTGATGAGGGCATCAAAGCAAAGGGCAGAATGTGGAGAGCCGCTTGGTCACAATCAAAAGCAGAAGGCTTTATGCCAAATGCCATGCCAGAGGGACACTCAGGGGCCTCTTCAGCCAGCTTCCTTGTGTCCAGACCTCCAAATGGAATTTGGACATGCCGAGGTTTCCATCGTTAGAGTGTGACTAGGAATGGTGACAGGTCTCGTGGGATGAGACACTGGTCCCATCAAGACACACTTCAGCACGTTTTTTTTTCTTGTGTGTCCACAAACGGAATGTTGTTTTTACACTGTGAATGGGATCAGGATAGTTCTCCCCACCTTTGCCGCCTGCCCCATATTTTCTTCTGTAACTTGGGGCTCCAGATCTTCTACCATGCACAATAGGTGTAGGAAGCAATGCTAGCTTGTCTTGTTATATGGTTTTGAAGGTATGTCACACAGTTGTGGTCATGCCCAGAGAGTGGAGGTTCATTTCTGAGCAAGAAAGAAGAGGAGGAGGAGGAGGAGGAGGAGGAGGAGGAGGAGGAGGAGGAGGAAGACAGACAGAGAGAGAGAGAGAGA
This sequence comes from Acomys russatus, assembly GCF_903995435.1. Taxonomy (NCBI): domain Eukaryota; kingdom Metazoa; phylum Chordata; class Mammalia; order Rodentia; family Muridae; genus Acomys; species Acomys russatus. Next base: position 31,423,040 of record NC_067145.1, read on the forward strand.
GAGGAGCTGACACAGAGAAGCATGACGTCATAACTGGCATTGAGAGGGGAACTAACGGATTAGCATGGCTGGACAGCGGTATCTGAGAAGCAACCACAGTGATGGATTTTGAAGGAAAAAAAAAATCCAGCTTGTGACCTTTAAGTGCTCTGAGCAAGGGCAGAGCTGAGCCAGGCAAACATGACAGGGACCATGTCTCCTCTCTGTGCATGTCTTATATGCTCTTCATTGATGATTTTTCTCATCCCCTTGACAAAATGAATATGACTTAAAGAATAAAAGAGTTGCTTTTGCTTACCATTCAAGGGCACAGTCCATCAAGAAAGGAAGTAAAGGCAGCAGGAAGCAGCTGGTTACATCACGTCCACAGTCAGGAAGCACAGAGAGATGAGCAGTTGCATTTAGTTCTTCTTTTCCCAGTTATTTAATACAGGACCACAGAGAATGGATGATCTGCCTGTGTTTAACGTGGGCTTCCCCTCTCAGTTAATTCTATCTAGAAACTCTTCGCAAAAAAACCCTAGATTATCTGCTAGATGGCTCTGGGTCCTGTAACTTGAGTGTCTGCCCTCATTGTAAGTAAACAAGGTCTCTACAAATGACTGACTCTGTTTCCATTAAAAAAAAAGACCCTTGAAATGTATTTTCTATGCAGGACAGTGGGCAGAGGCATGAGAGATGGAAAAGCAGAATGGGTTTGAGGAAGGACCAACAAAGGAGGCAGACTTGGGTGGCAGTCATGGATTTCAACCTGCTCTTCAGGAGGACTTAGTTGAGATGGAAAGTCAGAAGTTTTAAGGAAGAAGATGGGATTAATTAACCACAGGAAAATAATGAAAGCCTTTGGACAGACAGCAAAGGACACCAGGGATGGATGTGGGAGTGGGTTACGTCACGATGGTCTGATTATGTGTCAGTAAGAGCATCTTCCTGGAGGTGTCACCCTCTGGAACTTGCTGATCATTAGGACAGGGGAGAGCTAGGCAAACCATCTCTTGGTTCCTAAAGACTCCTTAAAGACAGCAATGTGATATAGGTTGCTTCTGCTGAAACTTGATTGGCCAAGACTCTCACATGACTGTGCCTGACAGAGAAGGAAGGTAGGTTCCCCCACTGTCCAACCACACATCCCAAATCCTCTCAAGCTTTTCTCAAATAGAGTCATGGCATCAAGCCAAAAGTTAAAGAGGACGGTGCCCGGCAATGTCAGGTATCACCATTACTTCCCCACATGCACAGAGCACACAAGAATGAAACGACAGAGTCAGGAGATGGAAAGAGAGTGGTATAGCTAAGATTGGAACTAAGGACAAAAACTTGAGAGCTCTTTAAATTTAGATACATATATTAAACATAGACAAATACAAAATAGTATACATTTATGTATATTATACATATATACATAGCAGATATTTATATATGTATAAATATATGCTATATATTTATAGTATGTATTTTGTATAGCATACCAAGACATATTTAACTACCTCTTGATTCAACTCCTTGTGGTGACTTCCTATATACTACTTCCTGTGGATCTTGTCAGGTGCTTCTTCCTCACCTTACCCCCTCCCCTTCTTAGACTCTACTCTCTTGGCAGCCAAGATCTTCTAGTTCCACGTCTTGCCCATCATCACTCTCAGGTCTATAGGGAGTTTCCAGTCTCCAAGTTGACCCCTCATTGACTTCTTCCCGGCCCCAGGAGCCACACTCTCTGCTGCTGACAGCTTGCCTTTGTTTGTGTTTGTTTCTTTCTTCTTCCATTCTTCCTTAGAGACAACCTACTGTGTCTCTTTACTCCTGCAATTTTGCATCAAGTTTAAGTATTTACAGTTTCTGCACCCTTCACTGTTTGTTGCTGTTAATCTAAATACCAACCTCCCCAGGACCTTTTACAATGTTTGTTCTAAATCGTATTCTTGATGTGATTTTTTTTTTTTTTTTTTTTTGTTACAAACTGAAGTTTTAGTTCACCCTGGCTGCTCTGATATTCTTTCAATTTTGTCTCCATAATTTGTAGATCAGAAGTAGTCACATCTTTCAATACCACAAGTCTCTGAAACTGCAAACTCAATTTCCCTTCTTTAAGCCATCTGTTATGTGGCACATATGTGACCTTTTGAAATGGATGTGCAAAAATCTAAACCCATAGAGAGGAGCCAGGCAGAATCCGGGCCTTTGCAGAATGCCTAGATCACGGGGTGAGGATGGGTCAGCATCCTTAGAAAAGGGACCTCAGAGAGCTTTTTTACTTTTCTTCTGCCAGGTGAAGGTGTTATGAGGGGCAGCAGTTTACAAGTAGCAGAAGGTTCTACTCCAGCCCTCTCCCCCAGATTGTAGACTTCCAGACTCCAGGACTACAAGATCCAGGTTATTGCTGGCCATAAGCCACCCAGTCCCTGGTTATTGCTTTGTCAGAAGAAAGTGAAACCCAATCACTTCTAAACTTATATTTGGTATGATAAGAACATGAACACTGTTTTATATTCAAGCTCCAAAACTGAACCCTGTCAAAGCCATAACCCCCACATCTTTCTCCATCCTGTCCTGCAGTGATTCTCTAGTTTATATCTTTGCCACTCAGGGAACAAGGCTATTGGAGACTTACCACATAGAAAGCTACCGATGCCCTCGGCAGGAAGAGAGAACATCGCATCACATTTTCCCTCCATCCTTGCACTGGAGGTGAATTTCACTTCTGACTACATGTCATTAGCCAAAGGAAGTTATGGAGACATAGCCAGCACAGGAAGGTTGCAGAGACATCCAGTTATATGTCTCATGAAAGAGGCAGGAACACAGGAAGCTTCTTGACTGTCCCAAGTCAGCTGAGAAACCATGAGCGGGGAAGGGGAGGGGGGCTGGGCAGGCATTGATAAGGTGCCATACAGAATGAGAGGTATCATCATAACAAAACAAAAACATGCATTTTGATTGGTGGCAGTTTTCTGTAATGGCGTCTGCCAGTTGTAAAGAGAAGGTTCCTTGATGAGAGGTGAGGACTACACTAATGTTTGCATATAAAGACAGATATTAAGAATGTAGTTAAGGGCTACACAAGTTTAGTAAATAGCATTTGTAGGTCCTTCAAGATCCATGGCTTTGCTAGCCCAGGGTCACTGGCTAGGCTTCCTATATCAGGCATGGTTTCCTTCTTGTTGAGCTGGTTTTCAGCCCATCTGTAGAGCTGCTGGTTACCACCAAGGAGTGCATGTCTTCAGGGTGATTGCGCAGTGCTGGTGATATGCAGCAGAGCTGAGTAGAGTTGTCGGCAGTCTTCCTCCGTTGGAAGCTTGCATGGTACCTTCTGGTACTATGAAAACTAGTCCTCAGGGAGGAAGCAGTCGAGCCACTTCCAGCCTTACCCAGGGAAGAGGATGGCGCTTGGTTATCGAATAACAAATGGTCAATCCTGAAAGGCTACATACGAGTAACATTATACAGACCGAGCAGGCTATGTTTAGGAATATATATGTGTATACAGATACACATATGCATGCAACAGCAATTAGTGAAAAGTGGCCATAAATTTGAAAGACAGTAAGGGTTTGCAGAAAGGAAAGAGGGGAGGAGAAAATGATGTAAATATATCATGATCTCAAAAGTAAAAGAAATACTTTTTAAAAGACAGAAAATTAAGGAAAAAAAAAGATATCCAGGAGGAAAAAAGAAAAACAAACAAACAAAATAAAAAACAAACAAACAAACAAACAAATCCCAACAAAACTAAACTAAACTAAAAGGGACCAATAAGAAGTAGCAGATGAGTTGGGTATGCTGGCACACACCTTTAATTCCAGCACTCAGGGAGGCAGAGGCAGTTGGATCTCTGTGAGTTCAAGGCCAGCCTACTCTACAAATTGAGTCCAGGACAGCAAAGGCTACATAGAGAAACTCTGCCTCGAAACAACAACAAAAACCACAACAAAACAAAAAGTGGCATATGTTCTAGCCCCTCGAGCCTCTCATAGCACATCCCAGTGTGCTGATCTTCCTGTCACCCACCCAAACACCTGAGAAGCCTGCTCTAGACTCCTGTGAGTCAAATAAAAGGGATGCAACACTGTGCCCTTTCTTGCTTGGCCAAGTGAAAAAAGGAATCAGAAGACACCACCTGATGGAAGGATGTGGTGCAAACAATATTCACTGTACAGTTTCTTGGCAGCTCTCTGTTTTCTGCAGGAATTCAAGCCTGATGTCAGTAATTTCTCTTGATGATCCATGTTAGAGACAAGACAACGAAAGCCAACGTATCCTGCTCTAAGTACCACAGTGACGGCTGCAGTTTTTCCAACAATATCTCACTCTGGAGTCAAACTAATGTCCAAAGCACCTGAACACATTCAGCCATAGTGAAGGTTTCACAGAACACCAGCAGCAACAGGAATCACAGTTACAGCCAGTGACAATGTCCACCGGGACTTATTTAACTCTGGGAGAAATGAAGGTAGGGAGCTATAATGTGACATCTTTTCTGAAAGATAACGTATCTTAGAAACACATGTGTTTGCTGGGACAGTGAGCAGGAACACATGAGAACCGGAGACATGACCATCAGGGGTGCAGCGGGTTCCCTGGGACAGCTGACTGGGCCGGGGAGAGGTGGGAAGGCTATGTATTGGCGACAGAGAAGAAAGGAAAGGTTCTGTGGCAATCAGCTCTACGCTACTGCCATACCGAAGCATCTTCCTACAAAATCCTACGTGCGCTTAGCTTTCTCTCAAAAGTAATTTTGGACAGCTGTGCTTCCTCCACTCTTTGGGAAAGCCTCAGTTCAGGACACACTTTGGGTAGCCAGAAAGCCCTTAAACCTCCCAATCTGTCTGCTAATTTTTGTAGTTCTTTAGGATGCTGGACGGTGGATGGTGTGTGCTGGAAGGATATTCAACAAAGGAGTTTTACTTACCGTGTGGTTTGAATGAAACTGTCCCCTATGGTCTCAGATATTTAATTACTTGGTCCCTACTTGGTAGTATTTGAGAGGTTTAAGGAGGGGCAGTATTAACAGAGGAAGTATGTCACTGGGCGGGGTGGGGGGGGGAGGGCTTTGAGGGTTTATAGCCTTGTACCACTTCCGGTTTGCTCTCTTCTCTTTCAGCTTGTAGTGCAAACTGTGAACTCCGGCTACCATGCCTGAGGCTTGCTGCCACGATGGACTTTTATCCGCCTGGAACCCTGGTGCAGTCTTCTGGCTGTAAGTTGGCTTGGTCATGGTGTTTCATCACAGCAACAGAAACGCAATTAAGGCACTTACTAACCAACTTGCCGGTACCAGAGACTTCGTTACAAAAATCTGCTTTCTCAGAGATGAGTTGGTGCTTTGGAGAAAAGGCCCCCGCTTGCCAGTCTTAAAGCCAGAAAATTGCATTTCGTGCAGAATTTTCTCTGTGACAGCCACCAGCAATTTCATCAAGAGAGACTGGAAGTAGGAAACTAGCCCCAGGGCTGTCTCTATGGCCTTATCTCGCAGGCAACTACAAAATTTCCTCATTTCCATATGCTGTTAATATGCAGTTCTCCAATGTCCAGAAGTTTAAAATTGATTGGTTCATTTCTGCCACCATTACACAGCTTTTGTTTTCTCATGAAAAGCTGAAGGAACCAGAACAAAACAAAACAAAAGCCCTGATTTTTTTTTTTTTTTTTTTTTTTGATGGAGCATGAACAGAAGGCCAAAGAGGAATGAGACAGCCACAAAGGATGGTTTAAAATTTTAAAACATTATTTATTTATTTATATTTATTTTAATGTGTGTGACTATGTACCACACGCATTCCGCCTGGCCCCAGGGGTAAGAAGGGGACACTGCGTCCCTGGACATGGAAGGAGATCTAACAGACACTGTGAACTGCTGTATAAATGTTGAAAACCAAACCCAAGTCCTCAGCGAGAGCAGCAAGTTTTCTTAACCACTTAAAACACTCCAGCCCAACCTACACATTTTTAAAATATATTTTATTAATTTATTCATATTACATCTCAGTTGTTATCCCATCCCTTGTATCCTCCCATTCCTCCCTTCTTCCCTCTCATTTTCCCCTTACTCCCCTCTCCTATGACTGTGACTGAGGGGGACCTCCTGCCCCTGTATATGCTCATAGGGTATCAAGTCTCTTCTTGGTAACCTGCTCTCCTTCCTCTGAGTGCCATTGGGCCTCCCCATCCAGGGGACATGGTCAAATATGGACCACCAGAGTTTGTGTGAAAGTCAGACCCCACTCTCCAGTTAATTGTGAAGAATGTCCTGTCCATTGGGTAGATCTGGGTAGGGGTTCAAAGTTTACTGCACGCATTGTCCGTGGCTGGTGCCATAGTTTGAGCAGGACTCCTGAGCCCAGATCCACCTATCATAATGTTCTTCTTGTAGGTTTCTAGGACCCTCTGGATCTTTCTATTTCCCCATTCTCCCATGCTTCTAAACAGAACCACGTAGGCTGCAAGTTGCTGCCTGCGAGCGGTCCCAGTACACGTGACTCTACCAATGGCTGCTGTCCATCAACCTTAATCAATTGTCCCGTGTTCAACAGAAGCCACGTGGCGTGGACTCTGTGCTTGTCACTCAGGTGGACGTAGAGTAACTCCACTTAGATTTGTGTGACTGTTGATACCTATCATTTGAATAATGCTGAACTGTCTCTGTCTCCCTTCACACAGGCTGAGTATATACTGCTTTATTTGTCAATACATAACTGAATTATTATTACATCCCTCGTTGTAAACCATCTTTCCAGATACGGCCGTCATGGGAAGGGATAATTCATAGCAGGGGCCCAGAGGCTCTGAGATATACATTACAGCTTGTGATAAAAATCAGACACCTGACAGTGTTGGGCCAAATAAGAAGCCCAGCCCCTGCTCTGTACATGGGAGCAGACTGCAAGAAATATTTGCCCCTCATTTGCTCCCACTTACGACCTGTGCAGAAGCAGTAAGGCCCATAGCATGGCACTGAGTATGTTCACTGGACAGCGCACTAAGGTAAGGGTAGTCCGTGGCCTAAGGCAGGCCCTGGGTACCCAAGATTAGGTGAGAGGCTGGCCTAGCAGCTGATTGTCTCCAAGGCCTGTTGTACAGGCAGCAGGTAGATACTTACCTATGTGCAGGCTAAAAGGATGCAACACCTCTGGAAAGAATCCATACCTTTCTCTTATCTCTCTGTCCCTGTTTACCCCTACACCATCCTCCCTGAATAGATAAGATGCAGCTATGACTTGTTCTGTGATGGGCATCTTGGTTTGGCTGTGCCAGCCAGCAGTCAACCAGACACTGGTCTTCTAATTGCCTTTTCAGTGTCCCTACCATTAAATAAATATATGGAGTCAGCAGACCCATGGCAGTGTGGCTGGTCCTTGACTATAGCATAAATGGGACTTGACTGTAGTGTGGGCGGGCCTTGTGTTAATTAGCACAAAGCCTTAGGCAAGCACAAGTTTATTAAGGAGAAAAGGTTTCAGCTGCCAGATTGCAAACTTTCTCTTTGTGTGTGTGTGTATGTGTGTGTGTGTATACACATATACGTAAATGTATGCAGACACACATGTATACATACACATACATGTATACATATATATGTAAATGCATGTATACACACATACACACACAGTCTCACACATGGGTAAGGTGCATCAGAACCGTCAGAGTTAGGTACCATATTTTAGGTACTAGTAGTTGTGACTAGATCTTAAAATATAGTTGATCATGAGTTGTCAGTGTGCTGGTGTCATCGTCAAGTATGATAAACTTCCCTCTCCAAAGCAAAATTCACAGCATCTTGTCTGTCTTTATGTATAAATGGCAATGTTCTCTTGTGACATAAATGGGAAGACCACCCCTATGGCCATCTCCTCAGGCAGCTAAAAGGACAATCCAGAGATCCAGAGCTCAAACAGCACATGCTCAGTTGCTCACAGTTCTCAGGGCAAGGATTCCAGGATCAGTCCAGTGGGACTGGCTGCTTCCAGGGATGTTCATCCGAACTTGAGGGCATCCCTCTTCTTACTACACACCCACTTTCCTCTACTCCAATACATCCTCCATTGTTGGATTTCAGTCCATCCCTTACCGGGTCATTCTTGTCCACTAAAGACAGTTGTATTGGTGGTGGAACCTTAGTCTGTATATTATAGGAACTGATATGATTTGGAATACATTTGTTAACTGAAAATGTGAGGCAGAATTTTGGTGGCCAGGTGGCATTGGTAACTGGGAGCTTTAAGAGGTATCTAGGCTATTAAGAGGCCTTCCTTAGAGGAGTGGGCTCTCCCGAGAGGTGTTCAAGTCCCCTCTGCTGTCTTCTCTTGTCCACCCAGGCCCACGTTTTCTCCTTTCCACCAGGAGTACAGGAGACAAGCCACTGTGCAGGGCTAGGAAAAGCCATGCGCCAGACAAGGCTGTACACTCCTCCTTTGATCAAATACATGGACTAGAGTGAGGAGTCACATGACCAACCCCTGCCTTTCAGGATGTAGGGAGAAGAAAAAGCCCCACTCAGTCTCCACAGGGGAAATCAGGACATATCATATCCCATAACACTATGCACAATGAGGAAGTTCATTGCGCAAGGAAAGGGCCTCCTGTACAGCTGACAAGAAATAGAAAA